>NC_064828.1:113103148-113408044 GCF_024166365.1 Elephas maximus indicus | reverse complement strand
CCGGCAGTCTACTTCTGAAAAGCATTAGCCAGTGAAAACCTTATGAATAGCAGCGGAACACTGTCTGATATAGTGCTGGAAGATGAGCCCCCCAGGTTGGAAGGCACTCAAAAGATGACTGGGGAAGAGCTGCCTCCTCAAAGTAGAGTCAACCTTAATGGCGTGGATGGAGTAAAGCTTTCGGGGCCTTCATTTGCTGATGTGGCACGACTCAAAATGAGAAGAAACAGCTGCAAACATCCATTAATAATCGGAACCTAGAATGTATGAAGTATGAATCTAGGAAAATTGGAAATCATCAAAAATGAAATGGAGAACATAAACATCAATATCCTAGGCATTAGTGAGCTGAAATGGACCGGTATTGGCCATTTTGAATCAGACAATCATATATTCTACTACGCTGGGAATGACAACCCGAAGAGGAACGGTGTTATGTTCATCGTTAAAAAGAACGTTTCAAGATCTATCCTGAAGTACAACACTGTCAGTGATAGGATAATATCCATATGCCTACAAGGAAGACCAGTTAATACAACTATTATTCAAATTTACGCACCAACCACTAAGGCCAAAGATGAAGAAATAGAAGATTTTTATCAGCTGCTGCAGTATGAAATTGATCGAACATGCAATCAAGATACATTGATAATTACTGGTGATTGGAACATGAAAGTTGGAAACAAAAAACAAGAATCAGTAGTTGGAAAATATGGCCTTGGTGATAAAAACAACGCCAGAGATCGAACGATAGAATTTTGCAAGACCAAGGACTTCTTCATTGCAAATACCTTTTTTCACCAACATAAATGGTGGCTATACACATGGACATCACCAGATGGAACACACGGAAATCAAATGACTACATCTGTGGAAAGAGACGATGGAAAAGCTCAATATCATCAGTCAGAACAAGGCCAGGGGCCGACTGTGGAAGAAACCATCAATTGCTCCTGTGCAAGTTCAAGCTGAAACTGAAGAAAATCAGAGCAAGCCCACAACCTTGAGTATATCCCACCTGAATTTAGAGACCATAACAAGTATAGATTTGATGCATTGAACACTAATGACCAAAGACCAGGCAAATTGTGGAATGACATCAAGGACATCATTCATGAAGAAAACAAGAGGTCATTGAAAAGACAGGAAAGAAAGAAAAGACCAAGATGGATGTCAGAGGAGACTTTGAAACTTGCTCTTGAGCGTCGAGCAGCTAAAGCAAAAGGAAGAAATGATGAAGTAAAAGAAATGAATAGAAGATTTCAAGGGCGTCTTGAGAAGACAAAGTAAAGTATTATGATGACATGTGCAAAGAGCTGGAGATGGAAAACCAAAAGAGAAGGACACGCTCGGCATTTCTCAAGCTGAAAGAACTGAAGAAAATTCAAGCCTGAGTTGCAATAGTGAAGGATACCATGCGGAAAATATTAAACGACGCAGGAAGCACCAAAAGAAGATGGAAGGAATACACAGTCATTATGCCAAAAAGAATTAGTTGATATTCAACCATTTCAAGAGGTGGCATATGATCAGGCACCAATGGTACTGAAGGAAGAAAGCCAAGCGGCTCTGAAGGCATTGGCAAAAAACAAGGCTCCAGGAATTGATGGAATATCAATTGAGATGTTTCAACAAACAGATGCAGCGCTGGAGGTGCTCACTTGTCTATGCCAAGAAATATGGAAGACAGCTTCCTGGCCAACTGACTGGAAGAGATCCCTATTTATGCCTATTCCCAAGAAAGGTGATCCAACTGAATGTGGAAATTATAGAACAATATCATTAATATCACACGCAAGCAAAATTTTGCTGAAGATCATTCAAAAACGGCTGCAGCAGTATATCGACAGGGAACTGCCAGAAACTCAGGCTGGTTTCAGAAGAGGACGTGGAACCAGGGATATCATTGCTGATGTCAGATGGATCCTGGCTGAAAGCAGAGAATACCAGAAGGATGTTTACCTGTGTTTTATTGACTATGCAAAGGCATCCGACTGTGTGGATCATAACAAACTATGGATAACACTGTGAAGAATGAGAATTCCAGAACACTTAATTGTGCTCTTGAGGAACCCTTACATAGATCAAGAGGCAGTTGTTCGGACAGAACAAGGGGATACTGATTGGTTTAAGGTCAGGAAAGGTGTGTGTCGGGGTTGTATTCTTTCATCATACGTATTTAATCTGTATGCTGAACAAATAATATGAGAAGCCGGACTATATGAAGAAGAACGGGGCATCAGTATTGGAGGAAGACTTATTAACAACCTGCGTTATACAGATGACACAACCTTGCTTGCTGAAAGTGAAGAGGACTTGAAGCACTTACTAATGAAGATCAACGACTACAGCCTTCAGCATGGATTGCACCTCAACATAAAGAAAACAAAAATCCTCACAACTGGACCCGTGAGCAACATCATGATAAATGGAGAAAAGATTGAAGTTTTCAAGGATTTCGTTTTACTTGGATCCACAATCAACAGCCATGGAAGCAGTAGTCAAGAAATCAAAACACGCATCGCATTGGGTAAATCTGCTGCAAAGGACCTCTTCAAGGTGTTGAAGAGCAAAGATGTCACCCTGAAGACTAAGGTGCGCCTGACCCAAGTCATGGTATTTTCAGTCACATCATATGCATGTGAAAGCTGGACAATGAATAAGGAAGACCGAAGAAGAGTTGACGCCTTTGAATTGTGGCGTTGGCGAAGAATATTGAATATACCATGGACTGCCAAAAGAACGAACAAATCTGTCTTGGAAGAAGTGCAGCCAGAATGCTCTTTAGAGGCAAGGATGGCGAGACTGTGTCTTACATACTTTGGACATATTGTCAGGAGGGATCAGTGTCTGGAGAAGGACATCATGCTTGGCAGAGTACAGGGTCAGCGGAAAAGAGGAAGACCCTCAACGAGGTGGATTGACACAGTGGCTGCAACAATGAGCTCAAGCATAACAGCGATTGTGAGGATGGCTCAGGACCGGGCAGTGTTTTGTTCTGTTGTGCATAGGGTCGCTATGAGACGGAACTGACTCGATGGTACCTAACAACAACAACATTAATATAAGTGCCTCTAATTCTGCCTCATTAACATCATGGAGGTTAGGATTTACAACACACAGGATAATTACATGAGATCACAAAATGGTGGACAACCACACAATACTAGCCAAGTTGACACATATTTTGGGGGGACACAATTCAATCCCTAACAGTCATGTCAGTCCCTAACACTCTCTGAAACATAAACGCTCGGCGTCTTGTTCAGTCTTCTGTCTCCAGCACAGTGCCCGGCGGTGACAGGTTATCACAGAAATGCAGCTGTGAGCGCCAGGGTGGGTGGTTGAGCTTGTGTTAGATTCCTGAGCCTTTGCCCCTAAAACCTGTTGCTGTCGAGTTGGTTCTGACTCAGAGTGACCCTGTAGGACAGGACAGAACTGCCCCATAGGGTTTCCAAAGCTGTAACCTTCACGGAAGCTGACTGTCACACAGCTTTCTTCTGTAACAGCGGCTGGTAGATTAAAACCACTAACCTTTCAGTTAGCAGCCAAGTGTTCAACCACCGCGCCACCAGGGCCCCTCTTTGCCCTTACCCGTGACTACCTTACCCTGCACCTAGTGTTTCATTACTTCAAAGGACACAGCAGTGCACATCTTTCCTTTTAGGTAAATTTCTTTCTTCAGGGCCAGCACCCACAAATGGAATGACCAGGTCACAGGGCAAGGACATCGTTATGTCCTCTGACATATTCTGCAAAAATGGAATCCGAAATGAGAGCAGCGATTTGGCAGGCTGCTGCTTTTTTAGCAAACGAGCCCTCCCTCCCTTTCTCTCTTCTGGCGGAAGCTGCACGGAACTATTTTTACCGAAATGGGAAAACTCATCATTCTCAGAGGAGAAAGCCGGGTGTCTGTGGGGAGCTGTCTGCCAGCCCCCGTGCTCTTGCCTCGTTTTGGGTCACTCGGAGAAGCAACTTTAAAGTATGTTCCAAATTAAGCAGTCATTTTGTCAAAGAAGGAAAAAGCACGCACACATACACACACACATCTTCATATGGGGACTAGATTACCTTTTAACACCTTTAAAGTTCTAAGTGCTGAGAAACCAGAAACTTATGAAACCAGAACCAACGGTCTTTGGAGGGCGAATGTTATCAAATGGTCAGGGGTAGAAGTGACTTGAGGGTGGGGCCTGGGGATCAAGATTTTCAAACTTTGCTTTAGCAGTAAAACCCTTCCTCAGATAAGACCTTCCAGAAAAGTCCACTCTATAGCACAGTTGAGAGTGCTGGGGCTCTCGCTGAGGCAGTAGGGGCTGGAGGTGGCCCCAAAACTCTGTCCTGGAGCCCTCCTCCCTGGTCCCACCTCAGGCTACCTCCAGCTCCCCTGGGGGCTCTAGTCTAGTCTGACCCTCATACCTGAATCCAACTCCAGGGGAAACTGAGGCCCAGCAAGGGCAGAGGTCTGCCCAAGGCCGCCAGTGAGTGGTGGGCTCCTAGCCCACCTCTGATGATTCTCCACTTGCTGACTGGCCAGGAGACCCCTCGGTTATATACGGTCACGTGCGTAACATTTCTCCAAGCAGATCTGAAGACAGCTGGTTTCCCCAGTGCTTACCCTTGAGGTGCACCTAGCCATCGGTTAGATTTTAGGGTTCAGTTCAAGAAGCTCCCCTATTACGGCATATCTACCCGTTGCTGTTGAGTCAATTCCAACTTCTAGCGACCCTATAGGACAGAGTAGAACTGCCCCATAGAGTTTCCAAGGCTGTAATCTTTATGGAAGCAGGCTGCCACATCTTTCTCCCACGGAGCCACTGGTGGATTCAAATCGCTGGCCTCTTGGTTAGTGACCAAGTGTTTAACGACTGCATCACCAGGGCTCCTTGCAGCATTTCTGCCTGTTCATTTTTTCGAAAATCACGCGTGTCATCTAAATCTTCGAACGTCGTGAAATAAAATGGTAATGGTATCCTCTTGCGATCATTTTCCCGTCATTTACCCCTGCAGTTACAGCCCCTTCCTCATTGCTGGGTGTCTTGTGCTTTTGTTGTCTCTGGTCTTAGTTCTTAAGCTTTGTGGGCCTTCCATTTTTAGTTCTTTTTGAAGAAGCAGATTTTAATTTCATTTTTCTGTAGTTTTTTTTTTTTTAATTCATTATTTTCAGTTTTTATCTTCATTCATTCCTTCCTCATAATTTCTTTTTATTTATTTGGTTGTGCATTTTTAGCTTAAGTTAAATGCCTCATTCATTTATTTATGTTCCTCGTTACATAATACTAGGCCAGGGGTGGTGCAAATGGCTAAGTGCTTGGCCATTAACCAAAAGGTCGGTGGTTCAAACCCAGCCAGGGGAGCCTCAGAAGAAAGGCCTGCCTTCAGCCAAAGATTAGATAGGCCCATAAAACAAAATGAGATGAATGGGCACATCACCCGGGGCAAGAACGAGAAGGCGGGGGGGGACAGGAAAGCTGGTAACGGGGAACCCAAGGTCAACGAGGAAGACCCTCAGCGAGGTGGACGGACACCGTGGCTGCGACAGTGAGCTCAAGCGTAACGACGATTGTTTAGGGACGGCGCGGGACCGGGCCGTGTTTCGTTCTGTTGTGCACAGGGTCGCTAGGAGTTGGAACCGACTCGACGGCACCTAACGACAACAACAAGGTCCAGAAGGGGAGCGTGCTGACATGTCGTGGGGATGGCAACCACAGTCACAAAACAGTATGTGTTAATTGTTTAATGAGAAACTAATTTGCTCTATAAACCTTCATCTAAAGCACAACAGAAAAAGAAGAAGGAAGTCCTGGAGAGCTGCTTCGGAAAGAGAAGAAAGCCCTACGGGCTACAGCTTTGTGAGGGAGCCAGGAGTTAAGGCTGAGTCGACAGCAACCGGTTCTTGATTTTTATATAAAAGCATCCGCCGTTATATAGTTTCCTCCGGGTACTGCTACAACCATATCCCTCGGGTACTGCTACAACCATATCCCTCGGGTACTGCTACAACCATATCCCTCGGGCGTTGGATGAAGTTTTCTCATTTTCATTAATTTCTAATTAATTTATAGTTTTACTATTGATTTCTTCGTTCGGCTAAGAGTTATCTAGGAACGTATTTTTAAATTCCCCAGTTACTTTTTAATTATATCTTTATGGTTCTTTAGGATTTCACTCACTGCACTGTGGTGACATTTCTAAATTCCAAAGATAACAGGAAGCTTTGACAGCTTTCAGGCAGGAAGAACCTGTGTGAAAAAAAAGATCAGACTGGTCATTGGTTTTCTTATTGTGATTTGAAGCTAGACGTTTACAGATCTGGGAGAGAAGAGGCCCGCCAACCTGAAATCCTGCCCTGCCTAAGATGTCACTCACGTGACAGCTCAAAAGGACATTTCTTGTCGAGGCATGCATCTTTCTACACAAAGCCTGCCTGAAACTTGGTGAACTCTTTTTTTTTTTAACAGTTTTATTGAGATATAATTAAAATTCCAGAAAATTCACTCAGTTAACGCATATACTTCAGTGCTTTTTAGTATATTAACAGTTGTGCAACCATCACTCAATCGATTTTAAAAATTCTCATCACCCCCAAAAACACCAGTACCCACTAGCGGTCACCCCCAATGACCCCTCTCTCCATGCCTACCCAAGTCCTAGGCAACCACAAATCTACTTTCTGTCTGTATGGATTTGCCTATTCTGGACATTTCATACAAATGGAATTATGCAATATGTGGTCTTTTGTGGCCGGCTTCTTTGTCTTAGAACAGCGTTTTCAAGGTTTATCCAACTCGTAGCATGTATCAGTATCAGTACTTCATTACTTTGTATTGCTGAATAATATTCCGTTTTATGGATAGACCACATTTTGTTTATCCATTCATCAGTTGATGGAAATTTGGGTTGTTGCTACTCTTTGGCTATTATGAACATTTGTATACACATTTTATGTTTTCATTTTTTTTTTTTATATACCTAAAATGTTGTTGAAGATCATTCAAAAATGGCTGCAGCAATACATCAACAGGGAACTGAGGCAGGGGATATGTGACCCTCACCTTTAGTGCCAGTGCTCTACAGCAAATCTGCCATCAACATTTCCCAAGGTACATTCTTAAAATCACATGATGCTAACAACTTATCAGATTCCAGGGCAGCTGAGAACATGCCCAGTCTGGGGGTTAGAGTGGGCCACATGCTGAAAGTGTATCCATGAACCTGGCTGGGAACAGGCTTGGGAGGTCTTCTCACAGGACTTTGATGTGCACTGACCAGTGGTAATCCCGCCCTCTTCAGAGGACAACCTGGACAAGACATATCCAGGTAACCTGAGGCTTGTCCATCTTGGTAATTTTTAGGATCCAACAAGACCCTTCTTCTGTGGCAAAGAAACCAGTCTTGGCCGTGAGAAGAGAGGAAATAAAGTTAGGAGGGGTTGAAACCCACAGGGGCAGCTAACAGGACAAAACAAAGGAGAGTAAGGTTTGCTTGCAAGTTTGACTCCACCAAACACCAGCTGCTGTAGAGTCCACGCAGATTCAGTGTGCTCAGCTACTAACCAAAAGGTTGGAGGTTCAAGTCCACCCAGAGGCGCCTTGAAAGAAAATCCTGATGACCTACTGCTGAAAAAAATCAGAAACTGAAAACCCTATGGAGCACAAGTTCTAGTCTGATACGCGCGGGGCTGCCATGACTTTGACTCCAGGCTCAGACAAACACGAGAAGGAAAGTGGAGATGTGACGATGACTCAGGAACTCTGATGACCGGTGGATGGTGAGGGAGGGGCAGCAGCTGGGTAAGGGAATAGACACCCAGAGACCCGAACCTCAAACTATCCAAGAAGTTGGACTATATGAAGAACGGGGCATCAGGATTGGAGCAAGACTCATTAACAACCTGCAGTAAGCAGATCACGCAACCTTGCTTGCTTGCTGAAAGAAGACTTGAAGAACTTACTGATGATTATCAAAGACCACAGCCCTCAGTATAAATTATACCTCAACAAAAAGAAAACAAAAATCCTCACAACTGGACCAATGAACAACATCATGATAAACAGAGAAAAGATTGAAGTTGTCAAGGATTTCATTTTACTTGGATCCACAATCAATACTCATGGAAGCAGCAGTCAAGAAATCAAGACACATTGTGCAAATCTGCTGCAAAAGACCTCTTTGAAGCATTGAAAAGCAAAGATGTCACCTTGAAGACTAAGGTGCACCTAACCCAAGCTATGATGTTTTCAGTTGCCTCATATGCTTGTGAAAGCTGAATGATGAATAAGGAAGACTGAAGAATTGATGCCTTTTAACTGTGGTGTTGACGAAGAATATTGAATTTACCATGGACTGCCAAAAGAAGTACAACCAGTGCTCCTTAGAAGCAAGGATGACAAGACCATGTCTCATATACATCATGCTTGGTAAAGTAGAAGGTCAGCAAAAAGAGGAAGACCCTCAACGAGACGGATTAACGCAGTGGCCCCAACAATGGGCTCAAGCGTAACAATGACTGTGAGGATGGTGCAGGACCAGGCAGTGTTTCATTCTACCGTACATAGGGTCACTATGAGTTGGAAGTGACTCGACGGCACCTCACAACAAAACAACAGCCTCCTAAATTGTGGAGAGTATACATTTCTCTTCGTTAAGGCCATCCACTTGTGGCATTTCTGTTATAGTAGCACTAGATAACGAAGATAGATGGATGTGTATTTTAAAAAAAGAGAAAACCTGGATGACCAACTTTGTGCTGTGTGATACCAGTGTGATTTTTGCATTTCTAACAAGTTCCCAGATGATACTAATACTGCTGGTTAGGGACCAATTCTGAGAACCACTGGTAGAGCAGTGGTTCTCAACATTTATTACGTATAAGAATCACCTGGGATCTTATTAAAATGTAGATTCCAATTTAAATATGTCTGAGGTGGAAATGCAAATTCTCAGCAGGGGTTTGAACCTGAACGAACTGGTTCGAAGTCCTGGATTTTTCACAGGCTGCGGTTTGGGAGCAGGACTCTTGGAGGACTGGAGGACAGGGGTCTTCAGATGTTTCTATGGCCCCCAAGCAGCAACGCCAGGTCCCAGCTCCTGCTCATTCACAAAGACCTCGACACCTCGAGGACACCAGCTGCCTCCTGTGTCCCAGGTGGTAGGGCACACAGCAGGGCCAGGGTAGGGGAGATCCTCAGGCTACCGTGCATCCACCTGCATCCTCAGCAGCCTCTTTGTGTTCGTGGGGGCAGTGGCGTCACCAGGGCTGCTGTCACCCAGTGTGGTATCTCATGGTATCACCCACTCCATGGACCTCCTCCTGTACCAGTCCATACAGGATCCTTAATAATGTTTTTGTACTAATGTCACCGATAAATCGTAATTCAGGTATATCACTCCTTCTTGTCCTTTAGTTACTACTTCATTCTCAAAAAAAGTTACTGATACTGGTTCACAAATACTAATTACCACAACACTGTACTGAGACACCAGAAAACGTGACGAAATCGGAGACTATAAAAACACCGGCAGCTACGAAAAGAGTGTGCTTGTAGCACGTGCAGACATAAAGCACCTGATTCGAAGCATCATTGTAATTGGGTAATAACGAGCTCTGACCTGAGCGCATTAGAAGGCTCAAAAAGTAAATCAGCGTAGAGTTTTAGCCTTGTATGTGTATTGATACATGTAAGCTGGGCTTACGAAAGATGTTTTTATTATTATAACTAACCTTTTTTTGGTTTTTATAGGGATATTTTTATATAAAATAATAAATTTCTGTTAAAACACTACACAAAAATTTGTGTAGTGTAGTGTACCAGCGTCACCTGGTACAGTGGGCACCTCCACACCCTCCGAGTGACACCACTAGGTGGAGACACCTCAGGAGGCAGGAATGGGCCCTTCACGTGCTGGCACCCTCGCCCTCGTGAGGCACCATACCTCATGACCCCGCCCTCCCGGCCCCGCCCACAGCCACGCCCCTCCCGGCCCCGCCCCATAGCCCCTCCTTTCAAGGCCACACGCGTGGCTGCCGGCCCCACCCCTAGCTGCCGGCCCCGCCCCTCGCAGCCCTGCCCCTCCCGGCCCCGCCCCACAGGCCCTCCTTTCAAGGCCACACTTGTGGCTGCCGGCCCCGCCCCTCGCAGCCCCTCCTCTCAGGCCCCGCCCCTCCCGGCCCCGCCCCACAGCCCCTCCTTTCAAGGCCACACTCGTGGCTGCCGGCCCCGCCCCTCACGGCCCCGCCCCTCGTGGCCCCCGGCTCAGCCCCCCGGGAGAGGCGCGGACGGAGAAGCCCCGCGCCTTTTGTGTCGGGCTCCGGCCGCTGCGCGCGCACTTACCTCAGCGGCCGCGGGCTGAGGGGCCCGCGCGGGCACTCACCTCAGCGGGCGGGGGGACGCGCTCGGGCACGCCCGGACCCGCCAGCTCGGCGCCCGGGCTGAGGGCCGCCCGCGCGCGCCCCCGCCTGTCCCGTCCGCGGACTCCGCGCCGCCGCGCGCTCGCCGGGGGCCGCCGCCGCGTCCGACGCCGACAGCGCGCGCCCCCCTCGCCGCGGCGCCCGGCGCGCGCGCACCCCGGCCCGGGCACGCGCGCCCGCCAAGATGGCAGGGGCCGGGGCCCAGCTGTCAGCCGCCGCCGCCGCCGACCCGCCCCGCGGCTAGCGGCCCGGACGCCGCCCGAGAAGATGCGCCCCCGCTGCCGCCCGCAGCCCAGCGAGACGCGGAGCCGCCGCGCCCGGGGCCGGCTCCCCCGCTAACGCCCGCGCCCCGCCGCCCGCCGCCCGCCCGGCCCGCGCCACCCCGGCAGCGACAATGAGGTGAGTCCGGCGGCCGCGCGGGGCGACGACCGGGGGGCGGGAGCCCGAGCTGGGGGGGTCCGGGGGCGCCCGGAGCCGCGTGGAGGGCGTCTGCGGAGATTGGGGGCGGCCAGAGCGCGGGAATGGCTTCGGGAGAATCGGGGGGCGTCGAGAACGATGGGAGGGTTTTGGGGTGTCTGGGTGGGTGGGTGCGCTGGCCTTCGGGGCTCGCGGGAGGCACTTCCAGGCAGCTCGGCACCGAGGGAGGTCGGGGACACCTACCCTCCGCAGGTGTGGCCGCGCGATGGCAGGAGTTGGCCGGAGCCCCCCGTCCGGTGCCTTTCAGCGCTGAGGGGGCCGGCTTGAAGCCCCTCTGGCCTTCCTCTCGGGGGGCTCTACCCACGGAGAAGCCGCGTGTTCGGGGTTCACAACATGCCCCGTTTCGGCTTACTCTTAAAGCGATAGTTTCTCCTGGATCTGAAGCTGCTCACCCCCTTTCGTCTCCCCTTTCTCAACGCCTTGTCCTTTATTCTTGCGCCTTGGTAAAGTGCAAACCCCAAAAATGTATCACTCGTTGATTTGTCACCCAGGCAGCCAGCACTGCGTGTGGGGGTATCAGGTCAAGGCGGAAAACGCCACCAGCCCCCAGCCGCCTCGGTGCCCTCCCACTCACCACACCTTAGCTCTCTCCCCAGGGGTCACCTGATCCTGACTTCTTGGGTCATCATTTCCGCCACATAGGCTATAAAAAATACAGTGTTTATAGTTTTATTTTGCCTGTATGTGAACTTCTCCTAAACAAAATAATGCAATGTATGTTCCTTTGTGCCTGGCTTCTTACACTCAAGATGTCTTTCAGATTTCATCCATTCTTTTATAACTATCGTTTGTTCGTTTTCATTGATCTGTAGTATTCTATTGTAGGAATACATCATAATTAATCACTTCTACTCTTGGTAGACATTTAGGTTGTCTCTAGCTTTTGTTGTTGTTAGGTACCACCGAGTCGGTTCAGACTCATAGCCACCCTGTGTACAACAGAAAGAAACACTGCCCAGTCCTGTGCCATCCTCACAATCCTTGCTATGCTTGAGCCCACTGTTGCAGCCAGTGTCAGTCCATCTCGCTGAGGGTCTTCCTCTCTTTTTCTGACCCTCTGTTTTACCAAGCGTGATGTCCTTCTCCAGGGGCTGATCCGTGGACTGATCCCTCCTAATTACATGTCCTAAGTATGTGAGATGTAGTCTCACCATCCTTGCTACCTTTTAGGTATTAAAAATAATGCTGATATGAATATTGTATGTCTCCTGGTACATTCATTTAAGTTGCGTATAGATCTAGCAGTGGAATTTCTATGTCAAAACTAAGAACATCTTCAACTTTAGTAGATAAATGCACATCTTCAACTTTAGTAGATAATATCAAACTTCCAGAGCGGTTGTGCCAGTTTACACTCCGTCAGCAAGTACACGCGAGTTCCTGTTGCTCCACAGCTTTATCAGCAGTTCGTATCGTCAGTCTTCTTCATTTTCGCCATTCTGGTGCGTGTGAAATGGTATTCGCTTGTGGTTTTAATTTGTAGTTTTCTCTTGACTAATCTTTTCATGTTTATTTGTATCCTCTTTTATGAAGCATCTGTTCAAATATCTTGCCCAGTTTTTTCTTGGGGTTGCATGCCTTATTCATTTTTAGGAGTTCTACCTTGAAAAAAAAAATTTTTTTTTTTTTTTACCTTGAAGTCAAGAAGATAGTTTCCTACAACATCTTCTGGAAGTCGTAATATTTGCCTTTCACATTAAGATCTACAGCCCACCTGGAACTGATTTTTGTGTAAGGTGTAAGATGAGTTAAATTTCATTCCCGTATGGATATCCAGTTGTTCCAGCAGTGTTTATGAAGGACCGTCATTCCCCATAGCCCTGCAATGCCACATTTGTCATCTTCTGACCTTCCACCTGAGATCATTTTCTTTCTCCCTGAAGAATACTCTTTCGTATTCCTTTAGTGCAGGTCTGCTGATGATAAATTCTTACGGTGTTTGACTGTTTGAAAATGTCATTATTTCTCTTGCATTTTTCTTTTCTTGAAAATAGCTTTATTGAGATATAATTCACATAGCATAAAATTCAGCCATTTAAAGTGTACGATTCATGGTTTTTACTATATCCACAGAGTTGTGTAACCATCGCCATAATCTAATTTTAGAATATTTTCTCCATTTTTGAAGTGTCTTTTCATTAGTTACAGAATTCTTGGTTTGCATTATTTTTAAGCACTTTATAGCTCATTGTCTTCTGACTTTGATTGTTTCTGTTGAGAAGTCACTTGTCAATCTGTTGTTCCTTTGAAAGTAATCTGCCTTTTGTCCGCCTCTCCCCGCCATCCTCCAGCCCTGCCCAGTCTGGCTACTTTTAAGATGTTCTCCTTGTCTTTGGTTTTCAGCGATGTTTCTATGCTGTCCGTGGCAGGGATTTCTTTTTATTTATTATTGGGGTTCTTAGGGCTTCTTGAACCTGTGGCTTCATGTCTTTCATTAGTTTTGGAAGTTCTCAGTCGTTAGTACCTCAGATATTGCTCTGCTCCATCCCCTTTCACCTTTTACTTCTGGAACTGCATGTATATTGTAGATCTTCTCAGTGTATTGTCTGTGTCTTTTAACCTTTCTCTTGTGTTTTCCATCCTTTTGTCCTTCTGTTTTTTTATTGTGCATATCTCCTACTTGTTTATCTTCCAGTTTACTAATTCTTCTGCTGTATCCAACCTGTTATTAAACTCACCCATTGAGTTTTTAATTTCAGCCATTATATATTTTTTGGGTTTTAGTTCCCATTTGGTTCTTTTTTAGTGTTCCCAGGTATCTGCCAAAATTATCAATTTTGCCTTTTTGAACGTAGTAAGCATAATTGTTTTAAAGTCTAATAACAGCAGTATCCGAGCATCTTATCTGTACGACGCTAGAAAGTGTCTGTCTCTGTTGGTTATCATTCATGTTGTCTTGTCTCCTTATGTGCTTGGTTGCTTTTTTTCATTGTATACTAGACATCATATTTGCAGAATTGTGTGTGGAAATAGTCTGAGACCTAAGATGGTGCTTTCTCTTTCAGAGGTAATTCTCACTTAAACCTGGGGTCACTTCAGTTTAGTTTCAGGGACTGAGATGTTTCTAAGACAGGCCATGGTCCTTGTGAGGACCTGTGAATTTTGTTCACCTTTACTCCTTGTGTTCAGCTTTTTGCCAGTGTGTTCACCCCAATCCCAATGCCAAGCTGTTTAGCATTCCCTTCAGAACTGGCAAGCAGCCCCAGTGGGAAATAGCCGTAAACACTGAGCTTACCTCTGTGAGCCTCTGATGCTCTCCCATGCCTTCAAACAGATGTTTATTCTCTCCACCACCCCTCCCCAGCTTTTCTGGTTGTCTCCAGCTGGAGGATTGTTCTGACTTTTTTAGTTCCTGATTACTGGAAATCTGAGTCCCTGATGCTTGCATTTGTAGGGGCAGTCAATATTCAGTTCTGGAGGAGATGTAAGCTACCGGGTTATGGAAGCTGTAGAGAACAATAACAACTAATTTATTGTGTTTCTTTTTAACTATAATGTATTGTCTTGTTGGAAACCCTGGTGGCGTAGTGGCTAAGAGTTACAGCTGCTGACGATAAGGTTGGAGTTCAAATCCACCAGGTGCTCCTTGGAAACTCTGTGGGGCGGTTCTACTATGTCCTACAGTGTTGCAATGAGTCGGAATCGACTCCGTGGCAGTGGGTTTGCTTTGGTTGGTTGTATTGTCTCATTTGTGAAATGCTCTTGGAATCAAGATAACTTTAAGAATAAATCTTTAATTTCTTTAAAAATATAATTAGTTAAAAATAGCAGTTTAGCTGAGGTCAGTACTGTGAAGTGTAAAGGGTTTTGGAGGCAGACGCTTTTCTCCTTTTTGTGTTCATTTCTTTCTCTGGTCTTCATTTCTTTAAATGTTTATTTGATTAAAAAAATTACCCTTTAAATGACCCTCTTGAATAGAACTTCTTTTTTTAATCAACAATAGCGTAATAACATTTTCCATTCCAACTCTTTTGGATCAGGTAAAAAGACATGGTTGTAGAAATGAAGGTTCTTAAATGATTATTCCAAAATGAGTCATTCGGTGTTTCTTTTTTCTCTTTTTCTTTTTAAGATACTTGGTTTTTTAAAACCCTGTTGACAGTTTAGCATAGTTCTCTGTTATAGACTGTTCATAGTTAAACATTTATATATACATGTACCTGAAGTCCTCAGCTCTTGCAGATGGTCTTAAATATGTCAAGGGGATCTATGTGTGATGAACACATCTTTCTGCCTCTGTTGTCAGCCTGGCTTGATTTGGGTATTATTTGTAAACAATTTGGTTCGATGATGAAAAAACACTTTTTTTGTTTGTTTGTTTAACCATGAATTTTTAAATGAAAGTAGCACATCATTTCTTTCTCCTGACTGATAATCTCATAGGAGTACCTAGCTATGACCAATTGATAAAGTCTAAAATGTATTCTCCAAGTCTTTGTCCCTTTTAGTGTATCTCAGGCAATGCATTCTAAAAAATCGACTGAATACTTGAGGCACATAACCACATATTTTAGCAAGAAAGTACAGGTAGTTCCCAACTTACGACATGATTCCATTCTGACGACTCTGATGTAAAATGGTTCTGGTGTAAGTTGAATACCTCATTTTTTTTTTTTTTTTTTTAGTTTTCATTATTATTGCCTTTTATTATCAGTGTCTTTATAAATCTGATCTTTATTTGTCTTTGGGGGCTGGCATGAGAATGATAACATCAGCAAATTACATACTGCAACCTTGTATGTAGTATATGTTACTAACTGTAAGATGTACCAAAAAAAAAAAAGGATGATCCTAAGTGCGGTTTGTCATAACTCGAATACATCGTAAGTCTGGGACTACCTGTACTTTTGAATCAAATTACTCAGATAATTAAGGCTGTGTCTGAGTTTTTCTTTATTTTCTAGACTATTGTCTGGTTTGTTTCCCTTTTCCTAACAGATCCTAGCGGATCATGTATTTTCATGTCTTCACTTAAAAAGCATTTTTTGAGGGGTTGCTGTTGCCTGGTACTGGACTAGGTGAGTAAGAAGGTTGGAAGGAATCAGATCAAAAATTTACTAGGTCCATTTCTGCACCTACTTTATAAAACAACAACAAAAAAGCCTCACCCACGCATATACAATATGCGGTGTATTTCTACTTATATAGTTTAGTCATTTTATGTATTGGGAACTTTCTCTTCTATGAACATTTTCCTTGTCTGCATTTTATTTTTTAAAGATTTGATTTATAGAAGTTTAAAATTTTTATGTCATTAAGTCGTCTTTTTCTTTGTGATTTTTTTGTATCATTTTTAAAATTTAGGGTAGCATTCTTCAAAATTGCTAATCAGTGACTTGACTATGACAGGAGTTTCTACGACGGGATATCAGCAGTGTTTTCTAGGTTGGATGCCAGTGCACACACCTGAACCCCAAAATCCTCTCCAGGGGTGACCAGTTGCAGATGGTAAGACCTGAATGAGTGAGGATCACCTCCCATCTTGAGAAAGCTTATCTGCCACCATCAGAACAAGTCTTGTGTATGAAAAGCATGACCAGTTGTAACGTGGTGTTAGAAGCCATCTGCGTTCATGCGGAGAAAAGAGAATCAGGATAAGCCCAAAGCTAATTCCTGTGAGGTAGAGGTTAGAAATACCTCCATGCTCCAATTTTTTCTCCTTTTCTGTACCAGCAGTCCTCTCCATGGCACTGTCTATTTCTGCTGGGTTCCATAATTCATTGCAATGGCCACGTAGAACTCACAGGCTCTACTCATGATTGTGTAGTTTTTTAGGGAAATAATAGGCTATTAGTGAAAAACAAGGCTCCAGAAATTAATGGAATATCAATTGAGATGTTTCAGCAAACCTTTGCAGCACTGGAAATGCTCACTTGACTATGCCAAGAAATTTGGAAGACAGCTGCCTGGCCAACCAACTGGAAGAAATCCATATTTATACCTATTCCCAAGAAAGGTGCTCCAACCAAATGTGGAAATTATCAAACAATATTGTTAATGTCACATGTAAGCAAAATTTTGCTGAAGATCATTCAAAATCGGCTGCAGCAGTATATCAACAGGGAACTGCCAGAAATTCAGGCTGGTTTCAGAAGAGGACGTGGAACCAGGGATACCATTGCTGATGTCAGATGGATCCTGGCTGAAAGCAGAGACTACCAGAAGGATGTTTACCTGTGTTTTATTGACTATGCAAAGGCATTGGACTGTGTGGATCATAACAAATTATGGATAAAATTGTGAAGAATGGGAATTCTGGAGCACTTAATTGTGCTCACGAGGAACCTTTACATAGATCAAGAGCAGTCATTAAGACAGAACAAGGGGGTACTGCATGGTTTAAAGTTAGGAAAAGTATGCGTCAGGGTTGTGTCCTTTCACCATACCTGTTCGATCTGAATGCTGAGCAAATAACCTGAGAAGCTAGAGTATATGAAGAAGAACAAGGCATCAAGATTGGAGGAAGACTCATTAACAACCTGTCTTATGCAGATGACACAGCCTTGCTTGCTGAAAGTGAAGAAGACTTGAAGTGCTTACTAATGAAGTTCAAAGCCTACAGTCTCCTATATGAATTACACCTCAACATAAAGAAAGCAAAAATCCTCACAATTGGACCAATGAGCAGCATCATGATAAATGGAGAAAAGATCGAAGTTGTCAAGGATTTCATTTTACTTGGATCCACAATCAACAGCCATGGAAGCAGCAGTCAAGAAATCAGAAGATGCATTGCACTGGGCAAATCTGCTGCAAAGGACCTCTTCAAAGTGTTGAAGAGCAAAGATGTCACCCTGAAGACTAAGGTGCGCCTGACCCAAGCCATAGTATTTTCAATGACATCATATGCATGTGAAAGCTGGACAGTGAATAAGGAAGACCAAAGAATTAATGCCTTTGAGTTGCGGTGTTGGAGAAGAACATTTAATATACCATGGACTGCCAAAAGAACGAAAAGATCTGTCTTGGAAGAAGTACAACCAGAATGCTCCTTACAAGCAAGGATGGCGAGACCACATCTTATATACCTGGAACATGTTGTCAGAAAGGATCAGTCCCTGGAGAAGGACATCATGCTTGGTAAAGTACAGGGTCAGCTGAAAAGAGGAAGACCCTCAACGAGCTGGATCGACACAGTGTCTGCAACAGTGGGCTGAAGCATAACAATTGTGAGGATGGTGCAGGACTGGGCAGTGTTTCGTTCTGTGGTACATAGGGTCATTATGAGTCAGAACCAACTTGATGGCACCTAACAACAATGACAACAATAGGCTACAACTTGTGATCAGGATCAACTTGGAAGTAACAGGATACAGCTCAGTTTGGCCATCAGGACAGCTTGCAACCAAGACAGCTCTTAGCTTTTTCTTGGCCGTGCCCACAGGCAGACAGGCCTTGTCTTAGCCATGTCTGCAGGGGGCCATCTCTTGGCTGTGCCCTGCTTGGGCAAGTGTTAGAGCTCTTTACCTCTGCTGACAAGTGCCTAAAGGCACCCTACTCCACCAGAAAGCCTCCTGCCTGTAGGTGCTCAGCTCTCTCTCTCCCTATGGGTGGGCAAGCCCACTGCAGCTGCCTCGTGCCGACCTGCTGCTTTCCAGTACAAGGTGCTGCTTGTACTGCTCCTGCCATTCCTTTGGTGCTGAGCTCCGCTGTGGTTACCACCATCTCATGCCATCTCCAGTGTTACAGCCTCTATCACCTGGGTCTACGAGGTTCTCAGCACAGGGACCCTGGGTCCAAGTGACGCACTCTGCTCCAGGCTTTTTTTAATGGTAGTGAGGTATGCCCTTCACACTCTGTGCAATTAGCCCTTATGTGAACATTTCCCTTGTCAATTTCAAGTCATGGCCCTCCCACCAGACCATGACTTGACCAATCCCCTTGGTAGGCCACAGTCCCTTAATTTGCTTAGTAATCAGCCAATTCCCGCAAGGTCATCTAATCCTATTGAGTAGTTTTATGCACTCTATTTATTTTTTTATGCTTAGTAGACTGACCAATCCCTACAAGGTGCATACAATAGACCAATCACAGGTCAGGTGCAGCCCAACCAATTATTTTTGGCAGAATGATAAACCCAAGGCCAGAAAGGCCACATGTAAGAGAAACCCATTGCACGGCACCAGTCTAGCATGTAGCCAGGTCTGCTTGTGGAGCAGGAAACCACCTCATGTGAGCCAAGGTCATTTGATCAATCTTGTTTATACAATATGCACAGCCATTGTGGGGTACAGAGAGTCACAAATGCAGTCCTTGTTTATCACCCTCAGTCTGTACTAGCTAACACAGTGGGATCCAAGTACGTTTTTTTTTCCATGAGTAGAGTTTTGTTTTTTTAGCTGTGTTTAAGTGAAAGTTTATAGCTCAAGTTAATTTCTCGTACAAAAATTTGTACACATGTTGTTATGTGATACTAGTTGCAGTCCCTACAATGTGACAGCACATCCCCCCTTTCCAACCTGGGTTTCCCATGTCCATCCAGTCAGCTCTTGTCCCTTCCTGCCTTCTCGTCCTGCCTCTGGACGTGCATTTGGAGCCGTGCGTTTGGTCTTGTGTATTTGCTTGAACTAAGAACCACACTCTTCACGAGTATCATTTTATGTTTTATAGTCCAGTCTAATCCTTGTCTGAAGAGTGGGCTTCGGGGATGATTGTAGTTTTGGGTTGACAGAGCATCCGGGGGCTATGGCTTCCGGGGTTCTTTTAGTCTCAGACTGTTAAGTCTGGTCTTTTTGCGTGAATTTGAGTTCTGCCCTGTATGTTTCTCCAGCTCCGTCTGGGACTCTCTCAAATACATTTCTGAACTTAGTGCTGCAGAATAGGGGGAGGAAAGCATTCCTCCAGATGTCTTTGAAAGTCATGCCAAGTAGATCAGCTCTAGGGCCCATGGGACTTTTCCTGTCTGTGTGTCTGTGTGTCTGTGTGTGCCTTTTTAGGCTCTGCTCTTCTGCTGTTCTGTATGCCCATTTTTAGCCCAGTGCCACACCGTGTTTATCTTGTGGACGATGGTTTAATTTGAGCAGCATCATCCTTCTATTTAAAGTAATGTCCTTTTGCCTTTTACTGTTTTTGTGGTTTTGTTTGTATTTATAGGTTTGTTTTGCTTACTTAGTTATATAGCGCAAAGAAATTCAAACTAAGTTTTATATTTGTACCTGTATAAGTTTTTAAGTTGTGTACCAATAATTTAAATCAGCATTGTTTCACACACACACACACAAAATTCCCTCTAAAGGGGATCTGTATTACCCAAGTTTGAGAAGCCTTGCAGTAGACTGTAGGCTTGACGAAGGAACAATGAGTTGTTAAATGGATACGTCCTAAGTGTTGTGGCAAAGTACAGAGTGATAGTGACTAGAGAAAAACACTTCCAACTAATGTCAAGGCTGAGGTGGAGAGGGATCTGGTCCCATTGTAAACAACTGTGAATAGAGTGTTTTCCCATTCCTAGACAGAAAGAATATCAACGTAGAAGTAATTTCTGGTTGCAATTTTCTCATACTCCTTTTAAAATGTCTTTTTTTTCTTATTTAAATTTGGTATGTGTTGAATGTGGAGAATTTGAAACATAGATATAAATAAAAATCAGCAGATCCTACTTTTTAGGATAACCACATTAAACACATCTTTTTCATGGTTAAGTGTAACATTTTTACAACATTGCTATTGTACTGTATGTTTGTGTGGGGCATTTTATATTTAACATATATACATTCCCTCCTCATTACATATTCTTTGGAAACATTTTAAGTAGCTGAATAATAGTGTATCATATGATATATGGTAATTTATTTCCAGCTCCCTAATTCGGAGGCAGTTAGGTTGTTTTTAAGGAGCCCTGGGGGTGCAATGGTTAAGCACTTGGCTGCTAACAGAGAGCTCATTGTTTCCAACCCACCAGTCGCTCCACCGGAGAAAGATGAATGTCTGTTTGCATAAAGATTACAGCCTGTGAAATTCTATAGGGCAGTTCTACTCTGTCATATAGGGTTGCTGTGAGGTGGAATCCATTTGACAGAACATAAAAACAGCAGCTTGTTTTGAGTATTTCATCATTGTAAAAAACACTGACAAATATCTGTGTGCATGCATTTTAGAGTGCATTTCTCATTATTTCCTTGTAAGTTAGCAAAATGCTATTACTGGTACTAAAGTATGAAGTATCTATCTATTGCCAGGATGTTAATTTTAAACAAAGAAAAGGGAAAGAAAGAGATAAAGTTAATAAAAGGAAGTTTAAAGCTTGTCTTAACTTGTAGCTCCCCCCTCAAAAAAAAAAAAAAAAACAAAAACCCAGTGCCGTCGAGTCAATTCCGACTCATAGCGACCCTATAGGACAGAGTGAACTGCCCCATAGAGTTTCCAAGGAGCGCCTGGTGGAATCGAGCTGCTGACCCTTTGGTTAGCAGCTGTAGCACTGAACTACTACACCACCAGGGTTCCCCCACTACAAAGGCAGGGCTAAAAAAGGTATCTGAACCCATTGCTGTCAAGTCAACTCTGACTCATAGCGACCCTATAGGACAGAGTAGAACTGCCTCATAGGGTTTCCAAGGAGCGCCTGGTGGATTCTAACTGCCGACCTTTTGGTTAGCAGCCATAGCTCTTAACCACTGCGCCACCAGGGTTTCCAAAAACAGCTGGTAGGTTCGAACTGCTGATCTTTTGGTTAATAGCCAGCTCTTAAGCGAAGTAAATGGATTATTTAAAAAAGCGAAGTAAATGGATTAAGGGGGGGAAAAAAAATCACAGTAGTCTTCTTAGAAACGGTGTAGTTCCACCTGCTCACCAGTGGAGGGAACCCTGTTCCCGATTCCGCTCTGGCTGTTGTACACGAAGATGGACTGTCTTTGTCTTCAGGGCTGCGTGAAAGGCATGTTCTGCTTTTGCGTTTGGCGTTAATGTAGGTATGGGAATGAACTTTTTAAAAATTTTGAGTCAGGCTACGTTTTACCTCATGTGTTCTGAGCAGCTGAGTTTCAGAGTCAGGCACCCCGGGATTCTGCCCTGCTTACCAGCCACCCCTTACAGCCGACTGAGTGAATTACCCTTTGTGGGCCTCGTCTTTCTCAGAAATACGTGAGGATGATCCCACCTCCTTCACTGTGGTGTTGGCAGGATGAAATGAGAATATATGAAAAGTTCTTAGCTTGTGATAGCCAGTAAAGGTTCATGACCTATCCTCTACCTCCTTTTTCCTGGTGATTTGTTGTATCTGTGATGAAGATTGGGAGCCCTGGTGGCGTTGTGCTTAAGAGCTTGGCTGCTAACCAAACTTGGCTCCTTGCAAACCCTATGGGGCAGTTCTGCTCTTTCCTATAGGGTTTCTATGAGTCAGAATCAACTTGATGGCAGTGGGTTTTTAAATGATTAAGATAAACCTTGGAAAATCTGGGACAATTCCGATTTCAACTAATTTGCCGTCTTGTCAGATTGGAAACCTTGGTGATGTAGTGGTTAAGACCTATGGCTACTAACCAAAAGGTCGGCAGTTTGAATCCATAAGGCACTCCCTGGAAACCCTATGGGGCAGTTCTACTCTGTGCTTTAGGGTCACTCTGAGTCGGAATCAACTTGATGGCAGCGAGCTTTTTTTTTTTTTTGATTGTCAGATTACTAGATAACGTATCTACCACACGGGATGATTTTATGGTGTAGAAACCGTAGTTGGTATTGAAGCTTCACCTTCTAAAAAAAGATTCAGGGAAGTTCTCTGTAAAAGGCAGAAAATAGGACTGTTGAAATAAAGACATAACACGAGCCGTATTGGAAACCCTGGTGGCGTAGTGGTTAAGTGCTATGGCTGCTAACCAAAAGGTCAGCAGTTTGAATCCGCCAGGTGCTCCTTGGAAACTCTATGGGGCAATTCTACTCTGTCCTATAGGGTTGCTATGAGTCGAAATCGACTCGACAGCACTGGGTTTAGTTTTTGGGTTAGGAGCCATATTATTTGGGGGGTAGGGAAGGTAATTGTACCAGAAAACTTAAGTTAAAAAATAGTTTAGCTGTGAAATTCATGGAAATCCATGGCAAAAACAAAAAAACTTGAGCCAGTGTGTGCTTCTTATTATGTGGTAAAAGAGAGACATGAGTTTTGTTTGTTTGTTTGTTTGTTTTTTTAGCTCTAAAGACATGTTTTCTGTGTATCTTTAAATAAGAGACTGTGGACAGCTTACCAAAAGCTTGTATTTGACAACTTTTTATACACCTTTTCCCTTGGATCTATTTGCCCAGGGCCCCCTCCCTTTGTTAAAAGCCCCCTGTGCCCTTAAACATCCTTGGGCCTCCCCCGACTCTAGTACTCTCTTTATTGAGCAGATTTCATTGTTCTCATTTTCTCTTTTCCTTTCTCTCTAAAAGAACCCTTAAATTAGAAAACATCTGATGAACATGTCACAGGAGCTTAAAATCTGACCACTTCCTTTTCCTCTTTACCTTGTCAGCTTCTTCACCTTGCAATTTTAGTTCAGGTGTCAGTGCCTCAGGGAGATAATCCTTGACCCCTAGTCTAGCCATGGACCCTTCCCTATTGTCTGCTGCTGTGGTATCCCATATTTCCCCTTCCGTAACTCTGTATAATGACTTAATGATAAAATTTTCCTGCTACATTGTAAGCTTCGTAAAGGCAGGGATTATGCCTATTCTGATCTCTGTTGGATTCCTAGAGCCTAGCACCGTGCCCGGCACTTGGTAGATCTTAATGAATATCGGCACCACCAGTATACCTGAAATGGAGAGTATACCATGGCATTCATGGCAGCTTGGCATGGATCCTTCTCACTACAGCCTTCTAGGCAGCCACCCCCAGAGGGTAGAAGCTGGCGCTCAGGATAGAAACTGTTGCGGTATGTGCGTAAAGAATTAACCGACGGCTGGGGCGGCAGTGCCTTTAGTCCGTTGTTTCCTGCTGCTGCTGTGAGAGGTGATTTGTTTGATGCTGTGTGGGCAGATTTTTTTTTCCCCCCGTGTTATTTCTTTGTAAGGACATGATCCCTTCTAACTCTCAGCATTCCACTTGCTTCTCAAACTTAAAAGTGCATAGGAATCCCTGGGGGAAGGGGTATGTGTACCTGCCCTTGCAGAAATGCAGATCTCAGGCCCCATGCTCAGGGATGAATGGATGCTTTTTAAAAATATCTTCGTCCTTTCTTTCTAATTAATAGGCTTTGTTTTTTAGAATAGTTTTAGATTTACAGAAAAATTGAGCAGATGGTACAGAGAATTTCCACATCAGTACGCTTCCCCTGCGCCCCAGGTTCCCCTATTATATTATCTTACATTAGTGTGGTACATTTATTACTGTACCAATATTTATATGTTGTTATTAACAAAAGTCCATAGTTTATTCATATTTCCTCAGTTTTTAAAAGTCCCTTGCCAGAGCCCTGGTGGCACAGTGGTTGAGAGCTCGGCTGCAAACCAAATGGTTGGCAGCTTGAATCCATCAGCTGCTCCGTGGAAACTCTGTGGGCAGTTCTACTCTGTTCTATAGGGTCGGAATTGACTCCATGGCAAAGGGTTTGGTTTGGCTTTGGTTTTCTCACTCCAGAATCGAATGCAGGACACCACATGACATTTAGTTGTCATGTCTCCATAGGTGCCACTTGTCTGTGAGAGTTTCTCAGATTTCCCTTATTTTTGATGACCTTGACTGTTTTGAGGAGTCCTGGTCAGATACGTTAGAGCCTGCCTCTCTCTTGGGATTTGTCTGATATCTTTCTCATGATTAGACTAGGGTTATGGGTTTTGGGGGGGAAGATCGTGGAGGTGAAGTGCCATTGTCATCCCATCATATCAAGGGTATGTGCTACCAACATGATTTACGACTGTTGATGTTGACCTTGAGCACCTGGCCGAGGTAATAGTGTTGGCCAGCTTCTCCCCCCTCCATACCGTACTCTTTGGAAGAAAGTCACTGTACACAGACCGTACTTGAGAATGGGGGAGTTATGCTCCCCTCCTGATGCATGTTTTTCTAACTTAATAATTATGTATTTATTTTCATATGTATTAGAAAAATACTTAGCACATCAAATCCATGGTGTTTTAGCTGGGTTCTTCAGAAGCTGTACCTGAGGCAGAGGCTTATGTGTGAAGACTTTTGGAAGGCAAGTTACCCCGGGAGCAGGAAGGAGGGGGGAGGAAGAACCAGCACAGGCGCTCATTGTTGTTTAGGTTTCCACCACAAGCCAACTGGCTGCTCAGTTTCCCAGGCCCTCACATCTGAGGAGAAGAAGGGAGACGTATGTACCCATAGGCTGCTGTTGCCGTTCATGACAGGATTGCCCCACAGGGCACTCCCCCACCTAGCTGTGTCCATGTGTGAGTACTGAGAGGGCTCCCATGGCATCCCGCTGGGGTGGCAACAGAGAATCCTGGAGCGGGCTTGCAAAGGCTGACCTTGCCAGCTAGAGGGGAGCAGGCCAGAGCCCGGGTAAAACTGTTGCTTAGAGGGTGACTGGAGTAAAGAGACAGCTAAGGCCAGGAGGAGCTGAAATGATGCAGAAGAGGTGTTTAATACGTGTGGTTTTTGTAGGTATTAGTACTAAATAAAAAGTAAATACATTTCATTATTTTTCAGTTTTTTTCCTTTATTGCTCTCGATTTTCATTCAGAGCTGAAAAAGTTTTCTCCACTCTCAGATTGAATTCACCCAATTTTTTCTTGTACTTGTGTGGTTTCTTTGCTTTTTCAAATGTCTAACTCTCTGATCCATTTGGAATTCAGCGTATGGTTTGAGGGATTGACCCACTTCTGTCCTTTTCAGTCTGGTTATTCATTATCTCAACCACTTATTAAAAAGTCCGTTTTCTCCCAGTTTTCTGAGTATCATCTTTTGTCGTATATAATAAATGGGATATATTTCTGTATTTTCTGTTCTGGTCCACTGACCTATATTTATTCATGGGCCAACATATCACTTTTAATTAATGAGACTCTATGTTTTAATATTCGTGGGGCTAGTCTTCTCTTCTAGGAGCCCTGGTGGCACAGTGGTTAAGCACTTGGCTGCTTACCAAAAAGTTAGCAGTTCAAACCCACCACCTGGTCGGTGGGAGAAAAGACCTGGAGATCTCCTCCCATAAAGATTGCAGCCTAGGAAACCCTATGGGACAGTCCTACTTTGTCACATGGGGTCACTATGAGGTGGAATTGACTCAGTGGCACACAAGAGCACAATCTTCTCCATTGTTCTACTGAGTTGATTTTAAAGAAAGAGTTTAAGTAAATGATAGCACTCGTGTTAAACGGAGCTGCTGAGCATCACGACCGACCAAAGTACGGCAAACGGTGCTTTAGTCCAAAGGAACGCATCCAGAATGGTGTGGGTTAGGCATCTCTGCACCCTTTGGCGAGAGCTCCCATTTATGGCCCAATGCATGTGGCTTTTGAGCATGAGTCTCCAAGGGGGCGTGAGTGTGGCTAGAGGTCACTCTCAGGCAGTATGACTTTTCAGGATAGGATGTTAGCACAGTTAAGGCAATCCCTTCTCCCCTGTCCCCGATCATTCATGAAACCACAATTTATTTTGGAGATTTTTAAAAATTGTAGTGAAAATGTACATAACAAAACATAACACCATCTCAGCAACTTCCACATGTACACTTCAGTGACACCGATGACATTCTTCAAGTTGTACAACCATTCTCATTACCCTTTTCATTTTGGAGATTTTTGACCTGTAAAAAATAGCCATTTTTAAAACCACCAGAGGCTAGATTCAGAAACACGGGGCCATCCGTCTAAGTACAGAGAAACATCAAAGGGGCCCTCCTCCCCTCAGAGGGGGCCGGGACTAGACTCTGGTTAAGTTGGTCTGGGGTAAGGTTTTGTTTTGTTTTTGTTTTTAAACCTCCATCTTATTTAAATGTGCAGTCAGGAATAAGAATCACTGATGTAGCCCAGAGGTCAGGGCTACGTCTGGTTCGTTCAGCCTTGTGGTCTCAGCACCTACTGCAGTATACTGGGCGTGTAGAAAGTGCTCAGTAATGCCGTTGAATGGTGACCGCATCCCGTTGCTTCACAGACGGGAAGACAGGCATCTAGACTCTGGAGAAATCACTTGCTCAGGGCTCTCGAGTCAGTGGGGTAATTGGGACATGAAGCCCAGATTTCGTGTCCCCCAGTTCTGGGCTTTTTTGCTTTCCTCCATCCATATGTTCTCTGTCATCACAGGCCAAAGTAGGCCAGGGCACGTGCTGCCTTGACGCATGTGTTGTCCGTTTTTATGACCTCAATCCTAGGTCCTGCTCTGATCAGAAAGGAAACACGAGAACGAGCCTTAGACTTGGTAGTAAGATATCTGGACATGCTGACAGTTCACCCTCCAGGTGGGGGCTGGGGGGGGACAAGAGAGAAGGAGGCATGGGAACAAGGAGCATGTAGTATCCCTTATGTATCGGCCCTGTACCAGGCTCTGTACTTAGGGGCTGACAGTTGTTATCTTATTTTTTGGAGGGAGTGTTGCCCCTCTAATTCATAAAATTTATCTAGTAAAGTGTGTTAGAATTTAGATTAGGGTGCATGAAAATGTTATTTAAAAAAAAAATTTGTCAAAAATATACACAGCAGAACATAACACCCATTCCACAATCTCCACATGTACAATTCCGTGACATTGATTACCTTCTTTAAGTTATACAACTGTTCTCGTCTTCATTTTCTGAGTTGTTCTCCCCCATTAACTCACTGCTGCCTAAGTTTCCTTTCTAAAATCTCTAGTTGCTGTTGTCAGTTTGATTCCAAAGAACACAACACAACACTCAAGGCAGACATTCTTTACTAATTAAGCTAAACTATTTTTTGGTTTAAAGAAGACTTCAGGGGCTATTTCATCCAGCCCCCATGGCTTCAGAAAATCTGGATTCCATGAGAATATGAAATTCTGTTCTGCATTTTTACCTTATGATCGGGGTTAGCTTATAAAATCTTTGATCAAAATGTTTACTAATGGTAGTTGGGCACCATCCAGTTCTTCTGGTCTCATTGCAAAGGAGGTACAGTGGTTCCTGGAGGCAATTAGACACACATTCTATTTCCTCCTCCTATTCCTGACTCTCCTTTCTCTGTTGCTCCAGGTGAATGGAGACCAATTGTCATACCTTGGATGGCCACTTGCAAGCTTTTAAGACCCCAGACACTGTGAAACAAAGTAGGAGGTAGAACAGAAGCATGAAACACAATATTAGGCCAGTTAACTGGGATGTCCGATGAAACCATGACCCTAAACCTCCAAATCAAGAAAACAAATCTCACAGGGTGTTTTGTTTTACATAAGCAGCCTCAGCAGCTGCTCTTTTTTTGTTGTTGTTGTAAATATCACCGTCACACATTTGCCAATTCAACTTTTTGTAGGCGTGGAACTTACTGATATCGATTTCATTAATTGGCTGTGTAGCCTTTATCCTTAATCAGTGCAATTTTTCCATCACCAAAAAGCAGAACTTAGTGCTTCATAAGCAATGTTGTTGTTAGGTGCCATCAGGTTGGTTCCAACTCATAGTGACCCTGTGTACAACAGAACTTCCTCACCAACATTTCTTATTTTCTGTTTGTTTGTTTTTAATCTTAACCATCCTAGTGGGAGTAAAATGGTATCTCATTGTGGGTTTGATTTGTACCTCTCTGATGTTTGATGACTAATGACATTGAGCATCTTTTCATGTGTTTTGTGGCCATTTAAATCTCTTCTTTGGTGAAATGTCTATTCAAATCATTTGTCCTTTTTTGATTGGGTTGTCTTTTTGTTGTTGAGTTGTCGAAGTTTTGTATGTATTTTGGTTATTAGGTTCTTATTGAATATAGGGTGTCGTGGATTGAATTGTGTCCCCCCAAAATATGTGTCAACTTGGTTAGGCCGTGATTCCCAGTATTGTGTGGTTGTCCTCCATTTTGTGATTGTAATTTTATGTTAAAGAGGGTTAGGGTGGGATTTTAACACCCTTACTGAGGTCACATCCCTGATCCAATGTAAAGGGAGTTTCCCTGGAATGTGGCCTGCACCACGTTTTATCTTACAAGAGATAAAAGGAAAGGGAAGCAAGCAGAGATGAGGGGACCTCATACCACAAAGAAAGCAGCACAGGGAGCAGAACGTGTCCTTTGGACCCAGAGTTCCTGTGTGGAGAAGGCGGAAGTCCAGGGGAAGATTGATGAGAAAGACCTTCCTCCAGAGCTGACTGAGAGAGAAAGCCTTCCCCTGGAGCTGACGCCCTGAATTTGGACTTCTAGCCTACTAGATTGTGAGAGAATAAATTTCTCTTTGTTGAAGCCATCCACTTGGGGTGTTTATGTTATAGCAGTACTAGATAACTAACACATATGATTTCTGAAGATATTCTCCCAGATGGTAGCTTACCTTTTCACCTTTTTTGGTAAAGTCTTTTGATGAACAAAAGTTTTTAATTTTTGTAAAGTCCTATTTATTTATTTTATCTTTTGCTGTTTGTGTATTTGTTATCATATTAGACAATCCATTGTTAAAAGCTAGGTCCAACAGCCTTGCCCCTGCATTTCTTCTAAGAATTTTATGGTTTTAGTTTTCACACTTAGGTCCTTAATCCATTTTGAATTTGTTTTTGCGTATGGTGTGAGGCATGGGTCCTGTTTCATTTTTCTGCATGAGAAAATCCAATTTTCCCAGCACTGTTTTTTGAAGACACTCTTCTTTCTCTATTGAACGGACTTAGCACCCTTGTCAAAAATTAATTGACTATAGAAGTTATGAGTGGTTTATGCTAGAAAGTTCCCTTCTGGTTCGGTTTTAAACAAAAAGCTGTGAGCCTGCCACTTATCCTCGTGTATATTGTCATGGTTGTAAACATCTTTGTTTATAGTCCAGTACTGTGTAGCTTTTAGTTTGGGTCAGAAGAGAAATTGGAATGATGATCACAGACTTTTAGAATTTAGAACTGGAAGACACCCTAGAGATCAATACTTTGACCTTACAGTTTTTATCTTTGAGAAAAATGTACACTGGTGTTGGTTTAGACAATGTAAACACACATGAATCTTATTTATACAATGAAGGCAGTGTGATGGTTAAGATTGTGCATCAACTTAGTTGGGCCATGATTCTCAGTGTTTTTGGTAGTCGTATAATTCTGTGATCCCTTCCCTGTTGAGATTTGATATAATCACCCCCATGATGGGAGCTGCTGTGAGTAGCCAGTCAGTTGAAAGGGAGTTTCCTTGAGTGTGCGGCTCGCATCCAAACATAAGCTGACATTCTGGCATGGCTCAGGGGCTGTTGTTCGTTCTGGATCCTGCAGCTGTCTCCTGTTTGTCTGACCTCTGGTTCTTGGGACTTGAGCTAGCAGCTTACTTGGGGTCTTGGCTGCTGGTCTTGGGATTCATCAATCTTCACAGCCTGTGAGCAAGAGCCCTGCTCTCTGACCTGCCCATCTTGGGATCGCCAGCCCCTGTGACATGAATCAAGAGAAGCCGCTATCCTGATCCACGGACTTGGGACGTCTCAGCCTCTATAACCACATGAGCCACTTCCTTGATATAAACTTTTCTCTCTGTATATATTTATACACTTTACTGGTTTTGTTTCTCCAGAGAACCCAGACTAAGACAGGTGGTATTACATATTTATGTAAACATAATTTTAGTAAATGTGAATACTTTTTTAAAGTGTAGACTCATTTTGTACTATAAATACATGACTACTCTTATTTATCTGTTTTCATGTGTCGTATTTGCTTAAGTTCTACTTGACAGATATATTTTAAGTACCTATTATATGCAAGACAGTGAGGTTAGGGGATAAGGCTACAGAGACGAGTGAGAGTTGAGCTTCAGAGAGAATATAGCCAAGACAGAGCATGGGGCATCTGAGATGAAAGTGACAGAAAAGTGGTATGAACAGTACAGATTTTGGTGGGGGGGACATAGGGCAACTGGCAGGATTTTGACTGAGCGAGGGTATAGTATCTTCCGTTCTGGCTGTTCCTTTTTACACTTCATTAAACAGTGGTCTTCAGGAAGTCTTACCTTTTCTTGGTTAAATGTTCCTGGTTCTTACGGCCATTCATAACTTATCTCTAATTAGTGGCCCTTTGAGGGTCTTCCTTACACTGAGCTCTGACTTGGTGAAGTCTATTAGTAGTTTCGATTCTTTAACTTTGGCTTGAACACAAAAGATATTGGGCCTGGCACTGAAGCCCTAGTGTAACCTTTACACAGAATGGAGGCCAGGGGTTCAAACTGGTTCATTCTGCTTCGAACCCCTGCTGAGAATTTGAATTTCCACTCCAGATATACTGAACCAGAATCAACAGTTTAACAAGATCCTCAGATGATTCTTATGTATAATAAGTTTCGTGAACCATGGCTCTACTAGTGGTTCTCGGAATTGGTCCCTAACCAGCCTCAGTAGCATTGCCTGGAAACTTGTTAGAAATGCAGATTCTCAGCAGGGGTTAAAACAGGAACTAACAGGTTCAAAGCCCTGACAGAAACAACCACATCTCAGAACCTATCTGCAAACAGATCAAAATCAAATGTACCCACTGGCACTACTTCCTTGTGCCAGCTGAGATTTCTAACTGAGCAGCTTCAGGGTCCTGTTTATAACACTTCCTTTCCTTAGAAAAAGGAAAATACTCTCTTCAGTTTGTGTCACTATGCAAAATAGAACTGTATGCAACAGAATGAATCAGATAAAGAGAGACTGAGTCCCAAATAGAGGAGAAGCTCTAGAAAGAGAACCAGCTGGTCGCTTCATGAGAGCAGATAGGGGTAAGCTTCAGAGTGTCCAAGTCTTTGAGTGATGAGGCAGCATGATTGTCCATTGCACAGATGGGTAGTAATTCATTCACCATTTATTGAGTTCGAGGTATTGATCCCTGGGCCAGTAGAAAACATGGTTTTGTACACATGTAGCTTACTCTCAAGGAGATAGGGCACAGCTACCTCAAATTCAGCATATCTAAAACTGGTAATTGATTTTTGACAACCATGCCAGGACCTTTCAATAGGAGAATAGTCTTTTTCAACAAATGCACTGGGACAACTGAATCCCTACGTACAAAAGAATGAAGTTGGACCTCCTACCTCACACCACACAAAAATTAACAGAAAAGGGCTCATCAACCTAAATGTAGAGCTAAAACTATAAAACTCTTTGAGGAGAAAATGTAGGCGTATGCCATGGAAATGTCTGGCTTATGCCTGTTCTGCCATTGTACCTTTGGAAGCAGGTAACTTGTATTCTAGGTTTCACAGATGATGAATTTTTGGATTTTGGACTTAGAGTTAAGACTTTTGCTATGATATGATGGGATGAATATGGTTTGCATGTTGCAAGACATGAATTTTTGGGGGCGAAAAGGTGGAATGTAATGGATTGAATTGTGTCCCCCCCTCAAAATACATGTCAGCTTGGTTAGGCCATTTGTGGCTGTCCTCCATTTTGAGATTTTCGTATGTGTTATAAATCATAATCTCTGCCTGTGGTTAAAAGGATTAGGGTGGGATTGTAACACCATCCTTATTCAGGTCACCTCCCTGTTCTAATGTAAAGGAAGCTTCCCTGGCATGTGGCCTGCACCATCTTTTATCACTCAAGAGATAAGAAGCAAGCAAGAAGCTCATACCACCAAGAAAGAAGCGCCGGGAGCAGAGTGCGCCTGTTAGGCCCAGGGTTCCCGCACAGAGAAGCTCCTAGTCCAGGGAAAGATTGATGAGAAAGAGGTTCCTTCAGAGTCAACAGAGAGAGAAAGACCTCCCCTGGAGTTGACACCTTGGATTTGGACTTTTAGCCTACTTTACTGTGAGGAAATAAACTTCGCCTCGTTAAAGCCATCCACTTGTGGTATTTCTGTTATAGCAGCACTAGATGACTAAGACACACTGGCACAACTGAATCTTTTCATGCAAAAGAATGAAGTTGGACCCCTACCTCACACCACACAAAAAAATTAACTCAAAAGGGATCATAAACTTAAACATAGAGCTAAAACTATAAAACTCCTTCAGGAGAAAATGTAGGAGTAAATCTTGTGACCTTGGTTTCTTAGAAGTGTCACGAACAGCATGAACAACAAAAGAAAAAATAGATAAATTGAAGTTCATTGAAATTGAAAACCTTTGTGCTACAAATGATACCATCAAGAAAGTGACTAGACAACCCAAAGAATGGGAGAAAATATTTGCAAATCGTATATTTGATAAGTGACATGTATCTAAAAAAAAAAAAAAAAAAAACTAGTAGAGTATACAAAGAACTTGTACAACTCAATAATATAAAGATCACCCAGTCAAAAAATGGGCAAATAATTTGAACAGACACGTCTGCACAGAAGATATACAGGTGGCCAATAAGCACATGAGAAGGTGCTCAGTGTCACTGGTCAGAAGAGAAAAGCAAGTTAAAACCTAGTGAGATACCACTTCACATCCACTTGAATGGCTACCATAAGAGAGGGAAGCTGGCAAAATTGTCACGAAAGGAGAGACTGAAAGGGCTGACTCAATAGGGGGAGAGCAAGTGGGAATATGGAGTAAGATGTATGTAAACTTATATGTGACAGACTGATTGGATTTGTAAACGTTCACTTGAAGCTTAATAAAAGTTAATAAAAAAAAACGGATGGACAATAACAAGTGTTGGTGAGGTTGTGGAGAAATTGTAACCCCCTTTGAACAATCTGAATGTCTGTCAACAGATAATATGAATGGATAAACCAAGTGTGGTCTGTCCATACAATGCAATATTATCTGACCACGGAAAGGACTGAAGTACAGGCCACAGTGTTGGTAAACCTTGAAAACACTGTGCTAAGTAAAAGAAACCAGTCACAAGGCCTCATATTGTGTGAGTCTATTTATGTAAAATGTTTATAGGAGTCAAATGGACAGAGAATGGTGGTTGCTTATGTGTTTATGGGGGGGAGTGAAAATGGGGAGTGACTGCTAATGGGTACAGGGTTTCTTTTTAGGGTGATGAAAATGTTCTGAAATTAGATTGTTGTGATGATTGCCCAACCCTGTGGATATACCAGAAACCACTGAAATGTACACTTTGATGGGTGAATTTTATGAAATGTGAATTATATCTCAATACAGCTGTTGTGGGGGGGAACTGAACTCACTGCTTTCCTTCCCAGACCTGTATTCTTCCAGAATTCCCAATCTTGGTGAGATGTACTGTGTGACCCAACATAGAACCGTGGGAGGCTTGATGGAGTCATTCAGTCCTCTCCTGCCATATCCAGGAGGACATGACATCACCTTCAAGCCTCTTGTGTCTGCCCCCTTCTCCATAGTGCCACGTCACTGATAAGTCAGGTCTTGTTGTCATGATTAAAATGCCATAATTACATTCTGCTTTTGTTCTCTACCTCTTAAAACCTTTCTCTGAATTTTGTTAAATTGTTCACACAGGTCTTCCTAAATTCTTTCAGGATGAAGTAGCATAGTCTGTAAAGCCTTGCATGATCTTACCTCTCCATATTAATCTCCCCTGACTTCCTTGTTAGGAGGAATCCATTCTCACGTGGTTTTTATGATCCACGACCGCACATGGGGACCTCTTCTACCTGATGGGTTCCTGAAGACCCAGCTCCAGTTTCCCTTCTGTCCTGGCACGCTCTGTGACTGCTGCTGGCCAGGTCAGCCATTCCCTCTCATCGGCTGCCCAGGCCGCTGTTAGAGCGCGTGTCTGAGAGCTCCACGTGTGCACCGGAGCTTTTGGGGGGCTGGGGCTGCTCTGTGCCTGCCTTTAACCCCAGAGCCTAGCACAGGGCTTGTTTGTTTATTGGATCTCTGTAGGTGTTTGTTGACTGAAGCAAAGCCACAGAAAGAGGAGTGCAAATGACGTGTGGCAGAGTGATAAAGTTTGGAGCAAAGTTTAGGTTTCGCAAAACAAAACAACAACACAGTAGTCCCCTCCCCAGGGCAGAACTGCTGCATTAGGTTGCCAGGCTGTGATCTTTACGGAAGTGAGAAGCCACATCTTTCTTCCGTAGAGCAACCGGTGGGCTTGAACTGCCTGCCGACCTTTCGGTTAGTAGCCGAGCGCTTAACCACTGTGCCAGCAAGGCTTCTTTTAGGCAGATACTATTATTCCCTTTTACAGTTCAGGAAACTGAAGCTCAGACACAAGAGATGAGCCCCAGACAGCAAAAGTAGTATTTGGGTTAACCGAGCATCCTACCTAAAAGCAAGTTGTCATGTGTATCATAGTCCTAATTTGCAAGGAATTATACTCATTTAAAGATTCCTATAAAATATTAAATTTTGAAAGGGTGTTCTACCCAATATAGACATCTGCTTTATAGCAATAAATGGCCCTTTTATTTTATAAAAATAAATTCCACCCGTGCACTCCTTACCTCCCCTATTCTGTTTATTTTTCTCCGTAGCCTGTATTTTATCTGACATACCGTTTACTTGTACTTGTTTGTTGTTGTCCTTTGGTTATTAATGGCTGGCATAGTAAGCACACAGTAATTATTGTTGAATGACTGAATGTAACAGTGGGTGTTATCTATGACAGTCTGTCCCATGAGGGCAGGTACTTAATTTTGTTGGCAGAGCTGCACTGTCTAATACAGTGGCCGCTAACCACATGGGGCTACTTAAATTTAAATTAATGAAAAAAAAATTAAAAATACAGTTCTTCAGTTGCACTGGCCACGTTTCAGGTGCTCAACACCCACATGTGGCTGGTGGCTATCCTGTTTCCATCACTGGAGCAAGCTCTGTTGGACGGTGCTGGTCTAGATTAATGTCTGGCATGGTAAGCACTCAGTGAATATTTGTTGAATGGATAAATGCAATAGTAGCTGTTGTCTACAGCAGGCAGCCGCTCAGCTTCTGTTTTAATACTTCCAGTGGGAAGATGTTTGCTGTGTCCTGAGGCAGCTTATTGGATCACTAAACCAGCCGGGGGTCTCTTCCTTCTGGTTATACGTAGCCAGTATTTGTTTCTGTGAAGTTCCTACTGATCCATCCAAGTTCCATGTCATCCAGTCCAGCGCCCAAGGTGTTAGAATATGACAGTCATTCCCCCAAGTCTGCACTGCCGTAGGTTAAACGTTTTGCTCACTTGGTCAGCAGGCTCCAGTTTGTCAATGATTCTTATGAACTGTGGAACCCAGATACGGTCAGGCCACTGCAAAATCAGGACTCTGTCGCCCCTCTTTCTGACACCACATTTCAGTTTATGCCAGCTCAGTTGTTAGAGAGCCTGAGTATCCAGCACAAGGTTCAGCAGCCAGCACGGTGCCTGGCCCAGTGAATCAGCCTTGAATGAATTTCAGACTTTTTAAGCTTTTCTGGGAGGGCATAAACCGCTACTCTAGAGTGTTTTCTGCTATTGAGTTTGTGGTTAAGTAGATCCTAATCGTCCTTAACTCAGACTGCTTCCTGCTTCACTGCTGTTAAGGCACCTCTCTCTCTCTTTCTTTTTTCTTTTAATCATAAAAATACTTGGTCATTGTATAAAACTTAAAGAATATGAATAAGCAAGAAAAATAGAGGTACCCATTATCCTAGCACCCAAAGATAGTCACTGCTGGCCTTTACGGTGCGCCCTTATTCCCCCACACACGCGCTTTTTAACAGAGCGCATCTTGTGGATTCATGCTCTGTGTGCTGCCTCGTAACCTTTTCTTCTTATTTACCCCAAAACATTGCATTTCGTGGCACATTGTGTCATTACGTAGTCTGCTAGAGCTTAATTTCTTTTAGGGATTCTTTATGAGAATTTTCAAACTCAGAAAAATTGAATGAATTATCCGGTAAACACCTATGTACCTACCATGTTTCACTGTATTTGCTTTATCGCTTCTCTATCCATATACCCATCCCTCTCTCCATCTATCAACTCATCTTTTTTTGTTTTTTAATAAGAATTTAAAAAAAAAAAAAAAAAAACTCTGGTACAACCACTTTGGAAATCTATCTGGTGTTATCTTAAACAGTTAGAAATAGAACTACCATACAACCCAGAAATCCCACTCCTCGGAATATACCCTAGAGATACAAGAGCCTGCACACAAACAGATATATGCACACCCATGTTTATTGCAGCTCTGTTTACAATAGCAAAAAGCTGGAAGCAACCAAGGTGTCCATCAACGGGTGAATGGGTAAATAAATTGTGGTATATTCACACAATGGAATACTACGCATCGATAAAGAACAGTGATGAATCTGTGAAACATTTCATAACATGGAGGAACCTGGAAGGCATTATGCTGAGTGAAATAAGTCAGAGGCTAAAGGACAAATATTGTATAAGACCACTATTATAAGATCTTGAGAAATAGTATAAACTGAGAAGAACACATACTTTTGTGGTTACGAGGAGGGGAGGGAGGGAGGGTGGGAGAGGGTTATTTACTGATTAGTTAGTAGATAAGAACTACTTTAGGTGAAGGGAAGGACAATACTCAATACATGGAAGGTCAGCTCAACTGGACTGGACCAAAAGCAAAGAAGTTTCCGGGATAAACTGAATGCTTCAAAGGTCAGTGGAGCAAGGGCGGGGGTTTGGGGACCATGGTTTAAGGGGACTTCTAAGTCAATTGGCAAAATAATTCTGTTATGAAAACATTCTGCATCCCACTTTGAAATGTGGCGTCTGGGGTCTTAAATGCAAACAAGCGGCCATCTAAGATGCATCAATTGGTCTCAACCCACCTGGATCAAAGGAGAATGAAGAACACCAAGGTCACACGATAACTATGAGCCCAAGAGACAGAAAGGGCCACATGAACTAGAGACTTACATCATCCTGAGACCGAAGAACTAGTTGGTGCCCAGCCACAACCGATGACTGCCCTGACAGGGAGCACAACAGAGAACCCCTGAGGGAGCAGGAGATCAGTGGGATGCAGACCCCAAATTCTCATAAAAAGACCAGACTTAATGGTCTGACTGAGACTAGAGGAATCCCGGCGGTCATGGTCCCCAAACCTTCTGTTGGCCCAGGACAGGAACCATTCCCGAAGACAACTCATCAGACATGGAAGGACTGGACAATGGGTTGGAGAGAGATGCCGATGAAGAGTGAGCTACTTGTATCAGGTGGACACTTGAGACTGTGTTGGCATCTCCTGTCTGGAGGGGAGATGGGAGGGTAGAGAGGGTTAGAAACTGGCAAAATTGTCACGAAAGGAGAGACTGAAAGGAGGGAGCGGGCTGACTCATTAGGGGGAGAGTAAATGGGAGTATGTAGTAAGGCGTATATAAACTTATATGTGACAGACTGACTTGTAAACTTTTACTTAAAGCGCGATAAAAATTATTTAAAAAACAAAACAACTCTGTAATACCTTGATGGATGGATGTATCTAGATGTCATAACCAATCCTCATTCTTGGATATATGGGTTATTTTCCATTTATGAACAACGCTGACAAGCATCCCTATAAATGTACCTTTGTATCTAATTATTTCTTTAGTTTACATTTCCAGAAGTAGATTTGCTAAGAGAAAGGGTATGCAAAGTGCTAAGGCTAATGATACATATTCACAAGTTATCTTCCAGAACATTTTAGTAGTTGTACATTTCCACCGTGGGTGCTTGTTTTACCAAATCTTCCTCAATACCTGATGGTTAAAAAAATTGACAGCATGATATATGACAAATAATACCTTGTTGTTTTTAAATTGCATTTCTTCGAATACTGGGAAGGTTAACATTTTTTCAACTGTTTATTGGACATTTATATTTTTCAAGTGAATAGCCTATATGTCCTGGGCCCATTTTCCAGAGGGGTGTTGTCATTTTATTGTTTTTTAAGAACTCTTTATTCACTAAGGTTATTTCTTATCATATACACAGTAAATAATTTTCCCAGTAGTTTGTCAGTTTTTCTTGAAATAAGGTCTGTGTGTCCATAGTCGATAACAATAAATAACTCTAAAAGATATATTTGAAAAAGTAGCAGTCCCCTGTTCTCTGTTCTCCTGTTTTCTTCACCAAGAAAGCTGATTAAGCGTTTACTTCCGTGTGTCTAAATAATATGCCTATAATACTACTTCTTTATTTTTTTAATTTAGATAATAAGTTTTGATTTCCCAGTATGGAAGATGAAAATGTAGTGTCCTTTCCTCCACTTCCCTTAATTCGTGTGTTTCTTTCCCATCCCTACACCTTCCCGATAGAATTAATTAGGTCATGATTTTGATCAAATCAGCATTTGGTGTTTAGAATGTCATGAAAGTATAAACAATTTTTAGAGTGGGATCATGTAATAAACTTTAAATACCTTTCCTTTCCTTTTCTCTCCCTTGGAGCCATGGTGGTGCGTAGTTAAGAGCAGTGGCTGCTAACTAAAAACTCTGCAGTTTGAATCCACCAGCCACCCCTTGGAAACCCTATAGGGTAGTTCTCCTCTGTCCTATTTGAATCAGAATTGACTTGACCGCAACGGGTTTTGTTTTCTTTTCTTTTCTTTTCCCTGGAGTTTGTACTTAAGTTGTTGGTGGTGCTGCTGGTTTAGTTCCTAAATCTTCTCTCATGATGTTCAGATACCTCAGGTATTTGATGAGTTTCGCCTTCCAGAAGAAGCTTTCTAATATGCTCTAATCTGGATTGCTTACCTTCTATGGCTGGTGCGAATCTCAATCTGGACTCTCCTTCACCACGATCCTGAGGACTCCCTTCACCTCTCTGCTGCAATGAAGCTGTTATTTTCTGTTTCCCGTGACCTCCTTTTTTTTCTCATTTTGGTGAAACATCTCATCGTCTCCTGAGAAAGGAGGTAGGAGGCATGCCATTTTGGGTCCCTGCATTCTGAAATTCCTTCAGAATTTTAAGAGCATCGCTCCATTACTTTTCTCGTTTCCAATGCTGCTGTGGAAAAGTCTGAAAATATCCCGATTCCTGATGTTTAGTATGTGATCTGTTTTTTTCTCTCTGAAAGTTGGTAGAATTCTCTCCTTATCTCCAGTATTCTGAAATATCATGATAACGTTCCTTGGTGCTAGTATCTTTTGCTTCGTTGTGTTGGGTACTTGATTTGGAAAGCCGAGTTCTCCATTTCTGGGAAATTTCCTTGAATTATTTCACCGATTATTTCTTCCCCTCTATTTTTTTTTTTTTTTCTGGAAATTATTGGAATTATCAGACTTGTTGGCTGGTCATCTAATTTTATTCCTGTTTTCCGTTTCTTTTTCTTTTTTCTGGAAGATTTCCTCAACTTTATCTCCTAACTCTTCTACTGAGTTTTTAAAAAAAATATTTTCTTTTGTTGTTTTGTGCCATCTAGTCAATTTTGACTCATAGAACTCTCCCATAGAATTTCCTAGGCTATAATCTTTATGTGAGCAGATTGCCTGGTCTTCTCTCCCGTGGAGCCACTGGTAGGTTCAAATCACCAACCTCTTTCCTAGCAGCTGAGTGCTTAACCATTGTGCTACCAGAGCTCCTATTATTTTATTTCATTTCCAAAAGCTTTTTTGTTGTTGTTGTTGTTGTTTCCCAAATATTCCTTTTTTAATAGTATACTGTTCTTGTTTCCTAGTTATAACAAATACTCTTATTTCTCTGAGGATATTATAGTTTTCTTTAAAACTTTATTTTCCCATTATAATCTTCATTTGCTCTAAGTGGCTTTTTTCGTTTGTTTATTTTGGTCTTCCTTTGCTCTAATTTAAGAGTAGAGAATTGAAAAGCTGATTAGGCTCTCAGTAAGAGGGACTTGTTGCCTGAGAGCGTCTCTTTAGTATGGTCTGGCTGGGCTGTTTAGTAGGAAAATCGCCAGTGTGGTATCTTTCAGTCTCTTCTCTTGGATTGGTCAGATTCCACGGGAAAAATCTACCAGTCCCCCACCTGAAAGATAAGACCCTGACTGCCAGTTGTCTGGGAGAAGATGCCAGGGGTTTTAGTGTCTCGGAGGCAATCACTGACTTACTTCCCACTATTTTCAATATGGTACTTCTGCTTTCAACTCTGCCTGGTATCCCCAGACCGTGTTTTAGCCAGTGCTCTCTCCTTTGAAGTCAGCGTTCCCTGGGGGGAATAATTTAATTCTTTCCTGTACTTCTTGAAAATGTGATTAAATGTGAACTTCAAGTTCAAAATGCAGTTTGGTAAAAAGACGTGAACCCTTTTTTTCTCAAAGAATGCCCTTAATAATAACAGCACCTTATATTTATGGAGTATTTTTTACATGCCGTGTACTCTTCTAGGCACCTGGTGTACATTAGCTCATTTCATCTTTGCAGCAACCCAGGAGATAGGTACTATTCTACGCCCTTTTTAGAGCTGAGGTACCTGAAGCGCAGACAGAGAAAGTGCCTTTCCATTTTGCCTGGAAAGTGGGGACCCCAACAGATCCCAAGCTTGGGAGTCAACGCACTGCACTGCACTGCTCAAAAATTCCCGGCCCAGGACTTCCAGATGCTCTGGGTTCGTGGCTTAATCTGTGATTCGGGCCTTCTGCTTGCACAGGATAAATTTCCCCATCTTTATCTCATTTATTTTGTCTTCATCACTTGCAAACATACTTGTTTGTCAAAGTGTGACTTCTTTGGTATTTCTCATATGACTGACTTAGATATCTGGTCTCTGGTTGAGAATTTCAAGCTTGGAGGAAGTTAGGAAGCCGGACGGAAAGGATAATGTAGATGTTTAGTCATCGCAATGCAGTTCCTTTTGTTCAGTGGCTATTCTTGCCCAAAGGGCAGAGCGATGACCGTCCTAGCCGTAGCGATCAGCGTGTAGGCGTCCTTTAGGTAGTGGGCAGGGCGATGACCGTCCTGGCCGTAGCAGTCAGCGTGTAGGCGTCCTTTAGGTAGTGGGCAGGGCGTTGTCCATCCTGGCCGTAGCAGTCAGCGTGTAGGCGTCCTTTAGGTAGTGGGCAGGGCGATGACCGTCCTGGCCGTAGCAGTCAGCGTGTAGGCGTCCTTTAGGTAGTGGGCAGGGCGATGACCGTCCTGGCCGTAGCAGTCAGCGTGTAGGAGTCCTTTAGGTAGTGCGCAGGGCGATGACCGTCCTGGCCGTAGCAGTCAGCGTGTAGGCGTCCTTTAGGTAGTGGGCAGGGTGATGACCGTCCTGGCCGTAGCAGTCAGCGTGTAGGCGTCCTTTAGGTAGTGGAAGTTGGGGGGGGTTGAGGTTTTTACGGCCACAGTTGGTCATATACTATATGCCCAGTGTCCTTGACCAGGATACATGGCTTTGATTCTGGGGGAGGGAAGGATTAGGACAGGGAGAGTTTTGGGAGAGAGAAGGGAATAGGGTTGTTGTTAACTGGAGGCAGATTTGAAGTCAATAAAAAGGAGCCCTGGTGGTGCAGTAGTTAAGCTTTCAGATGCTAACCAAAAGGTCGGTGGTTCAAAACCACCAGCCCCTCAGGAGGGAGACCTGGCGATCTGCTCCTGTAAAGATTACGGCCTAGGAAGCCCTCTGGGGCAGTTCTGCTCTGTCCTGTAGGGTCTCTATGAGTCGGAATTGACTGGATGGCACACAACAATTTGAGGAGTAAAATGAAGAGAGCCTTGGCCTTGGATTCCGGGAGCTTGGTGATTCTAGGCCTGCTCTGCCTGAGCTCACCGTGTGACCTCGGTAAATCGTGTTCCTTCCCTGAGCCCGGTCATTACCATCTGTTCGTGAAAGGAGGGGATTGAACTAAATGATCTCTAAGGGCCCTTTTGGTTTGGTGACAGGCCTCTTCAGGTACTGGACAATCAAAACAAGGACAGAACTAAGTCATGTGAGGTGACATGGGGTCACCATGAGTTGGAATCGACTCGAGGGCAACTAACAGCAATCCACAGTTGCCTTTCTGTAGTCAAGCGTGGTTGGAAATAACAAGGTTTGACTATGATTAAGTCACTTAACCTCTTGGATCTTCAGTTTCCCATCTGTAAAATGGGGTAGTAATCCCTGCCTTGTCTACTGTGGTAGAGGATTCTTTGGCCATAGGAGACAATGTGTGAAAATGCTTGAAAAGAATTCTCTAAGTGTTATCTATTACGAAGGTGCCGCATAGTAGGAGCAGAACATGCAGCTTATGTAAGAGTTTCAGCTGGTGGCACATCAGGCAAGTGAACGCTTCTTCCTAAATAGCTGGAAGATGTAAGGGTCCTCGTCTTTATCGTTAGAAGAAAACAGCACAGGCACTCAGCACTTGGGCCAGCTAGCGCATTCGGTGCTGTAGCAAACGAGAGGCTAAACGCCCAGGGCTTCTTGGGAGGCAGATCAACTCAAGGCAGACTTTATTTGCAGGGATACAGGGATTCCGGCTGTTCTGGGGAAAGTCGAAAGCTCAGTAAGTCATTCGTAATTAATAAAGTCTGAATGTTGGCCAGATTTTAAAGGCTACCTGAGTTTAGTTTGTTAGACCCGAGAGGCTGTCAAATAAACTGACAAAAAAACAAAACAAAACCCCACAATAATCATAGTCCTCCTATTTTGTATCCTATACAAAAAGCTTTTGCATAATTATCGCGGTATCCCCTGAGGTAGGTAAATATTACTCTCATCTTATAGATGAGAATACTGAGGCTCAGAGAAACAACTTGTCCAGCATCACACAGTTTGTCATTGGGGTAAACTGTCATGGGACTGGGGAAAAGCAGAACTAGCTTTTATAACACTTTCGCTAAATGCAAACTGCCTCCACACTTACTGTCTCATTTAATCCTTTTACAGTCTTATGGGAGCCCTGGTGGCACAGTGGTTAAGCACAGGGCTGCTAACTGAAGGGTTGGTAGCGCAGACCAACCAGCCACTTCTCGGGAGAAAGATGTGTCAGGCTGCTTCCATAAAGATTACAGCCTCAGAAACCCTACGGGGCAGGTCTCCTCTATCCTACAGGGTTGCTGTGAGTCGGAATCGACTTGACAGCAATGGGTTTTTGTATTTATAGTCTTACAAAGTAGGTACTATCCAATTTTATAGATGAGGAAACTGAGAATCAGAGGAGATAAAACTAATCAGTTCAAGGTTAACAGCTAAGAAATGACGGAGCTAATATTTAAATCCAGCTCTCTTGGGCTCCGAAACTCCTACTGCTGTGCTACACTGCCTCTCGGTGCGTTCATTCAGCAATATTTATGATCTGCCTGGCTGCTTCCAGCTCTAGGGTCTCCCTCTATCCATCTTGCTCTTTCTGCTTCCTGTGGATCTGCCATTTGCGATATTGGCTAGACATTGCTCTAATCACTGGGATAGAGAGGAATGTGTTCATGGTGTCCAGACGTTCTCATCTGTGTGCTGGGAGGACATATGTATATATTTTGTAAAAATCATATTTATTATAAAAATTGAGTAATAAAGAAAAATACAAAAAAGTACAAATCACTTGACATTCCCTGGAGATAAGCATTCTTAGCATTTTGGCTAATATGCTTCAAAACATCTCTTTATGCGCACATATACACATACAAAAATGTATAATAATAATGATGGACCGGTATGTTTACCAGACCAGTATGTTTATCGGCTCTGGGCTGAGCAGCTTTACACGTATTTTATCATTTGATTCATGCACACACACACATACACACACACACACACACACAACAACCCTGTGAGATAAGTAATGTTGCTCCGTGTTACTCAGGAGGAAGCTGATGTTTAGAACAGTGAAGTAATTTGCCAGGTCAAGGAGTGGTAAGGTCTGCCTGAATCTAAAGACCACGCTTGTAGCCACTGTGCTGTGTTGCATCTCATATATATGATATTGCATAGTGAGAAAACAGTGCACAGTCTGTGCTTTTCTGTAACTTGGTTTTTTGTCTGATTTGTGGAGGTGGTTATTATACAACAATAATTAATAGTTTATAATAATCCTCTGTAATGTTTTATTCAACAGTGGATCATGGGACTTTGTCTATGAAATAAATGTAGGTTTATATTTATAATGACTGTCTGGTGCTCCGTGTGCTGTATTTGACCAATCCTGTGTTTATAGTTAGTTCCGGGTTTTTGCTATCCTGTGTCACAACAGGAATAAACATCTTTTTGCTCTTTTGGGGTTAAGTTGTAAAGAGAACCATGTACTGTAGTGGTTACGTACAGAGTCTGGAGTCAGGCAGCCTGAGTTTGAGTATGATCCGTTCTCACATTTTTGTGTAATGTTGGGCACATGACTTCACCTCTCTGTATCTCAGTTTCCCTATCGGTAAAACTGAAGAAGTTTTGCAACCTAACTCCTAGCCATTCCCCCAAGGATTAAATTATTTGATATATGTAAAGTACCTAGAGCAGTACCTGGGACATAGTAAGTGTCCAGTAAATGTTAACCCTTATTTATGGGTGATGGAGGTGGCCGTGGTAGGAACTCTTCATGGAGGTTCCATGGATCGCTGCTGGGGGGAGCTGTCTGTGGGTCCTAGGCCGTACCTGCCCTGTGAGACCATTGGCATGAAAATTTGTATTTTCTCAGATCAGCAAATATCATCAGGGAAAAAAGGGCTTTATCTGCTCATTTACCTTTGAACCCTTGTTTTTCTCTTCAGTTTTAGTCTAGTAATTCCTTACAGTCTTGACAGCAGTTTGATGCCTTAGAGGCCTGGGATTTTTTGGTTTGTTTAACTGTTTACCTGGCTTTTTTGGTTTTTTTTCCACTAGAAGCATAAAATGCATGGATCTGAAAAACCTGATCTGTCCATCATTACTGCAAATGGAGTCACTCTGACGATAGATTTTGTTTTGTTTTTAAAATCAGTGATGCTTTCTAATCTTTAATCACATGCAGTACTCTGGAAAATAAAATTTGTGTGGCATGTTGAGGAACTAGATGTCGCTGCCTGCAGTAGGAGTGACTGGCCTTGAGGGCTGGGGTTCTGGCCTCACAGCTAGCCGAGGAATCAATACGTCAGGTCACCTGAGCCCTTGGAAGCACAGCGTTTCACTCAGAGAAGTTTCAGCCAGTTCTTCCCTCCCACTGAAGGGAGTGGGCACTTTTAGAGAGGGAGAGAAACATTGACAACTTTTCCTTCTCTCTCGGGGCCCTGGTGGTGCCAGTGGTTAAGTGTGTTCGACTGCTAACCAAAAGGTCGGTAGTTTGAATCCACCAGCCATTCTTTGGAAACCCTGTGGGGCAGTTCTACTCTGTCCTATAGGGTCGCAATGAGTCGGAATCAACTCCCCAGCAACGGGACTTTTTTTTTTCCTTGATTTCCTGGTACAGGTGTAGAGCAGGGTATCTTGACCTTTGCACAGTTGACGTTTGTGCCAGATCTTTCTTTGTTGTAAGACCTGTCCTGTGTATCATCGGATGTTTAGCAGCATCCCTGGCCTCTACCCACTAGATGCCGGTAGCACCCTCACTGCTTGCCACAACCAAAACTGTCTCTGGACATTGCCAATGGCCTGTAATGGGGCAGACTCACCCCCAGTGAAATCTCTGGCGAGAGCAGGCCGTGGTTCCCAAACTTCAACATGCTTCCCAGTTACCTGGAGGCCTCGTTAAAGCACAGATGGCTGGGTTCCATCCTGGCGCAGGACTGGGCAGGGTTTCATTCTGCTGTACGTAGGGTCGCTATGCGTCGGAACCGAGTCGATGGCACCTAACAGTAACAACCTCCCAGAGTCTTCGATCAGTAAGTCTGGGGAGGGGCCTGAGAATTTTCATTTTTCACAAGCTGCCTGGTGATGCTGATCCTACTAGTCGAGGACCTAACTTTTGAGAACTGGTGGAGAAGAGAAGCAGTGGAGTTAGAAACCAGGAGACTTCAGCCTGACCCTGCCTGTGAAGGTTGCTGTGGGAGGCTCGGCAAGGCGCTGTGTGTTTCTCTTTCTTTGCATAAAGTGAGGAGATTGTGCCGCCATTTTTGTTAGGTCACTTACCACATTAATGAAACCTGTGGAACCCGTCAAAGTGCATGTTCTTCTGATGTATTACAGCGGTGCTCAAGGCGTGCGTCACTCAGTACCTGTTCTCATGTCTGAAGGCACGTGGCCTTTTTGCACTTCTTCTTTCTTTATTGCATGTTTGCTCTGGGGTCTAAGGAAGGTAATATCGTAGGAGAGTTGAATGGTTTGAGAATGCAGCTTCGGAAACAATCAAGTGCTCAATGTTTTCATGTTAGTGAGAAAATATCCTTTAAAAAGGAACTGCAGCGTCACGTAGTCAGCTACCTCACAAACCCCAGCATGACATTAGCAACCCATGGGAAGGTCTTAATCAGTTTGCACTCAGACTGTTAATTTAAACACCATGGTTGTAGGTCAGGTGTTGGGGCCTTTCGTAAGGAGCAACATGCCAAGACTCCTGAGATGACAAGAACCCTTTTGGAAACTAAGAAGCAGTGCTATTTTGGATGAGGAAAAACACCGCCTTGTACGTGTTAGTAGGAAATCAGAAATAGGCCTGATTATCAGAGATGGAATGTGAGAAAGAAAAACTAGCTTTTTGAAGGAACAAAACACGTTTATCTAATGCAGGACTTTTCAAATGACAGCTCTCTTAGGCATATATTTGTGTGGTTTCTTTGTCATTATCTCTGCTTCCCGTCTAACTCCTTCTTTGATCAGAACGTGTGTTAAGTGAAGATTTTCCTTCTAGTGCTTGCACATTAGGAAGGGGCTTCATGTTCAGATTAGGCGCCGAGACTCCAGACCGTAGGTGTTCAAAACAGGGCCTACTACTCTCTTCGAGGGCAGCGTAGCGTGGCCTGGCTTCAGATGTCCGTATTTTATACCCTGCCTTTACATCCTTTCCTTCAGAATAAAATATGCTCGTTCCTGCCTTGCCAGTAGGTGCTTGACATTTCTACACTGTTCATTCATTTGATCTCTATTTCTGAAGCACTTCACTGGACTAACCCATTGATGTCAATTCGATTCCAACATGTGGAGACCCTATAGGATGGAGTAGAACTGCCCCATAGGGCTTCCTGGATCTGAAGTACCTATCTTTTGGTTAGCAACTAAGTTCTCAACCGCTGTGCCACCAGGGCTCCTTTACTGAACTACTCCCCAGCAATTCCCTTCCTCACTCAGTTTCTTAAAAAACACAACAAACACAGCAAAGCCTTGGGAATCCATTCATTCTTTTACTTCATTTAGTCCATTTAATTAATTTGTTTGTTCATTCATTCCAATTCCCTAGCCTCTTAGAAAATGTAGATAGAAACAAGATATTCTCTGATTTGTAGATTCTTTGTTAGTTGTTGTTGTTAGGTGCCTTCGAGTCAGTTCTGACTCATAACACAACAGAACAAAACACTGCCTGGTCCTGTGCTATTCTCACAATCGTTATGCTTGAGCCCATTGTTGCAGCCGGTGTGTCAGTCCATTTCATTGAGGTTCTTCCCCTTTTTTTGAGGACACTCTACTTTACCAAGCATGATGACCTTCTCCAGAGACTGGTTCTCCTGATTATATGTCCAGATTACGTGAGACGAAGTCTTCTCATTCTTGGTTCTAAGGAGCATTCTGGCTGTACTTCTTCAAGACAAATTTTTTCATTCTTCTGGCAGTCCCATGGTATATTCAATATTCTTCACCAACATCATAATTCAAAGTCATCAATTCTTATTCAGTCTTCCTTATTCATTGTCCAGCTTTTGCGTTCATATGAGGCGATTGAAAACACTATGGCTTGAGTCAGGTGCACCTTCGTCCTCAAAATGACATCTTTGCTTTTGAACACTTCAAAGAGGTCTTTTGCAGCAGATTGGCCCAATGCAATGCATCTTTTGATTTCTTGACTGCTGCTTCCATGGGTGTTGATTGTGGATCCAAGTTAAGTGAAATTCTTGACAACTTCAACATTTCCTCTATTTATCATGATGTTTCTTATTGGTCCACTTGTGAGGATTTTTGTTTTCCTTATGTTGAGGTGTAATCCATACTGGAGGCTGTGGTCTTTGATCTTCATCAGTAAGTGCTTCAAGTCCTCTTCACTTACAGCAAGCAAGGTTGTGTCATCTGCATATCGCAGGTTATCAATGAGTCTCCCTCAAATCCCAATGCCCGTTCTTCTTCATATAGTCCAGCTGCTCAGATTATTTGCTCAGGATACAGATTTAATGTATTTGATTTCATATTATTGTGCCTATTAGTGTGGGTTGTATTTATTTATACCTCTGTTGCATTTGGTTTGTGACTTCCAAAGACTGTTATATTGGAAATAAAGGGATGGCAGGGGTGGGTTTGAAGACTAGAAAATTAAGGTTAATTATGGTAACTGTGGCCAAATCATCAGAGCCTCCGGCAGAAGGGTGGTTTAGGAAGCCTGGGAATCTGATGTTGCATTTTTATCTTTAAGGAGACCCACAAGTGAGACAGTTGGAGAGAATTTGGAGAAGCACTAAGGTCTCAAAGTTCTGGAAAATAGGATCCCCTGAAACTCTAGGGTGATTTAACCTAAGAAGACTAAGCAATAATTTAGAATGGACTTGAATTGTTTGAGGAATTTTCACAAATAAGGAGGATGTGAATGAAGCATAAGCAAAAATAGACCAGATAGGAAAGAACTTCTTATTAATCAGTTCCCTGGAATGGTTAATAAGCTGTGAGTAGGTATTTTAGAAAAGTTATGTAAAACTTGGAGAAAAGGCAAAAAGATTATTGTGAGTGCCCTTTCAGTATTACTCAAGAGCATTTGTCTAGCAAGCTCGCACTGGGACATCTGACATTCTTGGAGAAGGGAACTATTTGACTGACTTTTGATTAGGGTCCAGACTCTGTAAAGTTAGATATTAACTTGTAGAAAATTGATGTTACAAATAGTTTTTGTCCAGTAGATGCCTACATGATTTCTGTTCCGTAGAAAAGATAACCCCAGAAGATACGGTCTTCTTGCTCTATAGGCCATTAACCAGTTTTGTTTCTAACTTCAAAAAATTATTACATTATCCTTTTTTCTCCACCGACTCTACACGTCTCAGTTCCTTGTATTACCTTTGAACAAGCTTTGTCATCATGCTAGTTCCTTCATTAGTGAGTTAAATCTTTGACACATGCATATTATATAATTATATGAGCCATGTTTTTAGCTTTTAAAAACTTATGCTTTGACAAAAATGAGTACATATTGAGGATTTAAGCATCTTATATGGTTCAGAAATAGGGTTTTGACTAAAGTAACTTTGAGGTCCTTTCAGCCTTGCATTCCTACAATTATGGGTGTTTGTCTGAATTTTCTTAGTCATTTGGATAGTAAGTAGAATTTATGGATCACCTACTTACATGGTGTTATGGATAGAATTGTATCCCCCCAAAAATATGTATTGTAAACCCTAACCTGTAGATATAATCCCTTTTAGGAATAGGGTTTTCTTTGTTATGCTAGTGAGGCCATATCAGTATAGGCCATATCAGTGTCTTAATCCAATCACTTTTGAGATATAAAAGGAGAGATTAGGCCCAGAAGCAAGCAAACAAAAATAGGGAAGATAGGCATCACATGGAGGACCGACACCAGGGAATACAAAGAACAACACTGGAGAAGCTGAGACAAGGATTTACCCTTAATTAGACAAGGAGAGCTTTCCCCTAGAGTCAGTACCCTGAATTCAGATTAAACTGTGAGAAAATAAACTTCTGTTAGTTAAAGCTACTTTAACAAACACCCACTTCTGATATTTCTATTATAGCAGCACTGGGAAACTAAGACACATGCTCTGGATGAAGACTTAAAATTGCTGCCTTTTCAAGATCTCAGATGGCACAAAGTGGAAAGGAATAACCTCTTTTGTTAATAATAGTACTGCTATTGATTTTTATAGCACTTACAGTTTACAAGATACTGGCTTACCTGTTACTGCATTTGATCCTCTCACACTCTTTGTGAGGGAGCAGGACCAGAATTATTACTCATGTTTCATAGGTGAATAAACTGAGGCTCTGACGGATTAAGTGACTTGCCAAAAAGCACTGTGCTGTTAAGGAGGGGAGCTAGGACCAGAGCCCAGATATTCAAATTCCAGGATCAGTGTTCCATCCATTCAACAACTGCATGATGGAACCAAGATTCAAGAAGATGTTGGAAAGAACAGTGAGTAGAAGTGGGGGAAAAAAATGAATATTAACAGAGTAAATATAAAACTCTATCATAGCTTCGTATACCTTGCATATTAAAAATCTTTACTGATTATCATTTAAATTATTTTGAGCGAGTGTGCGGTATTTCTAACTGTGTTTTAAGGGCCTGAACTGTGTCTTAATCTTCTCTGACCTCCCTCTCCTCCCAAGGAGAGAACAGTGGTAGACAGGTAGCAAGTGCCCAGTAAATATTTGATGGAATACATGAATTTGCTTTACATGCCTTTTATCTTCTTGATTCTCTCCGTTCCTGGAAAGACTTCCCTGACAACGTTCTGCATATCAGGGTGACATTGGAGCAGCTGCACTGTTCGTTCAAAAGGATAATCTGTCCTTTTATTTGATGCTTGTACCAGAAGGAGCACTGGTGACTTAATCCGGTTTCATCTTCTTATGAAACCTTCTCTTTGAATCCACAAACTGTTGATTCATTAAGTCAGCAAGTATTTATTGGATAGTTCTGGGTACCAGATCTTGAACTAGAATGGCAAAGATGAGGCAAGGTCCTTGCTGTCATGAATCTTACATGCCTTTTGGTATGTGATCCTGGAGCTGTTCTTAGTATTTCAGTGGAAATATTTTCAGTCTTTGCCCTCTTTCATTGGTAATCAAAGAACCACAGATAGAACAATTGAGATGTGAGAAAGACTGTCTCCAAAATGTGTCAAATCCATCAACTTCTCTCTTGTCCACTGCTACCACCTGAGTCCATTCTCCATCTTTTACCTGGACCCCCTAGCTTCTAACTGGTCTCCTAGCTTCCATTTTTCTTTCTTTCTTTTAATGTAATATTTTTAATCATTAACTCTTTGGCATAACTCTAAAGAATTTTTTACTCTAAATTATTATGGCTACATACTCTTTGATTATGTCCTTTTTTTGGTAATAGTTTTATTAAAATACAATTCACATATTATACAATTCATCCATTTAAAGTACTATATAATTCAGTGGTTTTTGGTATATTCACAGTGTTGTGCAGGTATCATCATAGTCAATTTTAGAACATTTTCTTCACCCCAAAAAGAAACGCTGTGTCCTTTAGCAGTCACCTCCCATTTCCCCACTGTCCCCAGCCCTAGGCAACCAGTAACTTACTATCAGCCTTTATACATTTGCCTATTCTGGACATTTTATACAAATGGAATCATAAAATATGTTGTCCTTTGTGCCTGGCTTCTTTTACTTAGCATGTTTTCAAGGTTTATCCATGTTTTGGCTTTTATCAATACTTCATTCTTTAAAAAATTTTTTTATTTTAAAATGATTTTAGAATTATGGAAATTTGCAAAAATAATACAGAGAGCTTATTTATAGCCTTCACTCAGCTTTCTCTAATGTTAACAGTTGTCATAACAATGTTCAAAACCAGGATATTAATGTTGGTACAACATGGCTAAACTATGGACCTTATTCGAATTTGACCAGTTTTTTACACTGATAGCATTTTTTAAAATTTGGTAAAATATACATAATAAAACATTTGCCATCTCAACCATTTTTATGTGTACAGTTCAGTGACATGAATTATGTTCACTAATTATTAATTATGTCATTAATATCACAGAAGCAAAACTTTGCTGAAGATCATTCAAAAGCAGCTGCAGCAGTATGTCAACAGGGAACTGCCAGAAATTCAGGCCGGATTCAGAAGAGGACGTGGAACCAGGGATATCATTGCTGGTGTCAGATGGATCCCGGCTGAAAGCAGAGAATACCAGAAGGATGTTTACCTGTGTTTTATTGACTATGCAAAGGCATTCGACTGTGTGGATCATAACAAATTATGGATAACATTGAGAAGAATGGGAATTCCAGAACACTTAGTTGTGCTCATGAGGAACCTTTACATAGATCAAGAGGCAGTTGTTCGGACAGAACAAGGGGATACTGATCGGTTTAAAGTCAGGAAAGGTGTGCGTCAGAGTTGTATTCTTTAACCATACCTATTTAATCTGTATGCTGAACAAATAATACGAGAAGCTGGACTATATGAAGAAGAACGGGGCATCAGAATTGGAGGAAAACTCATTAACAACCTGTGTCACTCACATAGCACAACCTTGCTTGCTGAAAGTGAAGAGGCCTTGAAGCACTTATTGCTGAAGATCAAAGACCACAGCCTTCAGTATGGATTACACCTCAACATAAAGAAAACAAAAATCCTCACAACTAGACCAATAGGCAACATCGTGATAAGTGGAGAAAAGATTGAAGTTGTCAAGGATTTCATTTACTTGGTTCTACAATCAACACAAGCAGCAATCAGGAAATCAAAAGACGCATTGCATTGGGCAAATGTGCTGCAAAGGACCTCTTTAAAGTGTTGAAGAGCAAAGATGTCACCTTGAAGGTTAAGGTGCGCCTGACCCAAGCCATGGAATTTTCAATTGCATCATATACATGTGAAAGCTGGACGATGAATAAGGAAGATGGAAGAAGAATTGACACCTTTGAATTGTGCTGTTGGAGAAGAATATTGAATATACCATGGACTGTGAAAAAAAAACCAAATCTGTCTTGGAAGAAGTACAACCAGAATGCTCCTTAGAAGCAAGGATGGTGAGACTGCATCTTACATACTTCGGACGTGTTGTCAGGAGGGATCAGTCCTTAGAGAAGGACATCATGCTTGGCAAAGTACAGGGTCAGCGGAAAAGAGGAAGACCCTCAATGAGGTGGATTGACACAGTGGCTGCAACAGTGGGCTAAAGCGTAACATTTTGAGTGTGGCGCAGGACTAGGCAGTGTTTCGTTCTGTGGTACATAGGGTGGTTATGAGTTGGAACCGATTCGACGGCACCTAAAACAACAACAGTTATCGTGGGACCATCACCACTATCCGTCTCTGAGGTTTCTTTTCACCCTTAACAGAAACTCAGTGCCCCTTAAGCAATAATTTCCCCTTTCCCTCTCCTACCTGCCCCGGTAACCACTAATAAATTCTGGTCTCCATGCATTTGCCTGTTCTGAATATTTCGTATTAGTGGAATCATACTGTATTTGTCATTTTTTGTCTGACTGATTTCACCATTTTTCTTTTAAAACTGAAAATCGGGTTGTGTTACTCTCCTGCCTAAACCTTCCAGTGGCTCCCTGCTTACTTCTCCGTCTTCATCTCCCTCTGCTCTCTCCTTACCTTCTCTACTCCAGCCACACTGCAGGAGAGCCCAGTGCCAAGCCTGTTCCCTTTTCCCACCTTGGGTCTTCCTACAAGTTATTGCCTCTGCCGATAATGATCTTTCTCTGATATTTGTACGGTTGGCCCCTTCTTGTCATTCAGATCTCAGCTGAAGTGTTTCTACCTCAGAGAGGCCTTCCCTGTCACCCATTCTAAACTCGTTGTTGTTGTTAGGTGCCACTGAGTTGATTCCAACTCTTAGCGACCCCATGTGACAATAGAACTGCCCCATAGGATTTTCCTAGGCTGTAATCTTTATGGAAGCAGATCGCCAGGTCTTTCTTCCATGGAGCATGGCTGGTTGGGTTTGAACAGCCAACCTTTCGTTTAGCAGCCAAACACTTAACCATTGTGCCACTAGGGCTCCTTCATTCTAAACTTGTTGTTGTGTGTGGTCAAGTTGTTTCTAAACTTAATAACCCCTAAATCACTCTCTGGTATATTGCTATATTTTTATTCTTGTTCGTGTTCATTTAGTATCTGAGTTTCTTTGTTAGAACTTCACCACTGTGAAATTGAGGGCTTTCTCTGTAGCACCTAAAATGTCTAGCATACAGTAGCCCTTCAAGTATTTGTTGAATGAGTGAAAGGATAATTTCAATAACCTGGCACAGATATTTAGAAAGTGCTTCTTTGATGAGGGATGTTGATGTAGACTGGAATGCAGATATAATTACCAGTAAAGCCTACTTTTTGAGTAGTGGTAGACTGGAGATGTAATTGTGTTTGCTTTATGGTAGACTGCCTCTTTTTGGTAGCTTTTAGTTTAAATTGAATTCTCAACATAGAGGTAAGGTATGGGTTTATTTAAAACTTAAAGTGAAATAGCACTGTAGAAATTCTGTTAAATTATGTAATTTGGGGGAAAGACCTAATTCAGTGTGTAGAGCTCAAATTTAAAATTTCTTATTGATTCAACAGGATTTTTTTTAATTTGGTTTTGTTTTAATTTTTGGAATGGTTATTTCAACTGGAATGAAAGAGCATCCAGTAGATTCAAAAACATTTTCACTGAAGACCTCAGCTGTGCCTAAGAATGTGCTGTACCTTGTGAGGCTTAGAAAGCACTAACAACAACGGTTCTTGCCAGCGGGCTTGCCACAATTCCACACGGGAGAATATGGGGACGATGGCCCAAAGCTGAGGTCCTGGGTGGCTCAACCTGCTGGTGCAAAGGTTCAGCGCTCAGCTGCAAACCAAAGCAGTCTGCACCTAGCCAGTGGCTCCAAAGGAGTAAAGTCGTATCTGCTTCCATAAAGATTACAGCCTAGAAAACCCTCCGAGGCAGTTTTACCCTGTCGTGGGGGTTGCTGTGAGTCCCTGGAGGACATACAGCAGCAGGTGGCCTTAAAGGTCAGTCCTGGGTACTGGCCTTGCGTTGCGCTGGGTTTATCTTGAAGCTGCGTTTGCGTAGCAAGCATGCTGTTGTCACTCCTATCGTATGTGTATTTCTAGGGGTAAGGACTAGTGTCTGATGAAGGTTATGGGGATCTAAACTGCACGCCTCCCCTTGTCAGCCCCTTTAGTCCCTGTCCCCAGTGACTCTTACCTTGCTAGAGCCTAAGACATGTAAGTGGACAGAGGTTACTCAGCACAAGCAATGCGTAAGATTTTTAAGTGGTCATTGACGATCATAGGCATTCCGGGGCCTTAAAGACCGCTCTAGGCTGGTCTGGGTCAGGGTTTTGAAGCATAGGCGCTAATATCAGCTCCCATCTATTGTGGTCAATGTGTGCCAGGCATTTCATCCCCACAGCATCCCCACTGAGTAGGTGCTATCTTTCCCACATTAGGTTGAGGAAACTGAGGCTTAAACTGGTAAGCATTTGCCCAAGGCTCCTCAAGTGGGTAGTAGTAGGGCTGGTTCAGAGCCATACCATTCTATCACTGCTTGTGGAGAGAAGGGAGAAAGCACTGTGGACGGGGGGACAAGGGGATCCAGAAATGGAGGTGGGATGAGTAAGTGTGCCAGGGCTCAGCGAGGAGACAAGCCTGGCCACCAGAAGATTCTGGTTGGCAGCTGTGGAAAACAGACTGAAGCATAGAACAGGTCAGTTTGTGGAGTTGCTGAGTGCCAAGCTGAGGGGCTAGATGTTGTTCTGCAGACAGTGAAATAGACTGGTGGGGTTTGAGACTGGAAGGTGCCAGGGCAGGTGACCGTGTGCAGGAAGGGAGTCAGACTGGGAGGGAGACCAGGTGGAGATGGGCAGGGTCTGCGTTAGAGTGGTAGAAGTGAGACTAGAGAGAAGGGGACTGAAGTAGGCCATGGAGGACCCTGTGGAGTGCTTCTTGTCCCCACTCAGTCCCTGCTCATTTGAAAGATCCTTGGTTGGGCCATGAGAAGAGAAGAGTGCTTTTAGTCATGAATGTGTCTGATCTTCAGGTAGGACTTCTACCATTTCATCTCCACGCAGCCCTACAGTGGATGTGCATAGCTAGAAACATCACGAGCGTTTGAACTCTGGATTCTGCTCACACACGCTCAGGCTTACTGTGCTGCACACGCATCATGGATGAGTTCCTACAACCCAAAAATAGTGGGAGAGGAAAACAGGACACAGAGACTTAAACTCCCAGGTTGTCGGTCTGCACATCAACTGTAACGGGACTCATACCAACAAGCTATAAGTGCCCTTTCTTGGAAAACTGACCATTTTATAAGAAAACAGGAGCCCTGGTAGCACAAGAGGCTAAGAGCTCAGGCTGCTAACCAAAAGGTTGGCAGCTCACATCCACCAGCCGCTCCTTGGAAACCCAATGGAGCAGTTCTACTCTGTCCTGTAGGGTTGCTGTGAGTCAGAGCCAACTTGATCACGGGGGTTGGGGTTTTTTGGTTTGATATGAAAAGACATGTTGCTTGCAAAACTAAGGTACATGCTAAGCTAAGGACACTTGTTTCAAATGTTCCCAGTTGTCAGTGACCTAGGGTCCCTCCACGTTAATGACTGTGCTTTGTTCAGTATCTCCATGTCTGTGTTTTTCTGAGAAGCCTCCGGAAGTGTGCATGTCCAGTACTTGCAGTAGGGGAGTGTTCTGCCAGGTCAGCAGGGGCAAGTCAGGAGGCTTTTATTCTTAGGAATGAGACTGGAAAGAGGAAGTGGACCTAGATTACCCAGGGTGAGCATGCTGGCTTTAGCTCTAGAGCCCCACAGAGTATCAGTGCCGGCGGGACCACTGGAGTCATCTGGGCCAGGTGTTCTCAGGCAGACTCCAGGTTTGTCTCTAGTGGAGAGTGGAAAGGCCTAGCAGCAGGGGCTCTGTGGCTCTGCCGCCCCTTCTTCAAACAGAACCATCCACTGTCATCAGTTTTATGTATTGAGGTTCCAGGTAGCTGCTATCTTAAAACACAAAAGGCTAAGAAGTGAATATCTGGCTGTTCCTTCCTGGTAGAAAGGGAAATTAAGTCCCAGAGTAGGAACCTATTTTGTCTGAGTCCTGAGACATTGAAGATGACCTTGAACGACTTTTTAAATCATTGTGTGGTGATAAAAGTCCTTTATTGGGCCTTATTCTGGAGAGGAGTGGAGCTGTCAGGCATCATGGACCCTCATTTGTGACACCCCGGTTTCTGACCCTTTGGTGTTACCAGTAGTTGAGATGTCAAGGATCTGTCTAGTCTTGGAAGCAGGCTGTTTTCCCATCTGGTCCCAGCCCTGTCTCAACTCTTATTTCTACCCCTTACTTCCTGGGGCAGCTGAGGTACTTTTTCAGCCTTTAGAGGTTTCTTGCCTGGCTGTGAAATTGGGGATTAGACAGAGCCAGCTGGATAAAATAGCCCAAAAGGTTCACAGTATCCCAGCCCCTTCTTGGGTCACAGGCTGCCTAACAGTCTGTTGTAAAGTCTTCTTTTAGAGCCGGCCTGAGACAGATCATTGGTGTTAGGATGCCAGCGGGACACAGGGGTCCTGAGGCACTGCTCTGCTAGAACACCTGTATGACTTTGGGCGACCACTTTGGCCTCTGTGTCCTTATTAGCATATTGGGGAATCTCTAAAATTATGTCTAAATTGCTGCTGGCGTTTGGAGATTTTTCACCATTTCTATCAACTCTCCTCTCTATTAGGACCTTGTGAATTGCCTCAAAAGGTATAACCAGCTCTCCAAGAGGAGGTTCTTGAGTCACTGGTGAAAGACAGGCATGGACTAGAGGTTCTCTGTTCAACTGGGCCTTCCACTACACTGGGCCTGCCTCGTAGGCACTGGCAAGGCCTAAGCAGATGAGAACAGTTCCCAGCAAAGCAGTTACTACCCTGTCCTTGAGTTTGTGAAGTATTGGCAAGGTGATGCCCTGGTATCTTCTTTCCCTCCAGATGCTTATGTCTGGTTGATGTCCAACTGCCCCTTACCCATCCCACCTATGACTATACCCAGGTAAAAACCAAAAAACCAAACCCAGTGCTGTCGAGTCGATTCCGACTCATAGTGACCCTACAGGACAGAGTAGAACTGCCCCATAGAGTTTCCAAGGAGCACCTGGCAGATTAAAACTGCCGACTCTTTGGTTAGCAGCCGTAGCACTTAACCACTACGCCACCAGGGTTTCCATACCTAGATAGTTTACAAATAAAAATATCATATAGTTACGTTTGGTCTGGCCAACTGCTCTTGCTAACTCTTGGGTAATCTCTACTGCTTTTTGTTTTTTAAACCTAGGATTTAGGACTGGGACTAGACATGATGGATGGGTGGATGGATGAGTGGGTGGGTGGATGGGAGTGGATGAATGAGTGGATAGGTGGATGGACGGGTGGGTGAGTGGATGGGCGGATGGATGGATGGATAGATGATCTCCCCTTTCCTGAGAATCACAGCACAGAAATATGTTGCTGCCCCCCAAGATGGAAATGCACTACCAATGAGCAGATGGACACTTCAGTGAGGAAGGGGACCTCACCATAAAGAAGAGCACCCAGAAATCAGGGCTGTTCAGCGAGAGGCTGTCTTGTGAGATAATAAAGACCATGAGGAATGTCTGTGTAGCTTTACTTGCCTGATAAAGAACTTCCAGCCATCTTGTGAGAGAGGTGTGGCCAGTGTAACCCTTATTCCAGTTTCACCTGTGCAGAACCCAGTGCTCAGAGAACTTAAGGAAACTGTCAGCAGTCATGGAGTTTGTAAGTGGCAGACCTGGGACTTACAGCCGGGCTATTTAATGGCTCCGAGTCTCCCATGTTTTCTGTCATATCAGGATTCTGCCAAGAAGCTGCTGTCACTAGACAGTCTCAGGCAGACACCTGTCAGGAATACTGGCGAAGGCATTCCTCCGTCAGCTTAGTCGATGATTGCTATATGGTTTGCGGGACCCCAGGATTCCCCAAAATGTCTCCCTCACTAGCCAGTCTGCCTCCGTTTGCCTTTATGACTTCGTTTCTTTGAGTCAAGCTCCAACGCTAGCTTCTCAGAGAGCAAGCGAGCGAGCTGGGTGGAGAGGGCGTGTTCACCCGGAGCACCTTCATGTGAGTACATGTGCTAGGTCAGGTTTCCCCCGGATAGAAAGCAGGGCAAAAAGAGGCACACTCAGGAAACCTTTTTAAGTAACTCTGCTTTGTCGAGGCCTGCCCAAGGCAGTGGGAATACAGAAATGAATCTCACACAGTCCCTGCCCTGACAGAATTCGTGGATCTGTGGGGGAGGCAGAGAGAGTGCTGTGATCGGTGCAGTTGGACCAGAGAGGAGTGAGAGCGGCTAACTGTCCCTGGGACTCCTCCGGGCCCTGGGCAGGAGCAGGCAAGGGACAGTGGGCAGCATGGGGGAGCGGGGGGAACGTGGAGCAATCTGACCCAGGTGGCCCAGGCACCCAAGAAACGGAGTCCTGGCATATTCTGGGATCTGTGGATGTCTCATGAAGAATTTTAATGGAAGAAAGAGTAGGAGAAATCCGTTTTGACTTCATGGGGGCGCCAAACTAATGCAGGGCTCAAATGGGGCGGGGGATCAAGGCCAAATTTAGGACAACTGCTCAGGCAGAATTTTCAAGAAGGGACGCCAGGAAGAAGACTAGGAAGGAAACTGAGACATTAAGTGAGAAATTTTGAAGATATGAGCTGAGGCAGTTGGGGTGGGGGCGGGCAGGACCGGTTCAGAGGAGCCTTTCTGAGACAGAATTGGAGTTAGTGACTGGTTATATTTGTAGTGTGAGAGAGAGAAAAAAGAGACAAGATGACTCACGGGTTTTTATTTGAGATTTGTCTCCCTTGTTTTATAAAGATTTGCAGCCCAAGTGCTGGAGAATCTCCGCAGTGGCAGGTTTCGGAATACCTCCTCAGCCCACTGCCAGATCTGGCCAGCTTGGGCTTCACAAACTGATAAACATTGCTCTCTTTTTTGGCTGACATCTCAGTTCCTTCTTCTTAACTTCTGTTCTGAAATTATTACAGCAATTACTGCACTTCAAGGAACTGTTAAGAGCCCGGTACACATTCGACACTCAGTAAATGAATAATCAAATAAAGGAGACACTAGCTCTGAGTGACAGCCAAGGTCATGTTATTCATGGTAAAAGTGGGGGCGTAAAATGTGACTTTTGTGATCCTGAAGCATCTTAGGCGTTTGTGCAAAACAATGTTTGGTAGAGGGACGGTAAGGTGCCGAATTTTAAAGACTCTCGCCGTGAGCTGCCTTTCCATGTGGTGCAGCCCAGGTTTCACTGTGTACCGTTTGTGCTTACGATGTTGGTCATGCCTGATCATTACAGCAGCCGCCACGGGAAGATGAGGTAATGAGGTCGACCACAATGGAACAGGTTGCCTCCTCGTTTCTTTAAGCTGCAGAATTCTGGTGGGGGGAGGTGGGATATCTTACCTGATTTAACCAGGATCCCGGCATGCCCAGGTCTGGCCGATTTCCCTGGACTAATCCAGCTCCCAGCCTGGAGTCTAGGCATACACTGCATTCATCAGACTTGCTGGAATGATCACATGGTTTTCTAGCTGCCTCCCCTGTTAGCTGCCGCTTGTCAGCAGCTGGCGGAGCTGGAGGCTGCAGGCCCCTGTCTGCAGAAAACCTTCTACTTCAGAATATTGGGGGGTGTGGGAGCCCGCCTCTTTTTTCCGGCACTTCACCCCATCACACTGACTAAATGGTTGTCCTCCGTACCAACAAGGCTGCCAGACAACCCGAGGAAGCTGTCTCTGACTAGGTCATGTTTGCATTTGAAGAATTCAGGTACGTTCTGGGGTTTCTACATCAGTGTGCTGCTGGGTTTTTGTTCTCACTGGGGTTTTGCTGTGTAATGATGGACAGCTTAGGCTCTGGTTGGTTCTCACAAAAAAGGGGTTTTCTCTTCGGCATTTGGTGGGGTGATCCTGATTGTGGGAGGTGTAGAGGTGGGCCAGGTCAGGGATGCTTACAGCATGCAAAAGTGCAGCATGGATAACTGGTTTTATCCTGTGCAGATTTGCCAAGACCCCACCTTGTGCCTCATGGAGCTGCTGTTTCGGGTGTGGAGTTACGAATACAGAATAGTAACTGTTTATCCAGAATGAGTCTCTCGCTATCTTTTGTGTTTCTTCCTTTGTCAAGCTCACGGAGTCTGTTGCCCCTTGTAAAAACGCCCATTGTAACAGTGAAGGTGAAATGTTCCGTAAGTCTGTCTGCAGAGTTGAGATGTGCTTTTGGCTCTGATTTTCCCCGTTATTTTTAACAACAATCTAGCGGCTGGGTGGTTTTCTGGGACGTGCCCTGATGATGTTTTGTTAACAGGGTCCTTTGCTGTTGCAGGTCTTTCAGCTGCTCTAACTATTAATGCCCCAAATTAGAGCCTTTGTGAATCTCACCCCTCCCGTCTCTTTCTTCTCTTCTGCTGGAGTCCGTCCCTGGGTGTGAACGTGGGAAGGGATGTTCCAGCAGAGATAGTTTCTAAGAAATGAAAATAGAGGAGGCGGGATAGGAGGGCGATCAGATCATCCCTGTTCACGTCTCCATCTCTTTGGAGCGTATGCACCTGCGTCTGCTTCCGACCTCTGGCAGCTTCTCGCTTTTCAAATAGAATTTCTGTACCTTTTAGAACTGAGCAGAAATACCATATTGATGGGCAAAGAGTGATCGTGCAGGAACCTCGGTTCCACCTCTCCGGGCCCTCTTTGTTCCCTCCAAATGCTGCTGCGGTAAGACATGGCGATGATAATAGAATAACCACCATTTATTATTTGTAAGAGGAAACTGGAGCCCTTTTAATCGATCGGGGCAGTAGATGAGCGGACGGTTTGGTTTTCTAAAGTAGGGCTGTAAAGGTTGTCCCGCCCTTTTCTGTAAACTTGGTGCTCCGGGCCCAGGAAGTTACCCTTGTCTCAGAGTAAGCCTCTGCATTATTTCCAGCAGACTGGGATTGTGAAAAGGAAATGCTTTCCATGTGGCACCATGGTCCAGTGACGTGGGGCCTGTGCCCTTACATAGGATCATTCCATTAGATAATTAACAATAATTTATTTCCTGCCTGCCATGCTACAGTGGCTAGGCTCTTGGGGAGTGAATCAAGAGTCCTGGGTTCTAATCCCAATTTCAGAAGTAGCTTTTCTGATCCTTGAGTGAGTTATGGAAGAGTTTTGTAAATGTTGGAAGTGGTAGCGATTGTGAGGTTCATATTTCATTGTTAGCATTTATTTCCAGACAGAGTAAGCTGTAGCTACCTCCTTAAAGACAGCTTGGAACCTTTAATTTCATAGTTGGGGAAGAGGGCATATGTATTAACAAACCCATTCCTATTGTGGCGGGGTCCTCGCCTGAGAGCCAAGAGTGGGCCTGAGGGACTGGAGAGGGTAGAGTTAGAGGCCACTGAACAGGTGAATTGAGAAAGAGAGGCCATGGTTGTGGAAACTAGACTCAGAAGGGGAGGTCTGTTCCATCCCCAGCTGTAGGCCTCTGCTTAAGTTGGCCCTAAGTAACTTTGCTGAGTATGCTTATATTTTGTGACTGCAGCATGGTACCAGACAAGTGGTTTCTTCTTTAGTCGTGAGGTTTGTATGCATGGGGCCAGGTGATCAAGGTGGGAAACATAGGGGCTGTGTAGGAGCTCAGCTTGTTAGCTTCAGTCACAGTGGTTCTCAAGTGTTAGCATGTGTCACAGTCCCCTGGGAGGCTTGCTAAAAGTCATGTGGCTGGGCTCTACTCCTGGACTTTCTGATTCAGTAGGTCTGGGGTAGAGCCTGAGAATCTGCATTTCTTTTTTTTAATTTTTATTGTGCTTTAAGTAAAAGTTTACAAATCAAGTCAGTCACTCACACAAAAACTTATATACACCTTGCTACATACTCCCCCTAATGAGACAGCCTGCCCCCTCCTTCCACTCTCTCTTTTCATGTCCATTTCGCCAGATTCTAACCCCCTCCACCCACTCATCTCCCTCCCGGGAGGAGATGCCAACATAGCCTCAAGTGTCCACCTGATCCAAGAAGCTCACTCCTCCCCAGCATCCCTCTCCAACCCATTGTCCAATCCAATCCATGTCTGAAGTGTCGGCTTTGGGAATGGTTCCTGTTCTGGGCCAACAGAAGGTCTGGGGGCCATGACCACCGGGGTTCTTCTAGTCTCAATCAGACCATTAAGTCTGGTCTTTTTACGAGAATTTGGGGTCTGCATCCCACTGCTCTCCTACTCCCTCAGGGGTTCTCTGTTGTGTTCCCTGTCAGGGCAGTCATTGGTTGTAGCCGGGCACCATCTAGTTCTTCTGGTCTCAGGCTGATGTAGTCTCTGGTTTATATGGCCCTTTCTGTCTCTTGGGCTCGTAATTACCTTGTATCCTTGGTGTTCTTCATTCTCCTTTGATCCAGGTGGGCTGAGACCAATTGATGCATCTCAGATGGACGCTTGCTAGCGTTTAAGACCCCAGACGCCTCTCTCCAAGGTGGGATGCAGAATGTTTTCTTAATAGATATTATTATGCCAATTGACTTAGATGTCCCCTGAAACCATGGTCCCCAAACCCCTGCCCCTGCTACGCTGGACTTCGAAGCATTCAGTTTATTCCGGAAACTTCTTTGCTTTTGGTTTAGTCCAGTTGTGCTGACCTCACCTGTATTGTGTGTTATCTTTCCTGTCACCTAAAGTAGTTCTTAACTACTATCTAATTAGTGAATACCTCTCTCCCACCCTGCCTCCCTCCCCCCTCTCATAACCATCAAAGAATATTTTCTTCTCTGTTTAAACTATTTCTTGAGTTCTTATACTAGTGGTCTTAAACAATATTTGTCCTTTGCAACTGACTAATTTCACTCAGCATAATGTCTTCCACATTCCTCCATGTTATGAAATGTTTCACAGATTCATCACTGTTCTTTATCAATGCGTAGTATTCCACTGTGTGAATATACCATAATTTATTAATCCATTCATCCGTTGATGGGCACCTTGGTTGCTTCCATCTTTTTGCTATTGTAAACAGTGCTGCAGTGAACATGGATGTGCATATATGTTTGTGTAAAGGCTCTTATTTCTCCAGGATATATTCCAAGGAGTGGGATTGCTGGATCTTATGGTAGTTCTATTTCTAGCTTTTTAAGGAAGCGCCAAATCGATTTCCAGAGTGATTATACCATTTGACATTCCCACCAGCAGTGTATGAGTGTTCCATTCTCTCCACAGCCTCTCCAATATTTATTGTTTTGTGTTTTTTGGATTAATGCCAGCCTTGTTGGAGTGAGATGAAATCTCATTGTAGTTTTGATCTGCATTTCTCTAATGCCTAATGATCGTGAGCATTTCCTCATGTATCTGTTAGCTACCTGAATGTCTTCTTCAGTGAAGTGCCTGTTCATATCTTCTGCCCATTTTTTAATTGGGTTATTTGTCTTTTTGCAATTGAGTTTTTGTAGTATCATGTAGATTTTAGAGATCAGGGGCTGATCAGAAATGTCATAGCTAAAAACTTTTTCCCAGTTTGTAGGTAGTCTTTTTACTCTTTTGGTGAAGTCTTTGGATGAGCATAGGTGTTTGAATTTTAGAAGCTCCCAGTTATCTAGTTTTTCTTCTGCATTCTTAATAATGTTTTGTATACTCTTTATGCCATGTATTAGGGCTCCTTACGTTGTCTCTATTTTTTCTTCCATGATCTTTATCATTTTAGGTTTTATATTTAGGTCTTTGATCCATTTTGAGTTAGTTTTTGTGCATGGAGTGAGGTATGGGTCTTGTTTCATTTTTTTGCAAATGGATATCCAGTTATGCCAGCACCATTTGTTAAAAAGACTGTCTTTTCCCCATTTAACTGTTTTGGGGCCTTTGCCAAATATCAACTGCTCATATGTGGATGGAGTTATGTCTGGATTCTCAAATCTGTTCCATTGGTCTGTGTATCTGTTGTTGTACCAGTACCAGGCTGTTTTGACTACTGTGGCAGTATAATAGGTTCTAAAATCAGGTAAAGTAAGGCCTCCCACTTCATTCTTCTTTTTTAGTAATGCCTTATCTACCCGGGGCCTCTTTCCCTCCCATATGAAGTTGATGATTTGTTTCTCCATCTCATTAGAGAATGTTGTTGGAATTTGGATCAGAATTGCATTAAATGTATAGATCACTTTTGGTAGAATAGATGTTTTTATAATGTTAAGTCTTCCTATCCATGAGCAAGGTATGTTTTTCCACTTATGTAGGTCTCTTCTGGTTTCTTGAAGAAGTGTACCGTAGTTTTCTTTGTGTAAGTCTTTTACATCTCTGGTAAGAGAATTTGCATTTCTAACAAGTTCCCAGGTGATTCTGATGCTGCAAGCCTGGGGATCAGGCTTTCAGAACTATTGGCTTAGGAAACTCACAGACAGATTGATTGAGATGGAAAGTCTAAGGCAAAGGCAGGATGGAGGTACAGGTAGGAAAAAAATCAGGGTCAGGAAGAAGCAGTTCAAGTACAGGCAAGTGGGCCAGAGCCAGGCATGATGCCCAAAGGAAGGTTAAACCATGACCAAGTCAGTTAGATGCTACAGCCCATCCTCCTGGGAGGGCCTTGCAGAGCAGTAGAAAGGGGTATTGGGATGAGAATCAGAGAACTTGGTTTATAACCCTGGTTTTGCCATGTACTGCCTTTGTGGGCTTGGCAAGTTTCTTGATCTTTGTTTCAGTTTTCTCAATTGAAATATAGGGATAGTAATTCTTGCCATGTAAATCTGTATTGCTCTTCATTAAATGAGATCCCCCCTCCCTCCCCCCCCCAAAAAAACCAAACGTGCTGCCATCTAGTCAATTCCTACTCACAGCAACCCTTCAGGACAGAGTAGAAGTGCCCCATAGGGCTTCCGAGGAGCAGCTGGTGGATTCACACTGCCAGCCTTGTGGTTAGCAGCTGAACTCTTAACCACTGCACCATCAGGGCTCTGTTTAAAATGAGATAATTATTATAAAAATTGCTTTATAAATTATAACAGTTCTTCCTTCATGACTATAAAGGGATGAGAGGAGCCTTGGGGCCAGCTCCATCAGTTTACCTCGCTGGTGCTTACAGACCTCGTGGGTAGATACACTGCATACACACCCTGCCTCTGAAAGCACACTATGCAACATCTGTTTTAGAAAGGAAGTCTCATTTTGACATGGACACGTTTACATGGCTTCATTCCTTTTGGATTTTGAATTTCTTGAGAGCTTTTGTGAACCATGTTTGTTTTTAACTGTGTTTCCTTAGTGCCAAGGGCTGCTTGACACATAGCCAGCGCCGTCGAGTCGATTCCGACTCCTAACGACCCTGCGGGACAGAGTAGAACTTGACACATAGTAAGGCTTTAATAAGCAGTTGACATAACTCATTTAACGAGGTTTAACAAGGAAGGAAACGCAAGCTCTCTGGCTAGCTGGGTGCAGGCCTGTGATGGGTGCCATGGGGCAACCTCGGCCATTGACTGGGCTGCTTCAGGAGAGCCTGTTGAAAAGCTGACAGCTGGCCTCCTCAGAAAAACACGAAATGTCCTCAGCACACCCCAGCTGCTGGAGTGCGTGAGAACTCCTAGCACGTTTCTCGAGGAATCTCTGCGTGAGCTCACTCTAGAACGTGTGGATGATGGTAGTGTGATTTGCTGGTAACCGGGGCCCAAGCTAGAGAGTTACAGAGTCCCGAGAGCCTGAGAGGCTGGGCCAGCATTCTGCAGCTGGTTAGGGGTTTTTTTTTGCCTGCCATTGACTACAAGACTGTATTGTTCTAATACCAGGCAAACTGTTTTAGAGGGCTGTTGTGGTGGACACACTTCACTTCTGTTTTTGCCTTTTTTTTTTTTTCAGCTTTCTTAGACAGAGTGTGTACTGAACGCTGGTGGGTTCAGTAAACATTTACCTGTTACTTCAAACTCCAACTAGCTTGCTTTCTTTATTAATTCAAATTCATATCTAGTCTTGGGAAAAGTGATGATTTTTCTTGTCCCTTCACTGGAATGTTGTTAAAAACAAGTGGTACTAGGGAAGACTTGATATTTGAACACCTCAGGAGCCAACCCAAGTGTCAAGACCACAAACCAGCCTTGTCTTTCTCATTCCCCAGAGCTCTGCAACCCCTTGAAGAAATGTTTAAGATACATTTGACTTTCACACTGTGGTGAGGAAATCAGCCTCAGATGAACAGGAGATAGAAACTGGGCTGGGTGGGGAAGGGGAAGGCTAGAAAACTTGATCACTGAATACCTCCTATGTACCAGCCACTATTAGTTGTTTTGCCTGTGGTAACTTTAACCTAAGGAGCCTTGGTGGCACAGTGGTTAAGAGCTCATCTGCTAACCAAGAGGTTGGTGGTTCGAACCTGCCAGTCACACTGTGGGGAAAGACCTGGCGCTCTGCTTCCATAAAGATTACAGTCTTGGGAGCCCTATGGGGCAGTTCTGCTCTGTTCTGTAGGGTTGCTATGAATTGGAATCGACTTGACAGCAGCAGGTTAACTTTAACCCACATAACGTCTTGTAAATAAATGAAAACAGAGGCTGAGAGTCATCGATAACCCCATAACATACACCTCCAGCCCAGAAGAGCCTGTTGAACTCTGGTCGCTTCTATCCAGCCACTTAACATCTCTATCTGGAGGTCTAATAGGTATCTCCAACTTAGCATGTCTAACATGTTGCTCCTGCTGTTTCCCAGACCTGGTCCTTCTACAGTCTTCCACATCCCAGTGAATGGCAACTCTTTCCTTCTAGCTGTTTAGTCATCGTTGTCTCCTTTCTTTTTCTGTACCCCAGATCTAATCCATCAAGGAAAGTCCTGTCAGTTCCACTCCCAAAATATACCCAGATTCCAACCACGTCTTAACATCTCCAGTACCACCAGCCTGATCCAAGCCACCGCCATCACTTACCTGAATTACTGCAGTAGCCTTGTCTCTGGACTCCAAGCTTCCTTCCTGGCTTCCCGTATTCTCAATTTTTCACCAATTTTCTATTTTAAAATGTAAAATCATATCACTGTGCCTAAAACTCCCAGTGGCTTCCCATCTCACTGAGGGTAGAAACCCAAGCTCTTCGGTCGCCGTCCCAATCTCATCTCCGACGGTGCTCCCTCTCCTTCATCCCACTCGAGCCAGCTGGCCTTTTTGCTGATCCTTGAACATGACAGGCTCTTTCCTTCCCCAGGCCTCCACACTGGCATTTCTCTGCCTGGAAGCTCTTCCCCAGATGACCACGAGCTTGTTCTCTCATCTCCTTCTGGTCTTTGCTCAAATGGCACCCTGCGCTCTTGTTTTAATATGCCCGCCCCATGCGTACCCCCTCTCCCCTTATCTGCTTTATTTTTCTCCATATCACTTGTCACCATCTACATACCATAGATTTCAATTTTGTGTTTGTTTACTGTTTTCCCCCTTCAGAATGTAAGAGCCAGAAGGGTAGAGTCTCTTTTTCGTAAATCTGATTTGTTAGCTGCTGTATTCCTAGTACATAAAAAAAAAAAAAAAAGGTATCTAATAATTACTTGTTAGATGAATGAAAGAAATGAGGCCAGAGGCTCAGAGAGGTTAAGGAACTTGCGTGAGATCACCCAGCTGTTAAGAGGGTTCAGTCGGTTTCAGCTCAGCCCGTCTTCCCCAGATACTCCGTACCTGAAATGCCATTCTAAGAACTGACTTTATGTCTTCCAGACAGCACAACTTTCTGAGTCTCTCCTGTGAACCCAGCCTGTCCCCACAGCCTGTTGTAGTGCCTGGCACGTGGCATATGCTCCATGTTTGTGGGAAAAGGGGAGAACAGAGGAGGGGCAGAGGGTCCCCTAGGGTAGGATGGTTCCCGCAGCTCTCCCATCCCATTTCCTTGTCACTGCGCCACAGGGCTCTGGAAGCTTAACCGATTAATGTTCATTGGTGCAGGTGCTACTTTTAAAACAAACCCACTGCTCTCGAGTCAGTTCTAACTCACAGTGATCCTACAGGACAAAGTAGAACTACCCATAGGATTTCCAAGGCTGTAATCTTTACAGAAGCAGACTGCCACATCTTTCTCCTGTGGAGCGGCTGGTGGGTTCAAGTTGCCGACCTTTTTGGTCAGCAGCTAAGCACTTAACCTCTGCGCCACCAGGGCTCCTTGCTACTTTTAGAAAACTCCTTATTGCCATCCACTTTCTTCTTTGCTTAGCATAGTAGTCGTCTCTTATGTTAAAGAAAAAGCGAAACAAAACTAAGAAGAGAATTCAACTAGCGTCATTACGTCCAAAACCAAACCCATTGCTATTGAGCCGATTCTGACTCATTACCCAGAGTGTAAACAGGATACCAATGAGGGCCTGACTCTTGCTAGCTACTTAGGATCATGGCCAAAGGGCCTCTAGATGGTGTAGCTTCTAAGAGCTCTGTGTATGTCTCTTTGGGGGTGGGGAGGCTGGAGGGCCCTTTTGCTATTAAGATAACCATTTATGGAACACATACTTGATGAACATCTACTAAATAAAAGCCGCAGTAGAAAATCCAAATATGTGCAATACTTGATCCTGCCCTCGAGGAGCTTACTCTCCTGAAGAGGTGCTGAACAAACACTCCAGTGGGGAGGGAGGTGGTTAAATATAAAACCAACACAGGGACCAGCGGGATAAACTCCATAGGCGATGCGGGGGAAGTGCTGTGGGACGGGAAGAAAACACATTTTGCTGTGCTCGGGAGGAGGCATGAGGGAGTCTTAGAGAAGGTGCCAGATTCGGATGGATGGAAATAAAGGGAAGGGCTGTTGGTGGGAGCGCCGGGGCCGAGGCCTGGAGACAGGGCATACTCGCTGCACAGTGAGTACTCCAAGCCACGTTCAGCTGATAGAACCTGAGGAGAGAGATTGTTCTCATTCTTATTAGGGAGACCCAAGTCCGTTTTGTCTTTTCCCCGTGACTGGTAACTTCTCTCTGCCCTGAAGTTCACTCCTTTGCAAAGGTAAACATTTTGTACTTTAAAGGATATGTCTTATTATAGGAACTACTGCTAGATGTTTTACAGTGCTGGCACCATTTACTTTTTCTGCCAGTTTGGTTACTTTGGGCACGTTACTTAAGCTCTTTGTACCTTAGTTTCCTTATCTGTAAAATGGGGATATTACCTATCCCTGTGAGTTATCGTGTTGCTCAAATGAGATTACTTATATAAAGTATCTGGTGAGGTGGTGGCGTAGTGGTTAAGTGCTACGGCTGCTAACCAAAGGGTCGGCAGTTTGAATCCGCCAGGCGCTCCTTGGAAACTCTGTGGGGCAGTTCTACTCTGTCCAACAGGGTTGCGGTAAGTTGGAATCGACTCGACGGCACTGGGTTTGGTTTTTGGGTTTACCGAGGTGCCTAGCACTTAGTAGATACCCAACAAATCCATTCCTTTAATTTACCTTAAGCAGTAGAGCGCTTAGGTAGGCCCTTGTCCTCGATTAGAGATTACACAGGAGCCAGGGGCCAGGCCTGACAAACTGTAGGCTGGAACACTTCTGCCCCTCCTCCCCAGTGCTCAGACTCAGGATGCCAGAAATCAGCCCTTGGAAGATAATCCTGTTTGCTGCTGAAATGTTGACGGCACAGTGAACCAAACATGATGTGACTCACCAACTGAGGGTGGTGAGTCTGGGCTTGGCTGACACACAGATTCACTGGTCTGAGAGATCAGTTAAGTTCCTTGCAGTTGACACACTGGGAATTTAGTGCTTTCTGGTCATTGTGGCAATCCAACAGGAGCCCATTGCCACGTGTTGACATTGTCCCTGATGCCTTTGCTTGTGTCCTTTCTGGCTACCTACGGCACTCTCAGTCCATTATTTAGTGTCGTTCAGCACCCTCTGTGTTGTAGCTCTTGATCTCCTGAGCCTGGCATAGTAAATCAATGTCTGTTGAACTAATTTGGGTTGAGTTGGACAGATAAGATGTGCGAGGTCTCTTCTGTGGGGGAAAGAGTGAATTACAAGTGAAAGCTTAGTGATGTGCACCCTTCCAACAGGAAGGACCTGTTGTAGCTATGATACGATGCATTCTGGGGTGGGTCAGCTGGAGGTCCGAAGCTCCTGAAAGAGTTTTCAAGGTTGACCTTAAACTTGGAGATCCTATGTACTGTTCTTAAGTGAGAGAGCACACTGAAATCTAAACACGTGTGTAGAGATTTTAGAAACAGAGGTGCACGCTGCTCCTCAGGCCCACCAAGTGCAGATCTTCCGAGGGTAGCCCAAGCGTGTGCATTTTTTAAGACTCCACTGGTGATTCTGTTGCAGGCTACTTAGAGTTGGTGGGAAGAGCCTGAGCTTGGGTCTAATGATACTGCATTACTGTGGATAAGTCACTTCAGCAGGACCTCGTGTTTCTACCTAAAAAATAGAAATTTTATTTACGGAGATGTGGTTCAGAGAGAATAAGTTAATGGCTGTGTGGAAGCTTTGAAAAGTCAAGAGCACTGCATAATGAAAGGTGCTATTACTCGCTTTTGAATTCACCTGGCTCCTCAGGTGGCAAATGGACCAGACGTGTTAGATATGCACAGCCTGTACAGATTGTAACAGCTGGTGTGGGACTACAGCTGTGCTAGTTCATGGTCTTTCTTGGGTTTGATACCCATATGGCTAGTCATTTGGCCATCAGGGGTTTTTTGTGGCTTTGTACTCATTTACCAGCAAGGGGTGTTGCTTCCAGTCAGCCAGTTCAGAGCCCGCGAATTGATTGACTTCACTGGGCGTTCCCTGAGACTAGCCTGCCCCTCCATCCTCATCAGCACACGCCTGGAAGAGAGAAAAGACAGCCTAGGCTCAGTTGTCGTGGGAGCCCTGGAGAAAACATGAAAATCTGAGCTTTGGCGTCTCTGAGGATCACTCTTGGCCTCTGGTGTACACGCTGCACACAGGGGGCCCCAGGAAGGAGGCCCAGCAGCAGGAAAATGGTGCCTTTTGCAGGGCTTCCCTCCCCAGTGTTCCAGAAGTTGTCACCCTGGTCTTCATGTTCCACAGTGTTCAGACAGCTGTATTAAGTCAAGATAAAGCCTTTCTGACGGAGATGGGAAGATGAATAGAACTGTGTGGTTGAGCGCATTTATATGAGCAGAAAAACTTGAAAGCAAACTCTGTGGTTTTAAAAAGTGTTGTCCTCAGTGATTGTCTTAGTCATCTAGTGCTACTGTAACATAAATACTACAAGCGGATGGCTTTAACAAAGAGAACTTTATTCTCTCAGTCTAGGAGGCTAGAAGTCCAAATTCAGGGTGCCAGCTCCAGGGGAAGGCTTTCTCTCCCTGTCTACTCTGAGGGACGGCCCTTGTCGAAAATCTTCCTCAGTCGAGAAGCTCCTCAGCTCAGGGACCCTGGTTCAAAACCTGTTGCTGTGGAGTCCATTCCGGCTCATAGCATGCTGTTCTCCTGGCTCTTACATCTTGGTGATACGAGGTTCCCCGTCTCTCTGCTCGCTTCTCTCTTTTATATCTCAAAAGAGATTGATTTAAGATACAACCTAATCTTGTAGATTGAGTCTTGCCTCATTAACATAACTGCCACTAATCCCAGGTCTTTAACATCATAGAGGTAGGATTTACAACATATAGGAAAATTACGTCAGATGACAAAATGGCGGACAGTCACACAACACGGGGAATCATGGCCTAGCCAAGTTGGCATACATTTTGGGGAATACAGTTCAATCCATGACAGTGATTAAATTTCTTTTCCTGGAGAGAGAACTGGCAACGTTTATCCACACAGAAAGGTCAGCCAGAGAGTCTAAAAGGACAGAAGGATAGATTTTCAAAGCTTTAGGGATTTACAAAAGTGTTTGAGGCCAGAAAAATGTATGGGAGTTTAAAAAGTCCTCATGTATTCAAATGAGAAGTTTCTGATTCTTATAAATTCAGATACAAGGTAATGAATGTGCAAGTGTACCCATAGATTCCAACCACTTTTGCTATCATGGTTAAAGTTTTCAGTAATCCTGTGAGGTAGGCATTGTTATTAGGACGTGGGTGGAGCAAATGATAAATGCACTCAATTGCTAACTGAAAGAATAGAGGTTCGAGTCTACCCAGAGGTGCCTCAGAAAAAAGGCCTGGCAGTCCGCTTAGGAAAAATCAGCCTTGAAAGCCCTCTCCACACATGGTATCATCGTGGGTCGGAGTCAACTCAATGGCCACTGGATTTTCAGAAGGATTTAAGATTCAGAAAGGTTAAATCATTCAGTCCAAGTCACACGACAACTTAAGTGGCAAAGCTGGAATTTGGATCTGAGTCTTTTAACTTCAGTCAGTGCTTGTTTTTATCATCCCACAGCAGCCTTCCACCCTAATTTTGCAAAACAAGGAAAATCAGTCGATCTCAATAAATTTTTTTCTTTTTTACTTTTAACCACCCTTTCCTCCCTTCTTCTTGCCCCTGGTCGCCACTCATAACTTAGTTCTCTACACATTTGCCTTTTCTTGTCTTTTTATATAAGTGAGGTCATACGATATTTGTCCTTTTGTGGTTAGCTTATTTCTCTCAGCATAATGTCTTCAAGCTCCATTCATACTTACTATGTGTATCAAGACTTCATTTCTTCTGCTGGCTGAGTAGTATTCCATTGTATGTATGTACCACATTTTCTTTATCCGTTCACCTGTTGATAGGCATTTATGTTGTTTCCACCTTTTGGTTATTGTGAATGGTGCTATAATGAGCATTAGTGTACAGGTCTCTTTTTGAGTCTCTGCTTTCACATTTTTTGGGTGTATACCTATGTCTTAGTTATCTAGTGCTGCTATAACAGAAATACCATAAATGGATGACTTTAACAAAGAGAAATTTATTCTCTCACAATTTAGGAAGCTAGAAGTCCAAATTCAGGGCAACAGTTCCAGGGGAAGGCTTTCTTTTTCTCTTGGCTCTGGGGGAAGGTCCCTGTCATCAATCTTCCCTGGTCGAGGAGCTACTCAGGATGAGGACCCTGAGTCCAAAGGACACTCTCTGCTCCCAGCGCTGCTTTCTTGATGGTATGAGGTCTCCATGTCTCTCTGCTCACTTCTCTCTTTTTATGTCTCAAAAGAGATTGATTTAAGACACAACCTAACTTTGTAGATTGAGTCCTGCCTCATTAACATAATTGCCACTAACCCTTCCTCACTAACATCATGGAGGTGGGACTTACAACACATAGGAAAATCATATCAGATGAATGAGGGACAATCACAATTCTGGGAATCATGGACTAGCCAAATAGACACACATTTCCGGGGGGACACAGTTCAATCCATGGCAACCTAGGAATACAATTGCTGGGTCATGTGATTGTTCTGTTTTTAAATTTTGTGGAATTGCCACACTGGTTTCCACCATGGCTGTACCATTTCTGCATCCCTACTAGCAATGAATAAGGGTTCCAATTTCCCCATATGCTCACCAGCATTTGTTTTTTGTTTTTTAATCTTAGTCATCCTATTGGGAGTGAAATGGCATCTCATTGTGGTTTTGATTTGCATCTCTCTGACAGCTAATGACGCGAGCATCTTTTCATGTGTTTGGTGGCCATTTGAGTGTTCTCTCGTGAACTTTCTATTCAAGTCCTTTGCCCATTTATGATTGGTTTGTCTTTTTGTTGTTGTCAAAGTTTTATGTATATTTTGGTTATTAGATTCTCGTTGAATACATAGTTTCCAAAGATATTCTCCCAGTTGGTAGCTTGCCTTTTCACTTTTTCGATAAAGTCTTTTGATGAACAAAAGTTTTTAATTTCTGTGAGGTCCTATTTATTTTGTCTTTTACTGTTTATGCTTTTGTTATTATATTAGATAATCCATTGTTGACAGTATTGTCCCTGCTTTTTCTAGGAGTTTTATGGTTTTAGTTTTCGCATTTAGATCCTTAATCCATTTTGAATTTGTTTTTGTGTATGACGTGAGGCATGGATCCTATTTCATTTTTCTGCATGCGCTAATCCAGTTTTCCCAGCACCATTTATTGAAGAGACTCTTCTTGACCCATTGAATGGACTTAGTACCTTTGCCAAAAATCAGGTGACCATAGATACGTGGGTTTATTTCTGGACTTTAAATTCTGTTCTATTGGTGTATGCGTCTATTGTTATACCAGTACCAGGCTGTTTTGATTACTGTAGTTGTATAAGCAAATCCATTACCATCTAGTCAATTCCAACTCATAGCAACCCTATAGGACAGAGTAGAACTGCCCCCATAGTTTCCAAGGCTATAAACCTTTATGGAGTTAGACGGCCACATCTTTCTCCCATGGAATGGCTGGTGAGTTCGTACGTGACCATTCGCCCAGCAGCCGATCACCTAATGTGAGTCCTCCTACTTTATTTTTCTCTTTCAACATTGTTTTAGCTATTCGGTGCCTCTTGCCATAATATATGAAGTTGAGGATTGGTTTTTCATTTCTGTAAAGAAGGCTATTGGAATTTTGATCAGGATTGCATTGAATCTATAAATCGCTTTGGGTGTAGTATTGACATCTTAAAAATATTAAGTCTTCCAATCCATGAACATGGAACAACTTTCCATTTATTTAAGTCTTCTTTAATCTCCTTCAGCAGTGTTTTATTGTTTTCATTGTATAAGTCCTTTACGTCCCTGGTTAGATTTATTCCTAGGTATTTTATTCTCTTAGACGTTATTGTAAATGGAATTGTTTCCCTAATTGCCCTTTCAGATTCTCATTGCTGATGTGTAGAAACCCAACTGATTTTTGTTTGTTAACCTTGTACCCTGCAACTTTGCTGAATTCCTATATTAGCTCTAGAAGTTTTCTTGTGGACTCTTTGAGATTTTCTATATACAGGCTCATCTGCGAATAGGGACAATTTTACTTCTTCTTTTTCAATCTGGAATACAATTTTTTTTTTTAGATAAAATTCACGTAACATAAAGTTCACCATATTAACCATTTTGAAGGGTACAGTTTGTAGTTTTTAGTATGTTCACAGTGTCGTGCAGTCACCATTCTCTAATTCAGGAACATTTCCATCACTCCAAAAGAAGGAACCCTGTTTCTCTCAATTTCTCCCTGTCCTGTCCCCTGGCAGCCACTCATCTACTTTCTGTCTCTTGGGCTTGGCTTTTGTGGACATCTCATGTACGTGGCATCGTACACTATGCGGCCCTTTGTGTCCAGCTTCTTTCACTTAGCACAGTGTTTTCCAGGCTCATGCACGTGGGTCACACGCATATGTGTATCAGTATCAGTGCTTCGTTCCCGTTTGTGGCTGAGTGAAATTCTGTCGTGGGGACGCACCGCATTTTGTTTAGCCATTCATCAGTTGATGGACATTTGGGTTGTTTCTACATATTAATCACTTATGAATAATGCTGCTACGAACATTGATTTGCAGGTTTTTTTGGGTGAAGAACTGCCAAACCGTTTCCACAGCAGCTGCACCATTTTACATTCCTACCAGCTGTGTATGAGGGTCCCAGATTCTCTAAACCCTCTCCAACACTTGTTACTTTTCTGTTTTTATTATTAAAATCTTCCTAACGGATATCTCACTGTCGTTTGATTGGCATTTCCCTGATGACTAATGAGGTTGAGCATCTTCTCATGTCATTTGTGTAACTTCTTTGGAGAAATTTGTACTCAAATCCTTTGCCCCTCTTTTAAATGGGGTTGTCCGTCTTTTTATTGTTGAGGAAACTGAGGGCTATACTGGTTTAATAACTTATCCAGCATCACACAGAGCTAGAATTTGAACCCAAGACCATCTGACCCTCAAATCTATGCTTTTGACTGCTCTCTGCTAAGAACATGGTCATATAGGAGACTTAATGTGAAAAAAAGTTCTGTGGTCAGTTATTTGAGGAAAATTGTCCACCTCACTCTCAAGCCTGGGGAATGACACTGCATCGAAGCTCTGAGAAGCCTTGTAGGGGTGGAGGGACCATTCCCTGCATGTCCCTCATGTATTTAGTGAACCTCCCTCAAAACCCACTGTAGTTGATTCAATTCAGACTCATAGTGACTCCGTAGGGTTTCTAAGGCTGTAAACCTTTATAGAAGCAGACTACCACATCTTTCTCCCATGGAGCTGCTGGTGGTTTTGAACCGTCGACCTTTCAGTTAGCAGTCAATCACTTTACCCGCTGCACCACCGGGGCTCCTTTATTTGAGGAAATAAGCTAATTTCCTAATACTTAATTTTTAGTTTACGCTCTAGAAAACACTGCTGTAGCAGAAGGAGAATTGAAGCCTGGGAATTAGAGAAGTAAGAAGATAATTTTCCATGCAAAATAAACAAATGGAAGAGGATAAAGCTAGCATAAATTTGAACTCTGCTCCTTAAATTTTCTTTCTGAATTGTGTTTTTGCTGGATTTTGCATTTTGAGGGTTTAATGAAGTCACTCAGTTGGAAAATCAGCAACGACATTTCTCTTATTCGCTTTGTTGAACCCCAGTTTGGACAGCTAAGGCAGCTTATTTTTGTACTTCTGACATGTTCCTGGCAGCAAGAGGGTTTTTTTGGACACTTCCAAAATGGCAAATTTCACTCAACAGTGTGTGTATATGTGTGTTGAATCTTTTTTTTTTTACACTGCTTATTCCTTCAGATGTGCCCATCTGTTTTTTTTTTTTTTTAAAGGAATTTCTAATGTGTCATCCTTTTCCTGCAGTTACTTTTGATGCTTTTCCGGTGAAGTCTGGCTCTTATTAAAGACTGTCAGGAAGAGAAACTTGCTGCCGTTCCGCATAGCGGTACACTGTTTACTGGTGGGAGAGCGCTGACATGCACAAGTGCGTTATTTAGCTTTTTACAAATAAGCCATGTGTTTTTTTAAAACACATGGCCAAAGAGACAGAGAGGAGTTTGAGGTTGTTCCAATAAGTAAGACGTTGCACACAAATTGAGAAAAAAGAGAGAGCGAGACAAGAATCCGATCATCTTTCCACACAGCTCTGCTAGGACAGCATTGCTACTCCCCAGAGGACCTTGAGCTGCTCTGCCCAGCAGCTCTTGTGGAGGGCAGGGCCTGGGTAGGAGGGACCCAGCCTTCTCAGCAGCACAGTCATCTGACAGGTCACGTGCTTCCTGTGGGCCTAACGCCCCAGACTCACCTTAGGGTGGGCAATCGACCAATGCCTGGACAGGCCAGACCTCAGGCCCTGGTTGTGGCGGTTGGTTTAAAGGCAGATTTGTCACCTGAGGTGGGCCAGCATCCTCCAGGGGACCCGGGCTGGAGCTGCTGGGAGAGATGCTGAGGATCAGGGCGCCCCAGCTCACTGGTAACCACCTCCCCCACCACACGGGGAGAGATTGCCTGATGACGGAGCCACGGAGAGGAAATGGAGCTCAATGATGAGGAGAGAGGCAGAGTCCCTGTGGTGTCGTCTGAGCATGCGTGTTCAGCCGTGCGTAAGCCAGGCCTACCTGTGCGCCTTCTCCCCCTCACTATCCACCCACTAAACCCACTGCCGTCGAGTAAAGCTAAATAAATGGCATTTTTTTCTTTGTTGGTATCTGTCACTTACAACCTAAAGAATCTTGAATAATAAAAAAAAGTGCAAGAAAAATGAAAAGCAGACTGGAACATATTCACCTCCAAGGGAGGGACTATCCCGGTTATCTTTAAAATTGTCAGTGCACATTTGTGGTGTTGTCTAGGTGCTTAATAGAGGACTTGGGGACTCTGGACCACATTCAGAAGAGCGAGAAGGATGTGAGCGGACTCAGTACTGTCTGAGGGAGTCAGTGAAGGACCTGGGGACGATCTCAGCAGTGTGGAGAAGAAGGGGCTCTGAAGAGACAGTCACAGTCCTGGAATCATGTCTCCAAGGTGCAGAGTCAGTGTAAGAAGCTGCAGGAAGTGGATTTCCGCTTGATTCAAGGGGAGCTTTCTGACAGTGGCCCGCTGCTGCTCAGCCCTCCCCGGCACAGCTAATCTCTCTTCTCTCACACTCTAAAAATTCCTTGCCCTACCTCTGTCTTACCAGCTCTTCTGTAACTGAGTTTGTCAGGCCTCATTTCTAGACGATGAGTTGCTGGGAGGAATGTATTAAATTGACGCCAGGCCTAGCTGGTGCCCAGCACACATTTTAAGACCTCAGGATAGAGACCGTTAGAGCTAAAAGGGCTTTAGGCACCCCCTGGTTCACAGCTCGGTGAGTCACTTTTTTGGACACACTGTTTACTTTTCACTTCCCTGAAGAGGACATGTCAGGTCCCTCGAGGCATTTCCAGTGGGTAACCAGGCAGTTGCCATCTGTCAGCCCCAGCTCATGGCCACCCCGCGTGTGCCAGATTGGAACTGCCCTCCACGGGGTTTTCAATAGCTGATTGATGGGAGGTAAATCCCCAGGGCTTTCTTCTGAGATACCTCTGGGTGGACTCGAATTTCCAACCTGTTAGCAGCCGAGCACGTTAACCGTTTGCACTACCCAGAGTCTAGGGAAGGGGAAATAATATTTACTGAACACACGCTATATCCCACGTAATATATAGTTGTCATCTTTCACTTATTCAGAGTTAGACAATAGGGATATGGCTGTGGACAGCTTCTGTTTATTTAGCTATTAAGTGCCAAAAGCTGTGTTTAGAGTATATTATTTGATTAACACCACCTACAACAAGTTAGAAATTTTTTTTTTTTTTTTTTTTACAGCAAGTTAGAAATTAGCTCCCTTTTCCAGAGAAGGAAACAAACCTAGAGAGGGTCAGAGCTTGTTATGGTTCACCAAGGTAGTTAGCAGCAGAGCCAGGAGCAGACCTCATGTCTACTATGTAATTCCTTCCCTTACCCTGCAGTGAGGGAGTGGTACAATCCAGGGAAGGCTGCCACCAGAATCAGCCCTGGAGGGATGCCAGCGCACAGAGAGCTGCAGGCAGCAGTGGCGTCCTGGATACCCCCAAGAAAGCTGCAGGTGCCGATGACCAGCTTCAGTGATTTTATAAAGCACCACGTTGGTCATGCCCTTTAGAATTAAGAGAAAAAAAGAAACTAAAATCTAAAGAAGTTGTGGCAAAGGGAGAGACCTGCTAAGCGTAGGCAGAGCACTTACAGCAGGTTTTAGACGAGCTGGTCCTGTCCTTCTCTGAACAGACTTCGCCGCTCTGCTGGGCTGGGAATACATCTGAGCTATCCTATCCGAGAAGAGTGGGAACGATGGGCCTAGACTGGCAGACTCTAGGCCAGCATCACCACTCCTTGTTTTCAATGCCCACATGATCTGAGTGGCCAGGGCTCCTGGTTCCGAATGGGATTACTGTCTTAACCTGGTCAGTGGGGCTGGGCCCCATTTCCATTGCACCGTTTGTTCCCTAACACTTTTTAATAAGCTAGTATTTTAATTGAGAAATTAATAACTATTCATAATAAACATATGCCTCATATGCATGTGAAAGCTGGACAATGAATAAAGAAGACTGAAGAAGAATTGACACCTTTGAATTATGGTGTTGAGGAAGAATATTGAATATACCACAGACTGCCAGAAGAATGAACAAATCTGTCTTGGAGGTAGTATAACCAGAATGCTCCTTAGAAGTGAGGATGGCGAGACTTCGTCTCATATATTTTGGACATGTTATCAGGAGGGACCAGTCCCTGGAGAAGGACATCATGCTTGGTAGAGAGTCAGTGAAAAAGAGGAAGACCCTCAAGGAGATGGGTTGACACAGTCGCTGCAACAATGGGCAGGATGGCACAGGACTGGGCAGTGTTTCATTCTGTTGTGCGTAGGGTCACTGTGAGTTGGAATCGACTCCAGAGGATCTAACACGACAACATAATACACACCTCAAGCGGAATAACGCTGGACTTTACTGCGATCCCTGAACTCTCAGCAGAGGCCACGCCTTGGTGGGAAGCTGTCTGCCATGGTCTTGTGTACAGTTTCTGGCCCTGTTTACCTGGGGATTTCTTGTGTGGGTATGAGTGTGCACTGATTCAGGAAGTGCTGTAAAGAGATAGTATAACTCTGTTTACCCAGAAAGATTAGACACTAAGCGGCAGGTAATGGGTCATTGGTTCCTTTTGTGACTTCCTTTGGGATCTTTAAATGTGTCCTCCCTGTTCGAGAAGCAGATAGATTCCACAAGAGCAAGGACTGTGTCTTCTCCAATCATTTCCCACGGGGCCTGGAACAGTCGCTTGCAAATAACTATTCAGAAAAGAAAATAAGAGTCGTTACCAGTACACCCAGTGAGCATGCAGCCTGAAGGGGGGAAAAGGGTGGTTAAAAAGACCATCATTTGAGCAGTTTAAAGTTTAAATCATGGGGGCAGGGACCCCACAAATGATAAACATTTTCAAACAAGATTCCTCATGTAACTATCCCATAATTTCAGTTCTTCTAGCTTTTTCACTATGGGCTGGTTACTTTCCGGTTAGAATAGTCCCTTTTAGGCTTCTTGAAGCAGAACTTTCAATAAACAAATAAATTGGAATGTACAATCTGGGTGAAAGAACTAGATGACTGCAGAGCTGAATATGCCACATGCAAGAATACCTGTAAATAAACTGTAACCATGAGGCCTGTCACCCTGCACCAAGGCGGTGGTAAGCCACCTCCTAGCCTGGGATCAGTCTGTGTCTTCACCCGCCTCTTTCCTCTGGCTTGTGTGTCACAGGTGGTCTAGCTGAGCCCAGCAGCCGAGCTGTTGTTCTCGGTGGTTTCCGGCCCTTTGTGTGCTCGCTTCTAGTACTTGGGCTGCCTCGGCAAAGACTCCAGATCCAACCAGCGTGTGAACAGCACTTTGCGGCCTCACCACACCTCTTCATGGGCTCCTTTTGTTTCTGTGCCCTCTCCCTCCTCCCTGTTTTTATGCACTTCTAAAATTTATTGCCTTTTTTTTTTTTTTTTTAACTCTTTTGAACTCTTTCTTACTCCTTATTCATATTCCCCTGTGTTGTTACCCCCCTGTCCCAGCCCCTGCATCCACTCCCTCTGGCCTTGGTTTCAGCCTCCTCTCTGGTCTGCAGGCAGCCTGCACCTCCTCTGTGTTTAGGTTCTTTCTCTTTCTCATTGTTTTTCCCACCTGTCTCAGTTATCTGGCGCTGCTGTAACAGTAATGCCGTAAATGGATGGCTTTAACGAACAGAGATTTTTTTTTTTTTCACAGTTTAAGAGGCTAGAAGTCCAAATTTAGGGTGCCGGCTCTCTGGGAAGGCTTCCTGTCTCTGTCATCTCTGGAGGAATGTTATTTCTTCTGAGCTTCTGCTCCTGAGTGATCTTCACACGTGGCATCTCTCTTCCCCATCTCTGCTTACTGGCTTCCTTGTTTAATTTAGTTTGTATCTCAAAAGAGATTAACTCTAGATACACCCTACACTAATCCTGTCTCATTAACACAACAGAGACAACCCATCCCCAGATGGGATTACAACCACAGGCATAGAGGTTTTGGGGGGACATAATCAGTCCATCTGAAGCTATAGGGTCACTATGAATCCGAATCGACTTGACGGCAGTGGATTTGGTTTTACTGGCGGAGCCCTGGGGGCACGGTGGTTAAGAGCTTGGCTGGTAACCAAAGGGCTGGCAGTTGGAATCCACCAGCCACTCCTTGGAAACCCTATGGGGCAGTTCTACTCTGACCTATAGGGTTACTATGAGTCGGAATCAACTCAATGGCAACTTTTTTTTTTTTTTTTAATTCAGTCCACAGCACCACTTTTTCACTTTAAACATTGGGGCAGAGAGGGGACAGTGTGACTGCTTACTTGCACCTCAGAAAACACAACCTGACTCCTAGGCAGTGAACACAGTTCACCTCAATAAACTAAATGGTTTTATGAACCTTCCTGTCCTTTCCCTTTTAAGTTTCCCCAACCCGCACTAGAGGGTTTGTTCATCAGTCGGGCACCCTCCCTGGGTCCCTGGGGCGTTAGCGACCAGGAGGAACAGTCTCTTCTCTGTGCCTCATCGCAGCATCACTTTTACCACATGTGTTCTCAGTGTGCCCTGTAGCTCTGACAGCCTGTAACAAAAACAGCAGGGGCAGTGCCTGACCTCCTCTAACCCCACAAAGGGGAAGGAGAATCAAGGCCAACAACAGCCCAAGGCTGATTCCTACAAGGTAAGGATTGACTTGCCTCCTCTCTGCCATCTCTACCAGTTCTGACACCAACTGTCCCTCCCACGGCACCCTCGACTGGGTTTGCTAATTCATGGCAGTGGCCACACAGAACTCACAGGCCATACTCACGATACGGGGTTCATTCGGGAAGTAACAGTTACAGATCCGGCTCAGGGACACCCAGGACACAGTTCTTCCATCGGGACAGCCCCTCCCCAGCTGTGCTCGCAGGCACGCCTGTCCTGGCCCTCAGTCTGCCCAAAGGCACTCAGCCGTCTGTCTCTGTGAGCCTCCCAGCCCACTGTACTGTCTCCTGCTGCCATTCTCTGTTTTCTCTGTTGCTGGGCCTCTCCTTCTTTGGTGGAGGGAAAAATCACGTAACTGTCCTGTGCCTCAGTTTCTTCCTCTTTCAAATAAGAAGAATACAGTAATAATTAACACATAAAATATAGAAAATTTAAGGGAAAGACAACACACAATACACGAGAGGTCAGCACAATTGAACTAAACCAAAAGCAAAAAAGTTTCCTGAATCAACTGAACACCTCGAAGGCGAGCGTAGCGGGGGCAGGGTTGTGGGGCCATGGTTTCGGGGGACATCTTATTTATTTGGCTTAATAAAATCTATTAAGAAAACATTGTGCATCCCACTTTGGAGAGTGGCATCTGGGGTCTTAAATGCTACCAAACAGCCATCTAAGATGCATCAATTGGTCTCAACCCACCTGGATCAAAGGAGAATGAAGAACACCAACGTCACACGATAACTATGAGCCCAAGAGACAGAAAGGGCCACATAAACCAGCCTGAGGCCAGAAGAACTAGATGGTGCCTGGCTACAACTGATGACTGCTCTGACAGGGAACACAACAGAGAACCCCTGAGGGAGCAGGAGAGCAGTGGGATGCAGACCTCAAATTCTTGTAAAAAGACCAGACTTAATGGTCCGACTGAGACTAGAAGGACCCCAGAGGTCATGGTCCCCAGACCTTCTGTTAGCCCAAGATAGGAACCATTCCCAAAGCTAACTCTTCAGACAGGGATTGGACTGGACTATGGGATAGAAAATACTGGTGATGAGTGAGCTTCCTGGATCAAGTAGACACATGAGACTATGTGGGCAGCTCCTGTCTAGAGAGGAGGTAAGAGGGCAGAGGAGGTCAGAAGCTGGCCAAATGGACATGAAAATAGAGAGTGGAGGGAAGGAATGTGCTGTCTCATTAGGGGGAGAGCAACAAGAAGTAATATAGCAAGGTGTATATATGTTTTTATATGAGAGGCTGACTTGGTTTATAAACTTTCACTTAAAACACAATAAGAATTAAAAATCTATATAGTAAATTCATGGTGCTGTTACTATATTAATAACATATAGTAATACATATTTAGAAATAGTTGTTGCATTATTGTTGAATGATTACTATTGACAATAAAGGTCCACCCTCCCATTTCTCTTCAATTCCAACCATTAATTTTAAAAGTAAGAGGTTATTTAGTAGAGTGGAGAGGGTACTTTTGAAAGGATAGTGAACTTTTTTCTCAGAGCTCCTAGGTGTGAGGTGGGAGCCCTGGTGGTGCAGTGGTGCAAGTGGCCTGGTCCCCTGCCAACCAGAAGGTCAGTGGTTCGAACCTACCAGCCCCCCTGAGGGAGAAGGATGGGGCAGCCTGCTTCCGTAAGTCTCTACAGCCTTGAAAACCCTGTGGGGTTGCTCTGAGTCAGAACTGACTTTGTGACAGTGGGTTTTGGCGTGAGATTGTTGCTCCACCATTACAAGTGGTGAGATGTTGGGGAGCTAACTTTGCCCTGGGGTTGGGCGCCCTCTTTCTCCTATGGCAGTTGACAGCTTCCCTACCCGCTTCATTGAGTAGTTCGGATGATTCAGTGATACAGTGGATCTGAAAGTCCTTCGTAGACTTTAAAGAGTGATGCGAACGTAAACAAAGACAGACTGTTGGCAGAGGGAGACAGGAGCAGAGTTGGCTACAAAGACCTGGGTGCAAGGTGCCCCGTCATTTACTAGTTGAGTGGCCTTGAGCTACTCTCTGAACTTCAGTTCTTTCACATTTAAAATGGAAGTAATGACAATAAGTGTAAACAGCCCAATACACAGTAGATGCTTAGTAAATGTCTTTTTAAAAGGCTTATTATTAGGCTTATATCCAGGATCTAACATTTTCAATTTGGTATTGCCAAATGGATGTCATGGTGTCTAGACTCTATAAAAAAATTTTCTTTTTTTTTTGCCTGTCTTAGTATATTTTTCCAGATACTTTTAGTGAACTGTTTTTTGTTGATTTGCCAGTGATAATACCTGATTCATAAGATCTGAAGCCCTGGTGGTACAGCGGTTAAGAGCTCAGCTGCTAACTAAAAGGTCGGCAGCTCAAATCCACCAGCTGCTCCCTGGAAACCCTATGGGGCAGTTCCGTCCCGTCCTATAGGGTCACTATGAGTTGCAGTTGATGGTGACAGGTTTTTTGTTTTTTGTTTTTTTTTTTAAATAAAATCCTGGCTGAAAGCTTTGCTTTGGATTTGCAAAGGATGGGTTCTTTCTAAGGTGGGAATTAGTCAATCACTGGTGGAAGACAGGGAATACTGCAGCACCACCCTCTGGAGCAGCTCCGTCCAGTGGAAACGTAATGTGAGCCACGTGTGTAATCTTAAAAACTTCAGGAGCCATTTTAAGAAAAGTAAAAAGAAACTAGTGAAATGAGTTTTTAATAATGTATTTATTTAACCCACTGTATCCAAATATTATAAATTCCACATATAATCAATATATAACTATTAATGAGGCATACTACTTTCTTTTTTTGTACTAAGTCTTTGAAATCTGCTCTGTATTTTACACCAACAGCACCTATTAATTTGGAAGCCACACATCAAGTTGTCCGGAGCCGCACGTGGCTCTCAGCCACGGTATTGGACGGGGTTGGACAGTACAGCTTTCAAGCCTTGATGCACTGAGACACAGAAAGTAACTAATGCAAAGACTCTCTGTTACATTGTTGCATTTAGCAAATGGACTTGAAAGTGCTGGGCCAAATAGAATTTCCAGATTTGTGCTGTATTCCTTCCTCTGTGTTAGGTTAGCATTGATATTGGCAGTTTCGAAATACTCTCTGAGTTGCTCCTGATTTCTCTGTTTCCCACAGAAGCACACTGGAGGTGCTGCCTCCTTAAAGTCACTGGTCTGTGACTCTGATCTCTGGCCAGGGTGAGCACACTGTGACGGTGCTTCCACAGCACCCGCTGGCTCGGTGTCAGCTCACGTGCAGTTTTTGGTGGGGTGGTCTTTTTTGGGGGATCACTGGCACCTTTGAGAAATTGATGAAAGTTATTAACACAGTCTCTTGAGAAGTAAAACATGTTTAAACCACAATGCTGCATGTAATTTCAGATGTTTTATGGACCCCTGAAACCCACCTGTGTACCTCAGGTTAGGAACCCTCCTTTCTATAAAGGTGTAGAACCCTATGTATAGTGGGTGCCATTTGTGAGGAAAAAAGTGGAGTGAGGGATTCACGAGGATGCAGAAACGTGCGTAGAATAGTTGGGAAAGAATATACAAGAAACTAGTAACAGTAATTGCCCCAGCAGGAGCTGGGATGGAAAGAGGACATTTTGCTCTCTTTTTAAATATTTTAATTTGTTATGACATGCAGTATTTCTTAAACACAGTGATTTTGGCTTAAACACACAGAACTACTGCTACTACAAACTCTTGCTCCAGAATTGCATGTTTAAACTGTCTAGAAAGCTTCATCCTAAGGCTGTAGGAAAACAAACATAGATAGAACACTTGCAGTCTTCCAGGCACTGAGGACGAAAGGTGAATAGACACAGTTCCTGGCGTCTGGGAGCCCACCGTGGAAAGAGGGCCCAGAAGTAGACCATTCCAATCATAATGTGATCAGTGCACGCCACGGGCACACCCAGGATGAGTGTGGGTACCTGGTGCACAGGGCCCGGCTGGGCGAGCCATGGACGGCTTCCTGGAGAAGACAGAGCTAAACCGAGTCCGCACGGACCTGCCAGCGTTAACCAAAGCAGGCGGGCACCCCGTCCTGAGTGGACAATGTGGAACAGCACAGAGTATACTTGGTGACCAGCTCCTCAGTGTGGCCTGCGTCATAAGGACGGAGGCTTGGCCAGCCTCAGGGGGACCACAGGAGGTCTTCACACCATATAACCTCAGAAGATGGGTCTGCTCTAAAGAGTTTTATGTGACATGGTCAGATTTGCATTTTATCTAGATTACTTAGAACCATGTGGAAGGTGTGTTTGAAGGAGATGTAACTGGAGGCAGGAAATCCAGTTAGGAAGTGTTGAATTAGTCCGAGTGACAACTGCTAAGCTTTGGCCTGGGTTATCAGTTCTTGGTGAACGGATGAAGACAGAGAGGAAAAGGGAAGAAGTTTCCAGATTGCCTGCCAAATGAACTGCGGTAGTGTTACGTCAAACAGAAAATACAAGAGGAAAAGCTAGGCGTAGGCAAGGATGAGGATCAGTGGCCTCGCCGCATCTCGATACCAGACTGGTCAGCACTCTGTCCCTGTCAAATCCTGGCCGCCCACGTGCGTTGGGATAGCCCTGCAGCCCACGTGCGTTGGGATAGCCCTGCAGCCCACGTGCGTTGGGATAGCCCTGCAGCCCACGTGCGTTGGGATAGCCCTGCAGCCCACGTGCGTTGGGATAGCACTGCACTCTGCAGGGTTTTCAGTGGCTGGTCCCAGATCACTGGGACTTTGTTTTGAGGCACCTCTGGGTGTACACAAACCTCCAGCCTTTTGATTAGTGGTCGAGTATGTTAACAGCTGTACCACCCAGGGCTCCCACCTCATCTTAGAGGTTATGAAATAGGCCCAGGACTAGAGGGGCGAAGAGTCCCGCTGCCACTAACAGGCACAGCTTGGGTTTGCACCCAGGTTGTCCGATTCTGGGGTCAGACTATTTCCATCATCATGCATTGTGCTTCCCCTTGAGTCACCCTTCCTCCTTCCCATAATCCTCCATTCATACAACAACGATGCGTGTCCTGTCCTTGTCAGGGCCTGGGGCTGCAGAGGTGATGAAAAACCCACCCCCTGCCTGAGAGTTCCTCACATTAGGCTGTGTACTGTAGAAGTGCGTGCATGGGGTTCCCAGGGTGCCAGAGGAGGGAAGGAGGGAGCAGCTCTGGACATGGCAGGGCAGGGTTTCCCAGAGGACCTGAGTGCTGTGGTAGAACCCTCCCATCAGACCACAATTCACAGCGTGGCAAATTCAACAAGTGCTGAGGAGTTTGGCATGGCTAGGTAGTAAGAGGAAACCCTGGTGGCGTAGTGGTTAAATGCTACAGCTGCTAACCAAAAGGTTGGCAGTTTGAATCCACCAGGTGCTCCTTGGAAACTCTATGGGGCAGTTCTACTCTGTCCTTTAGGGTCGCTATGAGTTGGAAGCGACTCGACAGCAGTGAGGTCAATGGGGTAGGTAGTAGAAGATAGACTGAGGACTTGAAGTCCCTGTGGCCCTGCACCCTGTTTGCCTCCCTGACCTTGAAAGTAAGTTTCAAAAGGTAGCCTGAGGCCATGTTGGGAAGGGCCTTGAACACTAAATTAATGGGTTTAATTTTATCTTATAGACACTGGGAAACCATTTAAGAGTCTGTGAGTTGGAATCAACACCCACGGGTTTGGGTTTGTTTTTTTTTTTAGATGACATAATAAACCATGTGGTGCAGCAGTTAAGCTTTCGGCTACTAACCAAAGATTGGTGGCTTGAACCCTCCAGCCGCTCCACAGAAGAAAGACCTAGCACTCTGCTGTCATGAAGATTACAGCCTTGAAAACCCTATGGGGCAGTTCTACTCTGTCCTATGGGGTTGCTGTGGTCAGAATCAACTCAGTGGCAATGGGTTTTGTTTTGGAAATGACATAATCAGATCCGAGCTTTAGAAAGATAACCTTGCCAGCAGCATGGCAAGTGGGTTCCAGGACATGAGAATGCCCAGGGCCTTTGGTCTCTGTGGGCTTACCCTGGAATTTAATAACTTCTATCTGAATAGATCATTGCTCCCTGAAGAGACCCTGCATCTCCATGTCTGCCTTTTGTTGTTATTGGGTGCTATTGGGTTCGAATCACCAACCTTTCAGTTAGCAGCCGAGTCCTTAGTCGTTGCCCCGCTGGGGCTACTTTAGCCACCTTCAAAATCTTATTCCCATCTTCTTGTCAAAATTCTTCCCAAACTTAATGATCTGGCAAAAATGCGTCCTCTTTCATAAAGTCTGCCTGGTCACTCTAATTGGCACTGATCTCTCACCTGTTCTGCTCATCTAGTACACAGTGCTTAGTGCGTAGCGGACACCAAGTATTTTGTTGGATGTTGATGGAATACGATGAAGGTCCTCCTTCTTGGTAACTCCCCAAGTGCGTTGGTGGTTCAGGGTTAATGAAAGCGTAGTGGAATTCCCATTAGGAAACAAGGCACACTGACATAGGCATTTGGGGATACTCACATCTCTGGAGCATTTGCTGTTGTTAATTTCAGGCTATCCCGATGCCTGACCTAATTCAGTCTCTTGCTATCACGTCTATGAGTCATGTCTCCACCACTTACCTAAGGGCATCAGGTCTGCTCTCACTGGCGTGTGCGATGTGGCCGTGGTGCAGGGCAGCTGGCAGCCTTAACAGAAGGACGCAGCGGGGTGTGTCTTCTCGTCCATATCCCTCTTACAGGGTTCACAGATAGGTCTCTTCTGAATCAGTTTGGGTGAGACCCTGATTAAGGACAAATTTTCCTGGCTCAAGATTCAAGTCAAGGTTGGAAAAAGAAACTGAGGTTGGGTGGGAAAAATAGAGGAGTTGGGTAGTACTAGCAGGAATTCTAGGAAGAGCTAAAATGCTTTGTGGCGAGCTGGAGTTTATGACTGTGATATGAAGTCTCTAAGGGCCTGGTAACTGGAGAAGCTGGATCTGTTACCATCAAGTGAATCAAGGCCAACAGCTTTGAGAAGTTTCAGCTGAAGGGTTAGATGAGTGACCATGCAAAGAAGGCAAAGTTCAGCTGATTTCCATGCCTGTTGTTAGTGTGGAAAGGTTTTAGCTGCAGACGTCAAAAACAAGTGCACGGGCTTATACATTCCAGGCCAGGATGATAGGATTAAACATTTTAAACCATAAACTCTGTTGTTAGCTAGATCCAGACTGATTAAAGCGAAGAGACGCTCAGATGATAGGAAGGTAAAGGGAGTCCCCCAAGCCAGGAAATGACTGTCAGATGTTGGCGTCACCTGTAGGACGCCCACCTGGAGTTGTGCAGGCTGCAATTCTACCTCTCGCACTAAAAAGTTCATGTTGCCTTACAAGGTAATGAGAATGATGGTGTTGTAGGGAGAACTTTGAACTGGCTTTGTGATGGGAAAAATATAACTGTTACAAACATTGATACTTCATAGAAATTACTTGCAGTGCAATTTTTTTGTACAGCTTTCCCTGACACTAGTGAATTGGAGTTCCTTAGTAGAGAACTAGTAAAAATCCCTGTGCGTGAGTAAACTGGCACTTGTATAAATGATCCTTAGTATTATTCATAAAGAGAAACTGGTAGGTTTCTCTGACAAGTGGCATGTTCTACTTTTCAAGATTCTTTCCCATTCATTATTTTTTTTGAGCTTTCTAAGCAGAGTAGAAATGCAGACATTGAGGCTCAGACAAGTTGAGATGTAGAAGAGCTTGAGAACCAGTGCGGGGAGAGTTCAGGTAATCAAGCCCTCAGTGCACAGATGAGGAAAGTGAGACTCTGAGAGGATGAGTGTCGTCCCCCCACCCCACCCCGAGACCCTAGAGCAGGCACAGCTCCGTGCTCCTTCCGCAGCCCCTGCCACAGCCATCTGTAAAGGCTGCCGCTGTCCCCGCCGTGGCCACCTCAGCCCCCCGGCCCTGAGAGCTCAGTGGTGGGCACACACTTCATGGAAATGTGTTAGCATAGAGCAAATGAAGTCAGGCATCAGCAAATGTGCTTGAAACAGTGCTCAGGAAATTTGGACAAAGTTTTTTGTTTTTTAAGCATTCAGTTTGTGAAAACTAATTCAGTAACAGTCATTGTATTTCCTCTCAGTCCAGCCTAAGAAGCGTGCTCTCCCAGCTGCCTTCCTAGTAACAGTTTTTGTTGGCCACACTGAAAGCAGCATCATTGGCTTCAGGAAAAGAGTGTTTTTAAATAGAAGGGAATCCTTGTTTAGAGCCGGGAGTGTTCTCGTGGTTCTCTCGTTGTTGAAATGGGCAGTGATGCTGTTCCCTGGTTGGGGCCCTTGCCCTGGGGCAGCCGAGCCCATGAAACGTACTCCAAGTCAGAAAGAGAGAGAAAGTTGACTAGGAGGTGACACCAACGGGAAGTCCAGCAGCAACGCAGGCTGTCTTTATGGAGCCCGGAAAGCAGTTTCTACATCACAGCTTATACACCATTTTTGCGAGGATTACAAAGCATCTTCAGGCATGCAGCCCACAGGTGGTCTGAGGAGCCCACAGCACAAAACAACTATCAGAAACTCTTTATTAAACTAAAGATGTGCGTGTCGGACACGGGGACTCTAATCCGTGTGTTTGCAGCAGGCAAAAAAAAGCTTTCATAAAAATCTCTCAGCTGGTGGAACTGGCCTGCCAAGTTTACTCTGACTGAGATAAGGAGCAAGAAGAAAGTTGCAGACCAAAAGCACCAGGCAGCCTTCCTAGCTCCACCTTGCAGGCTGAAGGCCATCTCCTAAGAGAACAAAGAAGAAGAGGGAGATCAAGGCCGCAGGAGCCAAGAAGGCCCTGCATCCCTTTGGAAAGAGCCCGGTGCAGCTAGTGCAATAAAAAAAGGACATTGAAAGTGAGAGCGTACAAAATGCCAAGCAAAAAGAATTTATCGATTACGTAGAATATCATTATGGTATTTGTTATGTCAAGCTCTCAATTGCCAATTTTGAAAAGGAGAAAACATGCTACAAGGTATTAGGGTCACAGTGCCCATAAAGGGCAGGCGACAAGGCTGACGTTACAGTGCAGAGCCCAGGACTGCAGAGCGCATCCCTGTGATGGGCTGTCAGCTTCCTCTCTGTTCCCACTGTGTCAGGTCAGTGTTGTTACGGGTATGCTTTGCCGGTCCTTCACCTGTTCCGCATGTTGTCTCAGTCTGTAGAAAAGCCCTTTTAAAAACAGAAACTATTGTTCTACCTCCATGGGCTGAAGGGGATTCAAGGAACAGAGGGTTGGCATTTGTCACTGGACTCCCTGAAAGGACCTTTGCATTTGAGTCCTGTCTCTGGTAGCAAAGCTCTGTGGCCTTGGGTAAGCGTTCCACTTTTCTAGGAATCACAAAAGAAGAATGTTTATCTTTGTCTAACCAGCTTGCTATCCTGGCTATTCTGATGATCCAATTAGAAAAAAGTGTGGAAATGTGAGTTGTTACATGCAGATCGCTATATAAATAAATGTTAAGGAGTCCTGATGGCAACAGTTAAGCGCTCGACTGCTAACTGAAAGGATGGCAGCTCAAACCCATTGTGTCTCCATGGGAGACAGACCCCAGACCCCGCAATCAGCTTCTGTAAGATTATCACCAAGAAAACCCTATGAGGCAGTTCTACTCTGTCACATGGGGTCACAGTGAGTCAAAATCGACTCGATGGCTCACAACAACATATAAATGTTATATCTAAGAGTCAAAAATGTACTGCTGGCTTCCCACTCCTTTCCTCTTCTGCTCTCCTCTCTCTTCCCTTTTCACTGTTCTAAATTTAGCATTGGAGCTCTTCTGTTAGGATTTGACCTTTTCCTGCAGCATCAGCCAACTTCCTGTCCGGCCAATCATCTCTCATGATCTTTTCTTATGCCTCCCAGGTATAGACTGCTGAGGGTGATAACCTGGAAACTCTCTCTGAGGTGCTGGGACACAGGAGACCTAGTGCAGGTTCCAGCCCTGTCGTGAACCTGCTGTGGACTTGTGGACTGGTCGCCTCCCCTCTATGGGCCTCCATTTCCTTTACAGCAGGCTTTCTCTGCCTTGGCTCGATTGACATTCAAGGCCAAGTAATTCTTTGTTGTATGAACTGTTCTGTGCAGTGCAGGATGTTTAGCAGCATTGCTGACCTTACCTCCTAGGGACCAGGAGCACCTGCACCCTTGTTAAAACAAGGAAAAATGTCTTCAGACGTTGCCCAGTGTCCTCTGGCGCGGGGGTGGGGGGGCGGCGGTGGTGGTAAATTCACTGCTTTATAGTACAATAGGGGTAATAATAAAAACAGTTCCCACTTCGTGGGATTCTTTGGAGTATTAAATGATATGATGTTGTTAGGTGCTGTCAGGTCGATTCGTACTCATAGCAACCCTGTGTACAACAGAACAAAACACTGCCCCGTCCTGTGCCATCCTCACAGTCGTTATGCTTGAGCCCATTGTTGCAGCCACTGTGTAAATCCATCTTGTTGAGGGTCTTCCTCTCTTTCACTGACCTTCTATTTTACCAAGCATGATATCCTTCTCCAAAGACTGGTCCCTCCTGATAAGATGTCCAAAGCATGTGAGATGAAGTTTCGCCATCCAAGCTTCTAAAGAGCATTCTGGCTATACTTCTTCCGAGACAAATTTGTTTGTTCGTTAGGCAGTCCGTGGTGTATTAAGTATTCTTCGCCAACACCACAATTCAAAGGCATCAATTCCTCTCTAGTCTTTCTTGTTCATTGTCCAGCTTCGCATGCATACGAAGTGGTGGGAAACACCCTGGCTTGGGTGAGATAGGAAGGACTGGAATTATCACTCCCCTATTACAGGTGAACTCACATCAGAGAGGTGGAGCCAGGACTGTGAACGTGTCTCGCGATGGTCTGCCGTAACACACTGCCCGCTCGAGGCACCCGGTGAGGGAATCCCAATAAACTGCAGTGTTACAGCCTCGTTTCCTGATCTCTATCCTGCCCTGGGTATTTTAGTAGGACTGAATTCATCAGTGATATTTGTTTTCCCCGTGTCTGTGTTTATGATTAACTGGCACAGTGAATTATGGAATGAATCAATGAATTCTTAGAATGCTCTGAGGCACCAGTGATCTTAAGTAGTCTTGACAGCCTTGCCCCCAGCCATATCCTGAATCTCATGAAAGCCATGTTCACTTCCAGCCTAACTAGAGCAGTAGGTCACCCAGAACAGCTCAGAGCAGAAATAAAATCTTTAGAAAAGACCTATTTCATTTGGTTTGATTTTTTTCCCATCTTGTCATTGAAAAAACGTGTTGAAATTTCATATCCTAGGATTCTTTTCTCTCCCAAAGGGTAAGAAAAACCCAGGGGAGGCAATGTATTTAAGAAGGAGGTATTGGGTTTTTTATCTTCAGTGAACACAATGTTGGTTAAGAATTTTGACAAACAATAGAAAGGAGTTCTTTCGAGGGGCTTTGTTTCCAAACCCCGTTGTGTAACTGCTGTTTTGAAACCTTGGGCAGACCTCTTTCTTTCCCATGGCCTTGGATTCTTCATGATAAATCAAGGCATTATATTCAAGGACAGTGTCTTCATTTCCTGGTGCTGCTATAACAAAAGATAACCCAAACGGGTGACCTTAAAGAACACACACACAAAAAAACCAAACCCATTGCCGTCGAGTTGATTCCGACTCATACTGACCCTATAGAACAGAGTAGAACTGCCCTACAGGGTTTCCAAGGAGCAGGTGGTGGATTCAAACTGCCAGCCTTTTGGTAAGCAGACATAACTCTTAACCACTGTGCCACCAGGATTCCAGGAATTTTATTTTCTCCCAATTCTGGAGGCTAAAAGTCCAAATCAGGGTCTTGGCTGTGTTGATTCCTTCTGTGGGCCTCTCTCCTAGTGTCTGGTGACAGCAGGCAGTCCTTGGCATTCCTTGCCTTGTAGATTCATCTGCTGTATTTGTCTCTGTGTCTGTTCTGCTTTTTTACACGACACTACTTGGAAGGGATTAGGTGTAGGACCCACCCTTCTCTGGTATGACCTTAATGTAACACAAGAACCCCCTGTTTCCAAACAGGGTTACATTCACAAGTACAGGAGTTAAGACATCCACATCTTTTCGGGGGGACACAATTCAGCCTGTAACAGACAGAAACAAGTCATTCGTTTAAAACAGTCAGAGCAGTTGGGCCATATTTGGCAACCATGCAAAATAAGGGTCAAAGCAAGTCATTTCATCCAATCTCCTACCTAAAGCAAATATCCACCTGCAGTTACGATTGACTGGGTGGCCTGTGTCAACCAAAATAGTCTTCCCTGTAGCTTCCCATCTGGAAGCCTGAAGCATATCTTATCCATCTCTGGACTCCCAGTACCTCATACAGTGGCTGATCCTAATTGTCCCCCTAGGGGTCACATAGAAGAAGCATTCTCTCTTTTCAGTGAGATTCATTTTGTATGTCAAGAGCTAGTACTCACGTTCTCCTTTTTTCGTCTCTTTAGGCTAGACAGCCCCATTTCCCTCAGCCAGTCCTGATATGTTATGATTTCTATTTGCCTTATCATCTTACAGTTTTTTTTTTCATCATTTTCATCACCATCTCAGAATGCATCCAGTTATATTGTCAAAAACTGATCTTAGTGTTTCATGTGTGATCCAGTCCAGTATGGATTAGATACTCCACAGCCTGTATCACAGAATAATTAAATCAAGTGTCCAATTCACAGTCTGAGTTAGCTCTGATTATGCGACAAGTATATGATACTAACAAGCTTGCCCTGTGTTTTTACAAGATGACTAATGGAGAGGTTGGACATTTGGGGAGAAAGAGACCATTAATGAAGAGACCTTTTCTTTGGTAACTTCCCCCAAGATATTCTCTAAGTACTCTTTCACTCTGTCTAGCCCTCAGTTGAATTGTCTGTTATATTACTTATTCATTGTTATTTTGTCATAGTCTTGCCTTCCCATGGTATTTGAAGCTCCTTGGGGATGAACATGCTGCCATATATTCCTCCCACTCCCTCACTCCTAGAAAATTTGTGGGCATAAAAGGTGCGCAATGGATATCTTACATTCAACTTATTAAACAGTGTGATCTTGGGCAAGTCGCTAAACCTCAGTCTGCTGCAAGGTGCTCAAATGCAAAATGTGCATAATAGTACCACCGCCATAGGGTTATCATGAAAATTAAATAATGTGTATAATGTGCTTAGGGTCGAGCCTGGAGCTTAATAAATGTTTGTTGTTATTTTTCAGCTAATACTTACTGAATACTTCCTGTGGGCTGGGTACTATGTAGGAATACAAAGATGAGTAATATACAGTCCCTCTGGGTACTGGAAGATATTAAGGAATTATTGCTAATGTTGTTAGGTAAAATAATGACATTGTGATTATGTTTTCTTTTAATTCCTGAATAAAATATTTGAAGTAAAATGATGTGATGTTTGGGAAATGCTTTAAAATACTCTAAGGAAAAAAAGAAGAGGAGGAGGAGAAAAAGCAGCAACAACATGTGTTTGGGGTTGTTGAAGTTGGTTGATGGGAACATGGGAGATACTATTGTTTCTACTTTTGTGTTTGACATTTTTCATTATAAAAAATATATAAAATATATAAAAGACGTAGATTAAAAAAAATGCTCCAGGCCATGCTCCACTCCAGTCTGGCTTCTGCCCATACTACCGCATTAAAATTGATCTTGAGAAAGTCCAGTGGGCTCTCCATGTCACGGAACTCAGCAGATATTCTTCAGTACCCATCTGACCAGACCTGTTCATACTAACATGGACTGGTTTCTCAGTGTGATACTTTCTTCCTTTGGCTTCTGTGGCACACTCTACTGGTTTTCTCCTTTCTTCTCTTCCTCATTCTCAGGCAACTTTGCCATCTGAGGCCAGAGAGCTCTTTTCTTCTCTATACTTTCCTTTGACATGCTATCATCTCCTAGAACTGGAGTTATCATCTAAACATCTAAACAACATCCAAATCCTTTCTTCTTAGATTCTCAGACTTTATATAGGTAGACAGATACAGAAGACCGTTCTTTAGTTGTTGGTTTAAAATGATTTTTTCTAAGTTTTTATAATTTTATTGCATTATTGTTGGAGAGCAGAGTCTGCATGAGATCAGTTCCTTGGAATTTGTTGAGGCTTCCTTCGTGACACAAAGCATGATCAATGTTAAGAATGTTACAGATGTGCTTGAAAAAGAATGTGTGTTTCATTCTGAAGTTTTCTGTGCTTCCATTACATGAAGTTTCTATGTTCAAAACTTGGCTTGTTTTTTTTCATGTGCTTGATTCATCAATATTTACAAGGGAAAATCTCCACTAGGAGAGGTTCTAGTTCTGGGTAAATAGAGTGAACAGTCTCCCCCTGTCTCTCCCACTGAATGCAACTCTAAGATGCATGGAACATCTGTTCAAGAGCTCTGAAAAGTAAATGGTAGGTGTATTGGGAAAGAAGACTGGAATTCAAAGTCCTGCCAAACCAGCAGTGAATCAACCATTTTCCCCTTTCTAGGCGTTTCTTTTTTTTAGTAACGCCTAGCTTGGACTCAGCACAGCCTGAAGCCTGGAAGTAGGTGCCTGTGCTGACAGAAAGAGCTCCAGGAGAAGCCCTATAGCTCCGACTTGCAGACCAGGGAGGGGGCATCCTAACATTCAGAGAGAGTAGAGACATTTTGTTGTTGTTGTTTTCATCTTTCTTAATTTTCTTGTGCCCCTAGCCCCAAGTAGGTCCATGGAAGTGGTGACAGCAATAAAGGTGGCAGCAGGGCCTTGCAGAAGCCAAAAACTCTGGGGGAGGACAACTTCCTTCTCTGATTGGAGAAACCGTGCTCCCAGGAGGGTGGGACAAACACCTATTGGTTTATGTTCTATCTCTGTCTCCCCCCTCAGATGCAAATGCCATCACAGGAAGTGCACAGCAGAACGCGCTAAATAAAGCCCCAGGTTTCTAGTTGAAGAACCAACAAAGGGAGACCCAGGGAACAGAAGAGTACCAGAGAGGGAATAAATCAGAAATATGATGAACTATAAATGCATATATGAAATCCTGTGCTTAAGCTGCCTGAGCATGGATCTGACCCTAAATAACACGCCATAAACTTTGAGAACTGAATTACACTGGATGACACACATGGGGACAGATCTGAATAGCACTCCGAAAGCTTTGAAAACAGAACTGACATGAAGAAGAAGGCTGCCCCTGAAACTGTGGCCACTGAGGCCCCTGGACGTTCTGCTAACCCAAAACTGAAACCATTCCCGAAGCCCACTTTTCTGACAAAGATTAGACAGGCCCCTAAAACAAAAAAATAAAACACATGAGGAATGTGGTTCTTTCTTCAACAAAATATACGAGACCAAATAAGCAGCTCCTGTCCAAAGGCAGGACGAGAAGGCCGGAAGGGACAGGAACTGGATGAATAGACACAGGGAACCTGAGGTGGAAAGAGGGAGCATGCTGTCACATTGTGGGGATTGCAACAAATGTCATAAAACAACGTGTATAAATTTTTGAATAAGAAATTAACTTGAGCTGTAAACTTTAACCCAAAGCGCAATTAAAAAAAAAAACAAGTCTGGTTGGAACTTGCACCCTAAACACAAGGAGGTCAATTGCCTGCTAAAACAAAAATATTAACATTTTCCATAGAATTTAAGCAAGACCAGAGTCGCATGACATAATAGTCAAAATGACCAAGGATACAGTACAAAATTACTTGACATATGAAGAACTAAGAAAATATCAACTTGTATGGGAAAAGACAATTAACGGGTGCCAGTACCAAGATGGGCACACACATAGCAACGACTGTGCAGATAGTGCGAGACCGGGCAACATTTTGTTCTGTCGTACATGAGATCACTGAGTTGGGTCAGCTCAACAGCACCTAACAACAACAAACATCAGCAAGTTGACACAGATGTTTCAATTATCTGGCAGACATTAAAGCAGCTACTATAAAAATGATCCGAGAAGGAAGACTGAACACTTGTGAACCAAATGGGAAGGTAGAATGTCTCAGCGAGGAAAGGGAAGGTATAAAGAAGCAGCAGATGGAAGTTTTAGATAGAGCTGAAAAAGATAGTAACAAAATAAACTCACCGGATGGGCTTAATGGCGGAATGCAGATGGCAGGGAAGTCAGTGAACTTGAATTGTTTTGTTGTTATTAGGTGATAGCGAATTGGTTCTGACTCACAGCGACACTGTGTAACACAGAGTGAAACCCTGCCTGGTCCTACACCGTCCTCACAATCATTGCTATGTTTGAGCCCATTGTGGCAGCCTCTGTGTCATTGAGGGTCTTAGTTTTTTTTTGCTGACCCTCTACTTTATCATCATTTCTTCCTTTAGCTTTAGCTACTCCACCTTCAAGAGCAAGTTTCAGAGTCTCTTCTGACATCCATTTTGGTCTTTTCTTTCTTTCTTTTCTTTTTAATGACCTCTTGCTTTCTTCGTGGAGGATGTCCTTGATGTCATTCCACAACTTGTCTGGTCTTTGGTCATCAGTGTTAAAAGCATCAAATCTATTCTCGAGGTGGTCTCTAAATTCAGGTGGGATATACTCAAGGTCGTACTTATGCTGCTGTTGACTTGTTCTAATTTTCTTCAGTTTCAACTTGAACTTGCATATGAGCAGTTGATTGTCTATTCCCCAGTCAGTCCCTGGCCTTCTTCCGATTGATGATTTTGAGCTTTTCCAATGTCTCTTACCACAGGTGTAGTTGATTTGATTCCTGTGTATTCCGTCTGGCGAGGTCCACGTATATAGTCACTGTTTATGCTGGTGAAAAAAGGTATTTGCAATGAAGAAGTCATTGGTCTTGCAAAATTATATCATTTGATCTCTGGCATCATTTCTATCACCAAGGCCATATTTTCCAACTACCAGTCCTTCTTCTTTGTTTCCAACTTTCACATTCCAATCACCAATAATTCTGACTGCGTGTCTGATCAATTTCAGACTGCAGAAGCTGGTAAAATCTTCAGTTTCTTCATCTGTGGCCTTAGTGGTTGGTGCATAAATTTAAATAACATTCATATTAAGCGGATCTCCTTGTGGGCGTATGGATATCATCCTGTCACCGTCAGTGTTGTACTTCAGGACAGATCTCGAAATGTGCTTTTTGATGATGAATGGAACACCATTCTTCTTTAAAGAAGTCCTCATTCCCAGCATAGTAGACCTTATGTTTGTCTGATTCAAAGTGGCTAATACCAGTCCATTTCGGGTCACTAATGCCTAGAATATCAATGTTTATGTGTTCGATTTAATTTTTGATAATTTCCAGTTTTCCTAGATTCATACTTCATACATTCCAGATTCTGATTACTAATGGATGTTTGCAGCTCTTTCTTCTCATTTTGAGTTGTGCCACATCAGCAAATGAAGTTCCCAAAAGCTCGACTCCATCCACGTCATTAAGCTTGACTCTACTTTGAGGAGGCAGCTCTTCCCCTGTCATCTTCTGAGTGCTTTCCAACCTGGGGGGCTCATCTTCCAGCACTATATCAGACAGTGTCCCGCTGCTATTCATAAGGTTTTCGCTGGCTAATTATTTTCAAAAGTAGACTGCTGGGTCCTTCTTCCTAGTCCGTCTTAGTCTGGGAGCTCAGCTGAAACTTGTTGGTATCTGAGTACGGGTGGCATAGCTTCCAGCATCACAACAACATACAAGCCCCCACAGTACAACAAACTGACAGACACGTAGGGGAGAAGTAAATGATGACGTAAAAGAACTGAAGAGAAGATTCCAAAGGGTGGCTCGTGAAGACAAAGTAGAGTATTATAATGACATGTGCAAAGAGTTGGAGATAGAAAACCAAAAGGGGAGAACATGCTCAGCATTTCTCAGGCTAAAAGAACTGAAGAAAAAATTCAAGCCTCGAGTTACAATAGTGAAGGATTCCCTGGGAAAAACATTAAACGATGCAGAAAGCATCAAAAGAAGATGGGAGAATACACAGAGTCATTATATCAAAAAGAATTGGTTGACGTTCACCCATTTCAAGAGGTAGCATATGATCCGGAATCGATGGTACTGAAGAAGAAGTTGAAGCTGCACTGAAGGCATTGGTGAAAAACAAGGCTTCAGGAATTGACGGAATATCAATTGAGATGTTTCAAAAAAGCAGTGCAGCACTGGAAGCACTCACTTGTCTATGCCAGGAGATTTGAAAGACTGCTACCTGGACAACTGACTGAAAGAGATCCGTATTTATGCCTATTCCCAAGAAAGGTGATCCAACTGAATGCAGAAATTATCGAACAATATCATTAATATCACATGCAAGTAAAATTTTGCTGAAGATCATTCAAAAGTGGCTATAGCAGTATATCGACAGGCAACTGCCAGAAATTCAGGCCAGATTCAGAAGAGCACGTGGAAGCAGGGATATCATTGTTGATGTTGGAAGGATCCTGGCTGAAAGTGGAGAATACCAGAAAGATGTTTACCTGTGTTTTATTGACTATGCAAAGGCATTGGGCAGTGTGGATCACAATAAATTATGAAGAACATTGCAAAGAATGGAAATTCCAGAACACTTAATTGTGCTCACGAGGAACCTGTGCATAGATCAAGAGGCAATTGTTTGGACAGAACAAGGGGATAATGAGTGGTTTAAAGTCAGGAAAGGTGTGCATCAGGGTTGTATCCTTCCACTATACCTATTCAGTCTCTATGTTGAGCAAATAATCCGAGAAGCTGGACTGTACGAAGAAGAACATGGCATTAGGCTTGGAGGAAGACTTATTAACAACCTGCATTATGCAGAAGACACGACCTTGCTTGCTGAAAGTGAAGAGGACTTGAAGCACTTACTGATGAAGATCAAAGACCACAGCCTTCAGTATGGGTTATACCTCAACATAAAGAAAACAAAAATCCTCACAACTGGACCAATAAGCAACATTGTGATAAATGGAGAAAGATTGAAGTTGCCAGGGATTTCATTTTACTTAGATCCACAGTTGACACCCATGGAAGCAGCAGTCAAGAAATCAAAAGACACATTGCGTTGGGTAAATCTGCTGCAAAAACCTCTTTAAAGTGTGGAAAAGCAAAGATATCATCTTGAAGACCAAGGTGCTCCTGATCCAAGCCATGGTATTTTTTGTTGCATCATATGCTTGTGAAAGCTGGACAATGAATAAGGAAGACCGAAGAAGAATTGATGCCTTTGAATTGTGGCATTGGCAAAGAATATTGAATATACCATGGACTGTGAAAAAAACGAACAAATATGTCTTGGAAGAAGTACATCCAGAATGTTCCTTAGAAGCAAGGATGGCGAGACTATGTCTTACATACCTTGAACATGTTATCAGGAGGGACCAGTCCTTGGAGAAGGACATCATGCTTGGTAAAGTACAGGGTCAGTGAAAAAGAGAAAGACCCTCAACGAGATGGATTGACACAATGGTTGCAACAATGGGCTCAAGCATAACAACAATCGTAAGCATGGCACAGGACCGGGCAGTGTTTTGTTCTGTAGTACATAGGGTTGCTGTGAGTCGGAACAGATTCGATGGCACCTAACAACAACAACTACTTTATGAAGCATGATATCCTTCTCCAGGGACTGGTCCCTCCTGATAACATGTCCAAAGTATGTGAGGCAAAGTCTCATCATCCTTGCTTCTAAGCAGCATTCAGGCTGTTCTTCCAAGACAGATTTGTTCGTTCTTCTGGCAGTCCATGGCATATTCAGTGTTCTTTGCCAACACCATAATTCAAAGGCATCAGTTCTTCTTCAGTCTTCCTTACTCGTCCAGCTTTCACATGCATATGAGGTGATGGAAAATACCATGGCTTGGGTCAGGTGTACCTTAGTCCTCAAGATGACGTTTTTGCTTTTTAACATGTTAAAGAGGTCTTTTGCAGTAGACTTGCCCAGTGCAGTACATTGATTTCCTAACTACAACTTCCATGGGCATTGATTGTGGATCCAAGTGAAATGAAATTGTTGACAACCTCAGTTTTTTCTCCATTTATCATAATGTTGCTTATTGGCCCAGTTGTGAGGATTTTCGTCTCTTTATGTTGAGGTGCAATCCATACTGAAGGCTGTGGTCTTTGATCTTCATCAGTAAGTGCTTCAAGTCCTCTTCACTTTCAGCGAGCAAGGTTGTGACATCTGCTATTGCAGGTTCTTAATGCGTCTTCCTCCAATCCTGATGTCGAGTTGTTCTTCATATAATCCAGCTTCTTGGATTTTTGCTCAACAGCATTAGTCTTTAGAAAAATGCAAATCAAAACTAAATAAGATGTCGGTACAGACTTGCTGTTAGGTACTTCTGACTCATAGTGACCCCACGTGACAGAGTAGAACTCCCCCGTAGGGTTTTCTTGGCCATAATCTTTACGGGAGCAGATCACCAGGTCTTTCTTTCACGGAGCCGGTAGTGGGTTTGAACCACCTACCTTGTCAGTTAGCAGCTGAGCGCTTAACTATTTTGCCACCAGGACTCTTCACACACGTTTTAGAATGGCTAAATTATAAAGAAACTAATGGCGATGAGAAGTGCTGGTGATGCCACAAAGCGACCGCAGTTCTCCCGCTTTGCTGGTCGAACCCAGAATGGTGCAGCCGCTCTGGAGGACAGCATGGCAGTCTCTTACACAGTTACCCGTGCACGTAATACATAACCCAGCAGCCGCAGCTCTCCCGCTTTGCTGGTCGAACCCAGAATGGTGCAGCCACTCTGGAGGACAGCATGGCAGTCTCTTACACAGTTACCCGTGCACGTAATACATAACCCAGCAGCCGCAGCTCTCCCGCTTTGCTGGTCGAACCCAGAATGGTGCAGCCGCTCTGGAGGACAGCATGGCAGTCTCTTACACAGTTACCCGTGCACGTAATACATAACCCAGCAGCCGCAGCTCTCCCGCTTTGCTGGTCGAACCCAGAATGGTGCAGCCGCTCTGGAGGACAGCATGGCAGTCTCTTACACAGTTACCCGTGCACGTAATACATAACCCAGCAGCCGCAGCTCTCCCGCTTTGCTGGTCGAACCCAGAATGGTGCAGCCGCTCTGGAGGACAGCATGGCAGTCTCTTACACAGTTACCCGTGCACGTAATACATAACCCAGCAGCCGCAGTTCTCGGCATTTACCCTGTGGAATGGAAGCACACAGAATCCTGTGCATGACTGTTCACAGTGGCTCGACGATTGCCAGATTTGGAAACAGCTCAAACGTCCTTCAACTAAGTGGGCAAACAACCTGTGTGGTGCAGCCATGCGATGGAACACTACTCTGCAAAAAAAACAGAACGAACTAAATGAACACAGCAACGTGGATGAACCTCAAAGGCATTATGCTGAGTGAAAGAAACCAGTTTCAAAAGGTTACTTACAGTAGGCATTATTTCATTAGTATGACATTCTCCAAAAGACAAAACTATTGAGATGGAGAACAGATAAATGATTGCTAGGGGTAAGGGAGAAAGGTCGGAGTCAGAGGGAGAGAAGGAGGGAGTTTTGCAGGGTAATGGGACTGTTCTGTCTTCCAGACTGTGGTGGCGATTACATGAATCTATGTTGTCGTAGTTGTTAGGTGCCGTCGAGTTGGTTCCAACTCATCGTGACTATTTGCACAACAGAACAAATCTATACAGCTATTAAAGTTATGGAACTGTGTACCCAAAAAGTCATCCTTACTGTGTGGTAACTTAGAAAACAAAATACCAAAACCAACCAAACAAATCAACAAAAAGTTCTGAGAGACAAACAAAAAAACTCCAGTAATTTGAATGACGGAAAATAGTTTCCCATTATTATCTTCCTTTGGATTTCTTTGATTGGTAGTTAACTGATAATGTGTCCTATTTTTCTTTAAATGCTCTTTAAAATCATTGGAAATCATTTAAAGGAGGCAGAAAATTTGGAAACATTAAAGGATTTGACATATAGCTTGGGATATGAATAGTTCTCAGGTCAACTTCGTAGAATCTAGGATTTGACTTGAAGCCAAAGAGCCCATATATTGCAACTGCTGCATTCTGGAGGCCTTTTTAGTCAGAAGTGCCTTTGCTTCATTTATTTTCTCTTCACGCTCTAGAAAGCTGAAATAACTTGAGGACTGCTACCCCAGATGAAGCACCTTCTGAGTAGTGTTTCCGAGGTGAGCCGGAATAATGGAATGGTTTTCTTCAGCAATCTCAAAGCCCCACTGCTACTTCATAACCCATTTTACTTAACTTATCAAATCTGGTTTGAAAGCATTAATATTTTCAGTCTACGTTGCAGGGTGGGGTCCATTTTTTGTATAACACCTGTTGTCAGGTGCTGTCGAGTTGGTTCCGACTCAGCAACCGTGTGGACGACAGAATGAAACACTGCCCAGTCCTGTGCCATCCTCACAGTCTTTGTTATGCTTGAGCCCATTGTTGCAACCACTGTGTCAGTCCACCTTGTTGAGGGTCTTCCTCTTTACTTCTGACCCTGTACTTTACCACCCCCATGTGTCTGTCAGTCTGTTGTACTGTGGAGGCTTGCGTGTTGCTGTGATGCTAGAAGCTATGCCACCGGTATCCAAATACCAACAGGTTATCCACAGCAGACAGGTTTCAGCTGAGCTTCCAGACTAAGACAGACTAGGAAAAAGGACCTGGCAGTCTACTTCTGAAAAGAATTAGCCAGTGAAAACCTTATGAATTACAGCAAAACATTGTCTGATATAGTGCCCAAAGAGGAACCCCTGAGGTTGAAAGGCACTCAAAATACTTTACCAGCATGATGCCCTTCTCCAGGAACTGATCCCTCCTGATAACGTGTCCAGAGTATGTGAGATGTAGTCTCGCCATCCATGCTTCTAAGGAGCATTCTGGTTGTACTTCAGTGTTATCAAATAATAGCTTTATTGAGATATAATTCCCATACCATACAATTCATCCATTTAAATGTACACGTCAGTGCTTTTTAGTATACTCACAGAGTTGTGCAACCACCACCATAATCGGTTTTAGAACTTTCATTGCCCCAAAAGAAGCCCTGTACCCATTAGTAGTTACTCCCCATTTCTCCCAAACCCTCCTCAATTCTAGGCAAATGCTAATGTACTTCCTATTTCTACAGATTTGCCTATTCAGGACATTTCATATAATTTGTGGTACTTTGTGACTGACTTCTTTCACTTAGGTAACGCTGTCAGCATTCATCCATGTTGTAGTATGTGTGCATCACTTTTTGAGATACTAAGTTGCGCAAGTTTTCTATCCTCTCTTCAAAGCAGGACTTACTTTAATCCAGTCCCCTTCAGGCAACACAGAGAGCTATAATGGGAGGAACACTGGACAGCAATAAATCAGAATTGTACATTTTCCTCACATAAAAACATTTTCCCCAGTTTTAATACTTTGCGTTAATCTTTGGGGAGAGAAAAGAGGGGCTTTAATTTACCTTCTGTACCTTTCTGTAGTTGGAATTTTCTGACTTTCAGAAAAATCAAAGCTACTGCCATTTAGTCGATTCTAACTCACAGTGACCCTATAGGACAGAGTAGAGTTGCCCTGTAGGATTTCCGAGGCTGTAAATCTTTACGGAAGCAGACTGCCATGTCTTTCTCTGGTGGGTTTGAACTGACAGCCTTTTGATTAGCAGCTGAGCTCTTTAACCACTGAGCTACCTGGGCTCCTTCCTAACTTTAACCATATATAAATAAATGTCAACAAGGATATCTGTGGGGGAGCTAATCCTCCTCTCTCTCTCTTTTTTTTGCTTTGTAACTCTCTAAAAAAATAAAAATAAAAAAACTAAATTCTAATAAGGCCCATGTATTTTTTAATATCTACTAGGATTATTTAACTATTTCTCTCCATAATTTGTGAGTTATTACTTTATATAGTCGAGGCTATATTGCATACATATATACTCGTAAGTATTCTTTTTACTACTGTATCTCTCTTGATCCTGAATCATGTTTTTGTTCTTAAATTATATTTGTCTGATGCTAAAATTGCTAACTTGGCTTTCTTTTTGTTTATACATGCCTCATAACTTTTTCCATTTCTTAATTTTCAATCTTGAAGTACCCTTTTGCTTTAACTGTCTTGTATAGACCACATAACTCTGGTTCTTGTTTTTTATTGAATTCATTAATCCTTGTCTATTGAACGGTGATTTTAACCCATTTGTAGTACAGTAAAGGAACCCTGGTGGCACAGTGGTTAAACTGCTTGGCTGTGAACCGAAGGGTCAGCAGTTCAAACCTACCAGCAGCTCTGTGGGGGAAAAGACCTGGCAATCTGCTTCTGTAAAGGTTACAGCCCTGGAATCCCAATGGGGCAATTGTACCGTATCCTTATAGGGTTGCTATGTGTCAGAATCAACCCGAAGGACACTAGGTTTGGTTTTTTTTAACCAATGGCACAGTAATTACTATTAAATTAGCATAGCAGTCTTCAAACTGAGGCACATTGATCCCTGAGGGTGCATAAACACTTCCTGGGAATATATTGGCAAGGTGAGATTTAACGGAATTCATTTCCTGAATCTCCCACTTCCACATGCATTTTGTTTTATTATTCATGAGTCTGAAAACGTTGCCTCTGGTCTGCTGGTTCTCCTTTCCCACAGCACCTTTTGTGACTGCTCTTCTCTCACGGTACAGAAGAAAGGCATATCAGGGATCTTTCTGAATATTACTGTGATTCATTGCCTCAGGGTAGGAAAACCTTCTGAGGACCAAACAGGAATAATCTGAGAACACTTTGGTCCTGAAGGAGCATCTCATGAGAACAAAGCAAAGAAAGCGTCTCTAGAAAATAACGAAGAAGGCAGGGCTTCACCCAGGCCACCAGCTCATGGGGTAGCTCCATGCCTTATCTCTCTAGTCATCTGTTTCAAAATTAAGAATTCAGAAGTGACATGGCTTTCACTGTGATGTATATAAACACGTTCGAGTTGACGAATTAGGTCAAACTTTTTCTAACAAAGTAAATCTGATTTGGTTGAATGCTTTGACAGCAGAAATTAAAAAAAAAAAAATTTTTTTTTCTTTTTTTAAATAGGCTGTGCCAATTAAGTTTCATGGCAGACCGTTTTCATAAATTGAAAGAGCTTAAGCTGACATTTTAAACCCCTTTTATAAATTTATTTAAAATATTTAGTATGTTTAAACTATTTAAAGCACACACGCCATATGTAATGTTTCTAAACATCACATCTTTTGCAAACATCTAAGCTTACCATGAAAAATTCTAGATGTCACCTTAAAAATATGCAAGTGGACACAGTTTTTCAAAATACTGTTAGGGAATAAAAAAAAATTTTTTTTTTTGAATACACAAGCAAAAAAAAAAAAAATCAGGAGCCCAGACAGTAAAAAAAAAAAATTTTTTTTTTTTTTTTTGCTGTCTTGTTCTGTATTTTCTATTTATCATGCTTTTCTCTTTGTTTTTTACCCATTTGCCTTCAGATTCGAACTGCCGACCATTTGGTTATCATTTTGCCTTCTAGTATATAAAATTTTCTTCAGTTGAATTGAAAACTGTCGGTTCTGTTTTTATTCTCCTGATAGTTATTGCTAATTTATTGTGGTCCATGCTTATGCTTATTTTTCTTTATTATTGTTTTAAAGCTTATCAATGTCTGTGTCTTCCGCAGTCTTTAATATACAAAGGCTTAGGACGCTGAACCACCAAGGAGTATGCAGAGAACTAAAAGCCCTTCCCACCCCTAGGAATGTAATGATTGGGTTCCCCTTTCCTCTTAGCTTTCTTTTTCTCCTTCCCTTTATGTGATGAAAGATGGATCTGATGACTTGTGTGATGAGAGGTTATTTCATAGTGTCCTCTTGGTCACAGATTTCAACGAAGAGCCATCTGGCATTGCCTCTCAGAAATTGCTCGGGTAACATCAGAGGACCTTTGGCCATTTACGGTTTCTTACCAGATTGTAGTTCTGGGAAGAAAGCACCTTCTGCGGGCAAGTCCCAGACTAAAAAGAGAGATTTGGAGTCTGGTTATTATACCTAAGTTTGTTGTCCTTCATTTCTTCCCCCTGGGATGAACACCATCTTTAGACAAGGCAGGCTTAGACAGGGTCTAGCAGCAAGCACAGGAACTGAACTGTGTGAATGAACTGGAAGAAAAAGGTACTTTTAGAATCTTGTGGCTGACTGAGCTGTCTGAGTGTAAACCCTCTCAAGAAATGCCTCTAAGGCAAAGTTGTTGAGAGTACGAGAATCTCCAAATCCAATTTCCATTCTGATTTTTGGAGCCATAGTTGAAATTCTAAGACTCAAATAATGACAGCACAAATAAAATATTATATCAAAAAGCCTGTGCAGCCTAGGCTAGGAGGATTTCATAGTGTGGCGGATGGTAACTAACACCGTGCAGCTGCTTCTCCAGAACACCGTCTCTTCTCTGTAACACAGATTCTCGGGAAATGCCAATGTTATACAAGCATAAGTGGTCTCTGTATTTCTTAGTCAAAGCCCCTTCAATCCTTAAACTTCCTACCAAAAGAGGGTAAAGTTAGTTTACAGAGAAGGACACCCAGGTCTACAGAAGTAGTAAAATGATTTTCCTAAGTCACACAGCAAGTCTTCCAACTAGATCTCCTAAGTAGAGTCTCTCTTAGTATGACTCCCTGATTTGTTTTCAGCCTGTTGTGCTTTCTGTTGCAGTCTGGACACATGGGAAGCACCTCTTTGAATTCAGCGCAGTTGTTGTTTATTGAGCATTCACTGTGTTCAAGACCCAGAGCCAGATGGCTGTTGTGTGAGCTGCAGTAGCCTTCTTCTTCTTTCATTCGTTCATGTATTCATTCATGCAGTCAATCAGCGTTTACCCTGTACCTACTATATCCCAAGCATATTTAGTGAGGGAGTAAAACGTATCCCATTTAGGATAGCTGAACTCTCAGGGTAACGTTATAAGGTGCTGCCTTAAATTGAATATGTTTAACTCCCTTGCTAAATTGCTTCTCAAGTGCCAACATATCTTACTATGTTTTTCCAGCATTTCCTATTGCCTTGACATGATTGATTAAGGAATTGGTGATATGCTGACAGTGCATGTTATTAATAAGGCCAGTCTTTGCATTGAACAGATGAGGGAGCCAGGACTGAGAATGGAGAAGTGAATGGCCAAGGACATACAACCATAGGGCTAGAACCCGTGTCTCGACGCTCTGGCTAGGAATCTTTCTACATTTCTTGTTCCTTCACATAATTTTACTTAAGTACCTTATTAAAGTTAGATGGTATAGTTAAAACACTACCCCCAAAAGATTTACCTCTTACTCATACATAGTGAAACCAGTAAAAAGCAGTAACATGTATGAAAGACAGAGGAAATGAGGGGTGAAAGTGAAAGGCACTTTCTTACAGTGAAGGTGTTTAGACTCAGGCTAACATCTTCAGGAAGTGCCCAGGAAACAAACATAAAGTCCTCTGGGGCTTCAGTAATCGTAGTCAGCTTCTGCTGTGGCCATGACAGAGTTACTGGTAGGGTACTTATTCTCTTGACAAAAACTGGGAAACTGAGCAAAGCATATGAAGTAACTGTTCTCACACACTGAAGAGGCTGCACAGGACTCTGGTTCTTGAGAGAAGAAACACACATGAATAAACCCTGCATGGCTCTGACTTTCTGCCTGAAGTTACATTTTGGTCTTGCCACAGAGTGATGGAGCTCAACTGAGAGGTGATCTTAATGAGCTGAGGAGACAGATACTGCAATTTCAGGCTACTGGAACAGCCGGACAAGGAACTAGTGAAGAGAGAGCCTTATGGTTGTGGCAAGGGCAGCAGAGGTCTGTGTACAGTTTCGCTTTGGCATGTTGGCTAAGGACTAACTGTGCACGTTCAGAGTGAGACTCTCCATGAGGCCTAGCAGAGTTGCCTGCTGTATGGCTAAGAGTTGAACAATGATTCCAGAGGTCATGCAGTGCTGGAAGATGTTGGAGATCTGGCTGAATCTGAATGAAGATACCTCACTGAGTTCCTCAGGCATTCAGTTGAGACCCCAGGACAGCCATACTCAGGAGTAAGGACCATGCCTTTGAGTAAGGTCCACACCCCAGGGCTAAGTTTAAAATGGAACTAGAACTTAAGAATTAAACCAAGTCTGACGGGACCAAAAGAATCTGCCAATAATTTGCCTGCCTTCCAGAACAAACTCAGCACCTTTAAAAGGAAGAAAACATGATCCAGACTCTCTGCAGTGTATCATTAACAAACCTAATATGTTGTTGTTGTTAGATGCCGTCAAGTCAGTTCCGACTCATAGCGACCCCATGCACAACAGAATGGAACACTGCTCGGTCCTGCGCCATCCTTACGATCGTTGTTATGCCTGAGCTCATTGCTGCATACACTGTGTCAATCCATCTCATTGAGGGTCTTCCTCTTTTCCACTGACCCTGTACTCTGCCAAGCATGATGTCCTTCTCCAGGGACTCATCCCTCCTGACAACATGTCCAAAGTATGTAAGACGCAGCCTCGCCATCCTTGCTTCTAAAGAGCATTCTGGTTGTACTTCTTCTAAGACAGATTTGTTCATTCTTTTCGCAGTCCATGGTATATTCAATATTCTTCACCAACAACACAATTCAAAGGCATCAGTTCTTCTTGGATCTTCCTTATTCATTATCCAGCTTTCATATGCATATGATGTGATTGAAAATACCGTGGCTTGGGTCAGGCGCACCTTAGTCTTCAAGGTGACATCTTTGCTTTTCAGCACTTTAAAGAGGTCCTTTGAAGCAGATTTACCCGATGCAACGCGTCTTTTGATTTCTTGACTGCAGCTTCCATGGCTGTTGATTGTGGATCCAAGTAAAATGAAATCTTTGACAACTTCAATCTTTTCTCTGTTTATGATGATGTTGCTCATTGGTCCAGTTGTGAGGATTTTTGTTTTCTTTATGTTGAGGTGCAATCCATACTGAAGGCTGTGGTCTTTGATCTTCATTAGTAAGTGCTTCAGGTCCTCTTCATTTTCAGCAAGCAAGGTTGTGTCATCTGCATAACGCAGGTTGTTAATGAATCTTCCTCCAATCCTGATGCCCCGTTCTTCTTCATATAGTCCAAGTTCTCGTATTATTTGCTCAGCATACAGATCAGATAGGTATGGTGAAAGAATACAACCTTGACGCACACCTTTACTGACAGAAACAATGCCGGAGATTGAATGATGGAATTTTGCAAGACCAACGACTTCTTCATTGCAAATACCTTCTTTTACCAACATAAACAGCAACTATACACATGGATCTCACCAGATGGAACAAACAGAAGTCAAATTGACTACATCTGTGGAAAAAGACGATGGAAAAGCTCCATATCATCAGTCAGAATAAGGCCAGGGGCCGACCGTGAACAGACCATCAATTGCTCATATGCAAGTTCGAGCTGAAACTGAAGAAAATCAGAGCAAGTCCACGAGAGCCAAAATGTGACCTTGAGTATATCCCACCTGAATTTAGAGACCGTCTGAAGAATAGATTTGATGCATTGAACACTAGTGACTGAAGGCCAGACGAGTTGTGGAATGACATCAAGGATATCATACATGAAGAAAGCAAGAGGTCATTGAAAAGACAGGAGAGAAAGAAAAGACCAAGATGGGTGTCAGAGGAGACTCTGAAACTTGCTCTTGAATGTCGAGCAGCTAAAGCAAAAGGAAGAATTGATGAAAGATGCCTAATATACAATAAATAAAAGTAGTGGACATGTAAAGAGTCAGAAATGTGGCCTATACTTAAGAACAAAAGCAAACAATAGACCCTGAGATGACCCTGAAGTTGGAATTACCAGGCAAGTACTTTAAAGCAGCTTTTATAAATATGTTCAAGGACTTAAAGGAAAAGATGGGTAAAATGAGTAAACAGATGGGAAATCTCAACAGAGAAATGGAATTTTTTTTTTAACAGATGGAAATTCTAGTACGAGAAATGAAATGAAAAATTCACTGGATGGGGTAGATTACAAGTGGATCATAGAGGGCAGAAAAAAAGGATTGTGGACTTGGAGACAAATCAATAGAAATAATCTAATCTGAAAAGTAGAAAAAACAGTATTGAAAAAAACTTAACAGAGCCTCAGTGACCTGTGGCATAATATCAAGAGGCCTAATATATGTGTAATTCAAGTCCTAGAAAGTACCTTCAAGAGTGAAGGCAAAATAAAGACATTTTTCATATATAGGACAATTTGTTTCCAGGAGAACTGCTATACAAGAAATGTTAAAGGAAGTTTTCTTCAGGCTGAAGAAAAATGATACCAGGAAACTCAAATCTTCAGGGAGGAATGAAGAGCACTAGAAAGGATAAATATATGGATAAATATTTAAAAAAAAAACTTTTTCCTCTTAATTTCTTACTGTGTGTGTACATATATGTATATGTATATATACACATATGTACGTTGTATATGTAGTATATGATGACTGTACAATAAAGAATGGGAATAGGAGATGAAATTATACAGTTGTAAAGTTCTTATATTTTACATGAAGTGGTATAATATTTTAATGATTTTGTGGGAAGTTAAGGATATATATTGTAATCTCTAGAAAAACCTCTAAAAAATAATGTAAAGAGGTATGGCTAAAAAGTCAACAGAGAAGTAAAAATGGAATTCTAGGAAGTGTTTAGTTTATTCAGAAGAAGGCAGGAAGGGAGGACAGGGGAACCAAAAACAGATGGGACAAACAGAAAACAAATAATAAAATGGTAGACCAATAGCCAGCTATATCAATAATTACATTAAATGTAAGTAAACAAAATACTCCAATTAAAAGATATTGTCAGACTGGATGAAAAAGCAGAAGTCAACCGTGAACTGTCTACAGAAGACACTTGTTAAATTCAAAGGTAAAGACAGATTGAAAGTAGAAGGACATATAGTGGGCAGAATAATGGTCCCTTCAAGGAAATCAATAATGCCAAGAGATGTTGGGAAACACCAAATATCTGGAAATTAAACAAAACCCTTGTAAATAGTCTATGCGTAAAAGAAGAAATCACAAGGGGGAATATTTTGAACTAAAAGAAAATGAAACCTATAATATATCAAAATTTGTGGTTTGCAGCTAAAACAGTGCTTAAACGGAAATTATCTTTAAAAGCCTTTTCATATGTATTTTCACCATTCAGGGTGCTTTTGGCTCCCCATTTAGCACAGATCTTTGTCCTGTGCTCTGTGTAGCTATTTCTCACTGTACCAACAGTAACATTTTAATGCATCTATTTGCTAACATACCGTCTCTTCCTCCCTAAAATGTAAAAGCTCTTTAAGGATAAGCACTGCCATTCTTTTCAGTTTTTGTCTCAGGTCTCTAGCTTGACTTTTAGTGGGTTCTAAGTAAATTTTGAATGAAAGTTTTCGGTTTTTGTCTCAGGTCTCTAGCTTGACTTTTAGTGGGTTCTAAGTAAATTTTGAATGAAAGAAGGAGATACCTGCATGGGAACCCTGGGAAGTAGGCAAAATAAGGATCATTGTCTCCATTTTATAGCTGAGGAAATTGAAACCCCAGGCTCACCTCATGAATAAGTGATAAAGCCACGTTTCCAGTGTCCCTCAAACATTTTCCTCTCAGGCTGACTGAAATATTACCAGTAGAGAGAAATGTCTCCCCAGTAGAAGTGCACGTTTTATACAAGAGTAAAATATTAGGCCGTTGTTGTTATAAGGTGCCGTCGATTCTGACTCATATGTCCTACCAGAACATCATCACATCGCCTTTTGTTCCCTGGAGGTTAGCGAAGACTCTTGCCAGTTCCTGGAGCTTTTCCTTAAGGCCTTTAGGAAATGGTCCATGCTGACCCTCAGCTTTCTATAACAGATGGAACAACCTACGCCCAGGCCACCTGAATGACCACGACTTAGACAGGGTTGTGTAGTGAGTTAGCAGTGAAGCCAGGACCACTACCTGACTGGGACACAGGAAGCAGGAAGCTGTCGAGAGCTTGAGGTTTCTAGCTTCAGGCACTTTAAGCCTGTGTGGTGACACTCAGCCTCCCACGCTGCTGGGGACTCTGCACTGTTAGCTCTTATTTCTCTATTTTCTACCCAAGTTTCAGTTTTTAACTTGGGTTTGTTTCCCCTTTGTCTTTGGTTCAGCTTCCTTTTCCTGTTTGGTTTTAAGTAGAGTCTAAAAATCCAGTTGCTGTCTTCAGAGGGTCTGTGGTCCTCTGAGCAGTGCAGCCTGGTAGGAGTAAAGGACTGGCCTTCTCAGGACACCCGTGCTAAAGCCTTTCCGCCATGGCCTCGGGGTGAGTACTGGGACCAGTAAGGGGACAGAGCGATGTCAAGAGGAAGCCTAGAATCTTAACAGTTTAGAGCAGAAGGGGCCTCAGAGAGCACCAAAACCCCCTTGTTATACTAATGAGGAAATCAAGGGCTGGGGCAAGGGACTGTGTGCCTCACCCAAGGTCACACAGCAGGTTAGCGACCGGCTCTCTCGTCATTCACTGGTCTTTCCATTACACAGGCCTGTGTCTTGATGCCTGTGATCTTTAATGGCTTCCGTGTCAAAAGTGCTTACTCAGAAGCTAAGCGCCTGCCTCAGATTGTAGGGAGGAAGGTCTGAACATCTAAAGGGACTGTTTTCTGGCCTCGGGTGTGCCTGATGGGCCTTGGTTCTTCCCTCCAGAATGGCCTGAAGCAGGTTGTTTTCTCTGAATACTGGGGAAAGAGGGAAGAAGTAGAGTTCCACTGAGTTCCATTTCTATTAGGAACTTCATGGATTATAACAGCAAGAACGCTGATTTTCTGCTTGACAGACTTGTGACTTCAGGCCATTGGTCCCTTACCCAATTGCTGCTTAGCATGTCTGTAAACACTGCAGATCTAGAATCTGTACGTATAATTTAAGTGCCCCTTCTAAAAATGAGATGGCATTTTGGAGATGACTCTTCCCTGCATCTGACCCCATGAAAGACTGTAGGGGATGGGATAGGGCTTTATCCTCTGAGATTTTTGACACTTGTCTGACTAACTCAGCTAACTAGCTTTGTGTCTTAGCATGAAAGAATAATCCTTCACCTTCAGAATTATTTCACGATTTCCAGAGCGCTTTCACCTCTTTTCTTGCTTGACTCTTTTAGTGACCCTGCTGGGGAGATAAGGAGGGATTATTACTCCCCTTTTTGTAGATAAGGAAGCTCAGCCCCTGAAAGGCTGTGGGACTTGCCCGGGTTCATGTGGCTGGTTGAGGACAAACTGGAGCTGGAACCACCTGGAATGGCCTCACCAAGGCTCTTTCTAGAATACTCTGCAGAAGTTATTAAAATTGACCTCACATGTCTGCCTTGAACATTATGCTCGTTTAAGATCTGCCTGTATGGGATCAAAGCGACAACAGCCAAGTCGAAAGACCAGATAGGAACCTTAGGGGGCAGTGAGTTTATGTTAATGGAGAAGTAAAGGAGGGTGAGAACGGTTGCCCAGCTTAAAGAATGTTATCAGTGTCGCCGAACTGTACATGTGGAAACAGTTGAATTGGTGTATGTTTTGCTGTGTACGTTCTCAACAGCAACATTGATTTTTAAAAAATCGACATTACAGTAAGTCCAGTGCTCCTTCTGCTGGGGCCTACCCTCACCTCCTAGTGCCATCTCTACTGAGCTGCTGGAATTCCTTCCACTAGGCCCCAGGTCTCACCGGCCCAGAGAAACTCACTGCCCTTTTTCTGTTGGCTTTATTCCCGCTCCTCCACATCCAGGTTCTATCATTTTAGTAGTTTTCGTTTAGCTTTAAATGATTTGTGGGTGGAACTGTGGAAAACAAAATGCTTTCCATTTCAAAGGCATGTTAACTGCCAACAGGGTTGGGACCCATTTTCAGTTGTAAATTCCATGGGGAAAAGTTCAGGCAGCTGACTCTGGCCAGTCAATTACTGATCGCACACAAATATCAAAAGTAAATGGGGGAGGAAACAAAGCAATTTTTTTAAAGGTCTTTTAGAATTATAGAAATCTTAGAAGTTTCCATCTTGAAAGGGCCCAGAGACCATGCGTAGTAGGTCATCCAGGTTAGTGTTGCTTTGCGTCTTGCCCTCCACATCAGCCAAAATAACTCAGCTTTTATCCCTTTTATGTGTTCCTCAGCATTTCACTGAGGAAAAAAAGTTGTTGATGATTTTGAAGTCTGAAAACTGCTTATCTAGCCCAGCTCTGAAGTGCACTGATCAGGAAACCGAGGCCCAGTCAGGGCAGGACACGCCTACAGTGAGCGAATTAGTGGCCTGCCCAAAGGAAAGCTCAGGTCTCAGGTTTTCTGATACCTCCCCTCCCTGCAAGGCCATTTGCACTCTACCACTGGCGCCTGATGTGGCACTGTGGTGACAGCACCGCTGGGAACCCTGTTAGTGGGGCTGCAAAGATAAACCAAAACCAAACCCTTTGCCATGGAGATGATTCCAACTCATAGTGACCTAGAGGACAGAGTAGAACTGCCCCATAGAGTTTCCAAGGCCAGAATCTTTATGGAAACAGACTACTACGTCTTTCTCCTGTGAAGTGGCTGGTGGGTTCTAACTGCTGACCTTTTGGTTAGGAGCCAAGTGCTTAAGCCCTGCACCACCAGGGCTCCTATAAAACCAAAAACCCAAACCCATTGCCGTCGAGTCGATTCCAACTCATAGTGACCCTGTAGGACAGAGTAGAACTGCCCCATAGGGTTTCCAAGGAGTACCTGGTAGATTCGAACTACCAACCTTTTGGTTAGCCGCCAAGCACTTAACCTCTGCATCACCAGGGCTCTCATAGTAGCGATAAAATCTGTAAACTTTGCATTTTTCCTCATGCTAATATATAGGGATATAGCACTGAGACTCCTGAGGTACCATGGTGCCTGTGTGGCGAGGGTGCCAAGGGCCTTCACATCATGAAAACAGATCTTTCCAGCCCTGGTTCAGGCCATCCATCAGTCAGGAGACATTTTCTGAGCACTTATTATGGGCTGGAACTGGGGACCCGCTTGAGCACATGACGGTGTACAGAAGGCTTTCACTGGCATCATTTCATTCAGTCCTCACACTAGTCCTGAAGGGAGCAAGTATTGTTTGTATTGTTTCCATTTTGTAGAGGAAGAAACCAAGGCAAAGAAGGAGTCAGTGACTTGACCAGAAGCAGAACCAGTAAGTGATTAATCCAGGATGTGAACTCATGTGTCCTGACCACAGATACTCTGCTCTTTGACTCTTGTGCACTGAGCTAGGCCTCGTGTTTGCCCTCAGGAGCATGGAGTGGAGTGGGGAAGACAGCACTCATAGAAAGGAAATGAACAATAGCATAGGCAGGAAGGGCAGCAAGAGCTGAGAGGTTGGGGGTTGTCAGGTAAGACTGCAAGGAGAAACTGGTATCCCAGGTAAGCTCTGAAGGATGGGGAGGACTTTATAAAAAGGGACCAAGCAGGCATCCCAGCGAGGTGGTCTCCCAGGGGCTGCTCTAGGTACTAGGGTTGCAGTCTTGTCCTGAATTTTAGTGGGGACAAGGTGGAGAAGGGAATACAGAAAAGAAATTACAGATATGAAAAAGAAAATTACAGCAAGGTGGTAGAGAAGGACTGGGCTTCTGCCCCCACTGATGCCGTCAGAGGGGATATTTGAGTTGAGACCTCATTGATGGCATGAGACAGCCATGCAGAACTCTGAAGGTGAAAACACAGGGGTGGGGATGGAGCGCAGCAAGTGCAAAGGCCTTGAGATGGGAACAGTTTAGTGGGTTCAGGGGTCAGAAAAGAACAGGGAGGCTGAAGCTACGTGAGTAAGGGGAGAGTGGAGGGAGCTAAGGCAGGAGATGGAGACAGGCCTTATCACAGGCGACCTGGTGAGCCGTGGCAAGCCGTGGTAAGAGCTTAGTATCAGACTGTGATACTGTGATGTGATAGTATGACTATGATACTGTGATATGATAGACTTCCAATAGAGGCTTAAGGAAGATCACTCTGGCCAACTGTGTAGATAGCGGTCCATAGTGTGACAACAGTGGAGGCAGGAACACTTAGCAAGCTATTGCAGTCCTCTAGACAAGAATGATGGCAGTTTGGACTAGCGATGTAGCAATCAGTGTCAGTGGTGAGAAGTACTTTAGAGGTATAGCCTCCAGGACATCCTGATGGATCAAACATGCGTGTGAGGGAAAGAAACAAACATGACTCAGGTGGATGGTTCCATTTGCCATGATGGTGAAGGCTTGATGCAAGCAGTTGGAGCTAGCTGGGGGAGTCGGTAGGGGGTTTTTGATCCTATGTAGGACAGGTTCCCAGCAAATGTCAATGGGCTGAACAAGACTGAGCTAAGCAGAAACTAGCTAATACTCCAGTGCAGCAGGAAAACCTATATGAATGAGTGATGTGTCTGACCCTTTCTGGTGAGGCCAGTTTGTTAATTTCAGTCTCTTCTCTAGTCTCTCCTTTTCCCCCTCCCCTAGAGCATTTATAACTTTCTAACATATTGTAAGAGCAATGGTGGTTCAGTGGTAGAATACTTGCCTTTCATGTAGGAGACCCAGGTTCGATTCCCAGCCAGTGCAGCGATCACCTGTCTGTCAGTGGAAGCTTGTGTGTTATGGTGCTGAACAGGTTTCAGTGGAGCTTCCAGATTAAGACAGACTAGAAGAATGACTTGATAATATAAAAAAAATCAGCCCTATGGATCACAACCATCTGACCTGTAACCAATCATGGGGATGGCACAGGACCGGACAGCTCTGTGTTCTGTTGTCCGTGGGGTCACCGTGAGTCAGGGGCTGACTCAATGGCAGCTAACGACAACAACAGCATGTTACGTCATTTACTTATTATTTTTATTATTTGTTGTCTGGCTCCACCCCTCTAGAGTACAAGTTCCGAGAGGGCAAGGATTTTTGTCTGTTTTGTTCACTGGTGTATCCTCCAATGCCTAAAACATTGCCTGACAATACACATTTATTGAATTGCTGAGTTTAACTACCTCGGATCTGTGGTACCAGAGATACCTGGGCTACCAATGCTGCTGCTCATGGAGTTGCCTGCTGTGGCATGTTAGAGAAGAGGCCAGAAAAGCAGACATTCCCTGTGCTCTCAGGTAATGAAGGATCCAGAGCTCCCTGTACAGTTGATACTAGGTTGGCTGCCTGGACCCAATAATTACCGCTTGTATCCACTGTCCCACACATCCTGAATATGTGGAGATGTAAAAGTATTGGGTAACCTGGGTCCACCTCACAGTCCCTCCTACCCATGCCTTTGCCTCTGAGGTGGGGTTTGGCAAGATAGTCACTAAGAGCACCTGGTATTTCCTTTGAGGTGTTGTCCTAAAAAGCAAGTCGTGTATCCTGTCAGACCACAGGGTACCTGCAGTTTCCAGCCCTCAGAGATCATGTAGCATAGCTGAATCGTTTGGAGAGCTTCTTGAAACTTCTCTGCCTTCCTCCATCCCGAAGGATCTGATATGCTACCAGCTGAGAAATATTACCATGATGATTATAGGTCATTCTGAGTGTGTCATGTGCCTCAGGTGTGCTGGGGCAGAAAATGGCTGAGAACTGGTCTACTCCAGGTGCTTCCTGTGATAATTAAACCCATAAAGCCAATTGCCATTGGGTCGATTCCAACTCATGGCAACCCCATGTGTGTCAGGGTAGAACTGTGCTCCACATTTTCAATGGCTGATGTTTTGGAAGTAGATTGCCAGACCTTTCTTTCCAGGCATCTCTGGGTAGACTTAGCAGCCGAACTCGTTAACCATCTGTACCATCCAGGACTCCAAAAACCAGTTGCCATCAGGTTGATTCGAATTCATAGCAACATGGTGGGGTGGGAGCAACATAGAGGAGAAAAATAACAGCTTCCCTTTTTTGAATGCTATGTGCAAAAAAAAAAAAAGATTTTTTCTTTTTTTTTATGTGCCAGATGGAAACCCTGGTGGCGTAGTGGTTAAGTGCTACAGCTGCTAACCAAAGCTTCAGCAGTTCAAATCCGCCAGGCACTCCCTGGAAACTCTATGGGGGCAGTTCTACTCTGTCCTAAAGGGCTATGAGTGGTAATTGACTCAGCGGCACTGGGTTTTTTGGGTGTGATGTGCCAGGCGCTATGCTCAGTACTTTGTATTTAATCCTCATCTGAGGTAGGTATTGTTATTCCCTTTTTCCAGCTAGGAAAACAAGGATCAGTAGAAGTTAAGTTACTTGTTCCAGGTCACACTGGCATCACATGGCACAGATGAAGGCCCTTGTGCCTTCAAAAGCTATGCTCTTATAGGGACAAAAGAGAAAGAAGGAATCCAAAGGCTCAGAGAAGAAACTAGTCTACGGGACTAGTAGTCTATGTGAACCACAGCCTCATCCACCCTGAGACTAGAAAAACTAGATGGTGGCTGGCTCCCATTACCAACCATCTGATCAAGGTCGCAAATAGATGGACCCTGACAGAATAGGAGAAAAATGGGGAACAAAACCTCAAATTCCTTTAAAAAAAAAAAAAAACAGACTTATTGGACCAGTTGAGACTGGAGGACTTCCCGAGATACTCTTTAAACCTTGAACTGAAACTACCCCCAGAAGTCACCTTTTAGTTAAATAAGAGATTGGCTCACAAAATAAAGACTATCACTTGTGAGTACTGTGCTCCTTTAAAAGGTCATCTGTATAAGACCAAATAGTCAATAATTACTTTAAAACAGTATGAGAAGGTAAGGGGACAGGGAAACTAGATTGCTAGAAAGAAGCAACCAGACCGAAATAATGAAAACGTTCATGCATTTTGAGGAATGTAACCAATGTCACTGAACGCTTCGAATGGAAATTTGAATGGAAACCTAATCTTCTGTCTAAACTTTAACCGAAAATATAATAAAAGATTATTTGTAAAAGGAGGGGTTGGGGAAGACCCTGTGTTATGGATTGAAATGTGTCCCCCAAAATATGTGTTGTATATCCTAACCACTATACATGCGGAGCCCTGGTGGCAAAGTGGTTAAGCGTTCAAATGCTAACCAAAAGGTCGGCAGTTCAAATCTACCAGCCACTCCTTGGAAACCCTATGGGGCAGTTCTGCTCTGCCCTTCAGGGTTGCTATAAGTCCACACTGACTCTGCAGCAATGGGTTCACAGGTTTGGTTTGTCTGGGTTTTTTTAATACATTTGGATGTAATCCTATCTGGGAACATGTTGTGATGTTAAAGGAGTTTTTTTTTTTTTTTTTTAAATCAGTGTAGGGTGTGCTTAAGCCAGTCATATTTGAGATATAAAAAGGGCGGATTAGGCACAGAGAAACCAGCACTAACAGAGGGCAAGATACACACCATGGGAAGGTCACCAAGGAACCAAGGAACAGAAGCTGGAAGAGACAAGGATCTTCCCCCAGAGCTGACAGAGAGAGCCTTCCCCTGGAGTTGGTGCCCTGAATTCAGACATCTAGCCTCCTAAATGATGAGAAAATAAATTTCTATTTGTTAAAGCCCCACTTCCCCCCACCCAAAAAAAAAGCTGTACTCTTAGCTATAGCCTCTTGAAGGAACTCGCCCAAAATTTCAGAGTCAAGACTAGAATCCAGGCCTCCTAATTGCCGTTGGTGTTATCTTTCGCTGTCGCTGTTATTTGACATTCTTACTACCACAAGAGACAAAGAGGTCTCCTCTTCCCTCCTATAGCAGCCCACGTCCAGGTACGTCCCTGTCAAGGATCTGTTCATTTACTGTCTCCCGTGAGGTCTCCAAGCTCTTCAAGAGCAGATGTTTGTCTTACTCGTTTCTGCCTGCCCCGGTGCCTAGTAAATAGTATGCACTTACTCAGATGTTTATTAAACTGAGCTGAATTGTTGTGCTGAAATCAGGAATGTTAGCTGGGGCTGAGCCAGAATCTCATTCCCAGGCTGGTAGTTTACCCTTAGAGATGAACAGCTGCCCCCATCCTTGGGCCCAGCCATAGCTCTGCGCTGTCTCAAGGCCGTGCTCAAACCAGTTCCGCTTCCACAAACGACCAAAATCGTGGACTCTGGTACCGCAGACTGTGGGACGCGGAGACAGATAGCAATTTATCAATGTCTTTGAGGTTCAGACAGTCTGCTGTCCACATGGCCTGTCAGGTGGGTCCCCAGGGAAATGGCTACATTAGTGGCCTTGAAAGAGAGTGTGGGAAGTGAGTGGGAGGCAGGTTCAGTCTAAGGATATGAGACTCTCTTAACAGTTGGTTGGAGTGTTTTTTCCAGATTCCACTAGACTTCGCAGAGAAGTGGAGACCAGCTGTCCAAGCATCTGGGATGGCGGCATTAGAGTAGAGAAAAGGCAAACATCTTGATTGCGTGTGACATGGCATTCTGAGCCTCCAACAACTTGGGTGGAAGAAAAGATGGCTGGGTTTATTTTAACACTGAGTTTAGATTTCATTTACCCAAAGCTTTTCTTGAATTCTAACACTCACAAAAATGGGGCCCTAGCAGTCACCATTTGAGTTCCTACATGTTAATACGTGCAGACCTAATTCACTGTTTTCATTACTGTAAAGCAGCAGTTTTCAAAATGTGGTCAGCAGACTGACCCTTTAGGACTGTGAGTCAAAACAGTTTTTACAATAATACTAAGACATTACTTACCTTTTCCGTCTTCTCTTACAAGTGCACAGTGGAATTTTCCAGAGGCTACGTGGTGTGTTAACACCATCACTGTGATAGCTAATGAAGTGTGTACTTGTGTATTCTTGTGTTTTCTTAAATCATCAGTTTTGTGTGTGTGTCCTTTAGATGAAGGTTTACAGAGCAAATTAGTTTCTCATTAAAACACGTTTTGTTTTATAACATTGGTTGCCAACCCCACGACGTGTCAACACTCTCCCTTCTTGACCTTGGGTTCCCCGTTACTAGATTTCCTGTCCCCTGCTGCCTTCTCATCCTTCCCCTGAGCTGGTGTGCTCATTTAGTCTCACTTTGTTTTATGGGTCTGTCTAATCCTTAGCTGAAGGGTGAACCTCAGGAGTGACTTCAGTACGGAGCTAAAAGGGTGTCTGGAGGCCATACTCTCAGGGAAAAAATTATCAGTTTTAATTTTAAATATGGTAAATATGGATAGATATAACCTACTTGAACAAAAGGCTATGGGAATCCTCAAAAAATTTTACGACTATAAAGGAGTCCTAAGACCAAAAACTTTGAGAACCACTTCTGTAAAACAGTCATATGAATATACTACAAAAGGTGTGCACAGAATGATAAACACCAAATTCAAGATGGTGGTTCCGACTGGCAGAGAAGCTGGGACGGGGGTCGGGGAAAAGCAAGCAGGGGCTTCACCTGAACCCCAAGAGGCTTTAGGACAGGTTGTTACATTTCCTAGGCAAGTAATGGAATCATGGGAACCTGCTTCTCACAGATGTGTAATATTTTATAATAAACCTTTGAAGCTTAGTACGTAACATTAGACCTGTTTCAAACCTGTTTTCATTGCAGGTGGGGAGTCATCCTATAGGGTTGCTATGAGTCGGAATTGACAGCAAGGGTTTGGTTTTTTGGTATAGATTATTCGGAGGTCTGGGTGGCGCAGTGGTTAAGCACTTGGCAGCTAACCATAAGGTCAGCGGTTCAAACCCACCAGCCACTCCTTGGAAGAAAGATGTGGCAGTCTACTTCCATAATGATTACAGCCTTGGAAACCCTATGGGGCAGCTCTACTCTATCCTATAGGGTTGCTATGAGTCAGAATTGACTCGATGGCAATGAATTTGGCTTGGTTTTATAGATTATTTACTAATTACCAAGAGGAAAATGTACCTTCCATTGGTGACATCTGGTGATCACTTTAACCATTCTTGGGTGGCAAATAGAAGCCAACCTAGCGTTATGTGCCCCCTGAAGTGTCAGAGTAATCATCCACTCTCATTATTAGTTTCCATCCAGTAGATTCAAACTCAAGGCAACCCCATGTCTAAAGCATAACTGCTCCATAGAGTTTTCAAGGCCATGACTTTAAGAAGCAGATCACCAGGCCCATTTGCCAAGATGCCTCTGGGTGGTTTTGAACTGCCATCCTTTAGGCTAGTAGCCAAGTGTTTAACTCTTTGCTCCCCAGAGACTCCCACTACCTACTGTCACCTACCTATATAGTGTTTTTGCTGCTTAACCTGAATGTAGTCACAAAGACTTCAGAATGGGCACAGTCTAAAGACAGTTGGCCTACACTCTTTACAAAGAGAGGTCAACATCAATGGAAAACAAAAAATGATGTTACATTCCAGTTTAAAAGAAAGTAGGCAGACAGTGCAACAAATGTAATGCATGAGTGGATCCTGGATCCAAAACAGTCAAAACATTTTTGGGAAAATTTGTTAACTTTTAATATAGACTTTATTAGTTTATATTAGTAAAATACCAGTCTTCTTAGGTATAATGGCATTGAAGTTATATATTAGGATGTCCTTATTTTCAAAAAATGCTAAAGTACTTAGGATTGAAGTATCATAATATCTGTAACTTTCAAATGGTTCAGGGGAAAAAAAGACATAGAAAGAGATAACGCACATGTGGTAAAATGTTAACCTTGGGCAAATCTAGATGAAGGGTACAGGATGCTCATATATTTCTGTAGGTCTGAAATTTCTCAAAACAGGAAGTTGGAGGGAAAATAACTTTGAATTAGTTGGAGTTGGAGGTTTTCTGCTTTACTAAGAAAAATCCCTATTCTGTAGCAGAAAGAAAAGCCTATATAGTCTTGTCCAGGCTCTACCACATATTAACTGTGGGGCACTGGGCAAGTCTCACTCTCCTTCTCTAGGCCTATTCCCCCTTCTAAAAGAGCATTTCAAAATGTTTTTCAGCTGTGACAAGGCTGTGATTCCAAGTCTCTGTTTCTCAATCACTGAGTTGACAGGACGTGATGACAATATCTGTGGTGTGGGCTTCCTCATTCCCCTTTAATGCATGTTGATGATAAGTCATGGGAGTCCCAGCGGTGATGGCTGAGGAGGCAGACCTTCTCCATCTTCACTCCCTCCGCCCGAAATGGCTCATTCCCTCCTCTTGAAAAGTCTCGCTTCTCTTTCGTGGGGCACATTCCTGATTCCCATGGATAGAATTAAAGGTGCCCTCTCTTGCCCCCAAGGCACCTTGCATGCCCTCAGACACAGCACTCCTAACGTTGTGTCATATTTGTGCCTGCACATGTGCCCTCCACATGAGGACAGGTCTTTTATTCAACAGAAGGTTGAGTTTCTTTAAATACTAGGCATGGTAATATGATCCATGTTCAGTACTCAGCAAATGGAGAGTTTTCTTGGTTTCTTTTTTAAGTGAGTGTAGAAAGAGAGAAAGGAAGCAAGGGAGGCCAAGTGAGTTATAGCCCCTTCTCCCCCCAAAGAAAATTATCCCTAAAGACTAAGAAATATGATACCCAGCAAAACTAGGCAAACTCAAAACTAAGCTCTTACTCAGAGATATTTAATGAGCAATCACTAAATCCCAGTTACTGGGACTATAGAGTTGAACAATATTTAAACAAACAAACAAAAAACCTGCCTCATGGAGCGTCAGTTCTCGTGGGGGAGAGAGAAAATAAACAGACCTCCAGTACCAGGCAAATGTGATAAGCGTTATGAAGAAAAGTAAAGCAGTGTGAGGGCTGGAGGTGAGAGGCCAGAGGCGGTGGGCATTAGCCTTCTTTTCAGTGGGCTCGCGGAACTGCTCTCCAGGGAGGGAAAGGCCCTAAGTTAGCCATAGGAGGAGGTAATGAGCAGAGTGCTCCAGTGGCCGGGCCTGTGTGGGTGGAGGGGGAAGTTGGAAATGTGAGGGTGGAACCCTTGGGGGCGTAAGACATCCAGACAGCGGAGGAGGGGCCGCTCCAGCAGGAAGAAGACAGCTCAGCCTGGGGTGTCTACTCCCTGTGTGACTTCAGACAAGTCTGTTAATGTGAAGTGGGGATAAAGGTAATAACTGCCCACGGCCCTGTGTGGAGGATCGCAGGAAGTCACGCGGGCTTTCACCACCAGGGTCTCCGGGACTAGCTGGTGATGTGCTTCAAAGGCAAAGACTCCTGTGTATTTCCCCCCCTTCTCCTTGTCTTGGGGTTCCGAAGACAAGCACTCACTCAGCCCTGTGCTGAGGAGCATCCAGGCAGGGTTTGTAAGCCCTGTGTTGCCAGGGTAGGCTGCTTTGCTCCCAGCTGACAGGCTTGCTCACTGGTGGTTCTCAGCCAGCTTTCCAAGTTCACTTTCACTGGTTGTCTGTTGAAAGTAAACAAGTCAGGACTTTACAAGCTTCCTATTAGAGAGTCTGGCTCTGGGAACATTTATTCCTAGCCAGTTCTCTCTAGACTCCCACTATTCGTTTACTCACTCATTAATTCATTCGGCAGCTACTGAGCCCATGCCTACTAAGTAGAAGGCACTGTGCCACACTGAGGTGGATGTAGAGGGGGATTTGATGACTCAGACACGGGCCTGCCCTCCGGAAGCTTACGGTCTCAGGAGGAAGATGATCTGAAACACACAGGCCTCAGAGTGGGGCTGAGGCAGAGGTCCCCCCTCCGCCGCTGAGCTCACCAGGTACTTTCAGTTGTCTTGTCTCAGTGTATCACCACAGAACAGTACGTGGGTTTTCATTAGCTCTGTTTTACAGATGAGGAGAATTATTCCTCCAGAACCACGTATTTTCACTACTACAGCACTATCATATACCCATTTTGAAATTGTCTACTTTTCCTGCTAGATTGCAATTGTCTTAAGGGCAGAGACTTGTCATGTTCATGCCCAGAGCCTAGCACAGTGCCTTAATATCAGTAGTTATTAAATAAATATTTGTTCAATGAATGAAGCTTAGGAAAGTTGTCATTTGTTAGGCCAAGGTCAGACTGCTAGTAAGTGGCATGACCGAGCTTGGAAACCAGCACCATCCAACTCAGGCTTACACTCTCTTACACCATGGTGCCAGCTAGTGAGAGTGAATGGGCAGGCAGCGACGTTTGACCTGAGCTCGGAAACCAGCACCATCCGACCAAGGCTTACACTCTCTTTACACCATGGTGCCAGCTAGTGAGGGTGAATGGGCAGGCAGCGACGTTTGACCTGAGCTTGGAAACCAGCACCATCCGACTCAGGCTTACACTCTCTTACACCATGGTGCCAGCTAGTGAGAGTGAATGGGCAGGCAGCGACGTTTTACCTGAGCTCGGAAACCAGCACCATCCGACTCAGGCTTACGCTCTCTTACACCATGGTGCCAGCTAGTGAGAGTGAATGGGCAGGCAGCGACGTTTTACCTGAGCTCGGAAACCAGCACCATCCGACTCAGGCTTACGCTCTCTTACACCATGGTGCCAGCTAGTGAGAGTGACTGGGCAGGCAGCGACGTTTGACCTGAGCTTTACAAACAGACAAGGTTCAGACTTGCAGCTCTGGGAGGAAGAAAGCACGCAGGCAGAGGAGATACCCTCCTTCTTAAGCACTTGAGCAATAGTAGCAAAAGTTGTTTCAACTGGCCCAGATGTCGGGGGATTGTCTTTGCTGTGAGACCTGGCTTTACCACCAGCCTGTGCATACGGAGCTGCCCTTCCTCAGTTCTCTGTGCCAGGCAGGGTGTGGGCAGCATCCGCTCCATGGAGAGCATGGAGGGAGGTTCCCTGGAACCAGCAGGGAAATCTGCCTTGTTGTCTTGGACCTCCAGAGATAAACTGGTGAGAGATAAACTGCGATCTAAGCCCTTGATCAACACATAGAGAAGCCTGTGTTTAAAGACATGGCCCTTGTCCTGGAGGTACTCCTCGCCCAGCAAAGGGGCCTGAGGTAGGCAGTTATTAGCAGGAAGTGCTGTGTTGGTGATGGGCGTAGGATGTGCTAATAGGGCTCTGAGAAGGACCACCTAACCCAGCCTGGGGCTTCAAGAAAGTCTTTCTAAAGGAGGTAGTATATATGGTAAGTCTCTAAGGATGAGTAGGAATTACTGGGTAAGCTAGACTGGAAAAAACATCCCAGGCAGAGGGAAGAGCATGAGCTAGGGCAGAGAGGCCATCGAGAGCAGACTCTGTTAAGGGGCCCATGAGCATTTCCATAAGGCTAAGCCTAGGCTGGAAACCCTGGTGGTGTAGTGGGAAGAGTTCAACTGCTAACCAAAAGGTTGGCAGTTCATATCCACCAGGTGCCCCTTGGAAACCCTGTGGTTTATTTCTACTCTGTTCTATAGGGTCGCTATGAGTCAGAATCGACTCAGTGGCAGAGGGTTAAACCTAGGGTTAGAGGGTCAGCTCTGGACAGGTAGGCAAGGGAAAGATGTCGAGGGCCAAGTGTGCCTGCCAAGGAGCTGAGATTGTGTCCTGTAATAATACTGACTCTTTTTTTTCAGCACTATTGGTACCAGGCTCTGCTCTAAGTGCTAACACATATTAAGCCTTTTAATTCTCACGACAACCCTCTGAGGAAGTACTGTTATCATCCCCATTTCACAGATAATGAAACTGAGAGTCAGAAAAGTTAAATAATATGCCTAACTAGATGGTGCCCAGCTACCACCACTGACTGCTTTGACAGAGATCACAATAGAGGGTCCTGGACAGAGCTGGAAAAAAATGTGGAACAAAATTCAAACTCACAAAAAAGGACCGATTTTACTGGTCTGGCAGAGACTAGAGAAACCCCGAGGGTATGGCCCCTGGACACCCTTTTAACTCAATACTGAGGTCACCCCTGAGGTCCACCCTTCAGCCAGGCCCATAAAACAAACAATAACATATGAGGCTCAACCACGTATACAAGACTAAACGGGCACAGCAGCCCAGGGGCAAGAACGAGAAGGAAGGAGGAGACAGGAAAGCTGGTTGAATGGAAATGGGGAGCCCAAGGTCTAGAAGAGGAGTGTGTTGACACGTTGTGGGCTTGGTGCCCAATGTCACAAAACAATATGTGTATTAACTGTTTAATGAGAAACTAATTTGCTCTCTAAACTTTCACCTAAAACACACACACACACACAAAAAAAACATTGCCTATGGTCATATAGCTAGTAAGTGACAGAGCTTCCGGTGAGGGAACAGGTACCATCAGGTCCATGGTGACATCGTGAGTCATGAATTAGGGGACAGGAGACTTGAACCCATAGGGAAGAAGATCAGCCAGGAGGCTATTGCTGTGGTCTGGATGAGAAATGACAAGGGCTAGGGCACTGGTAACAAGGAGGGAGAGAGAAGAACATATCTGAAAGGTATTTAAGAAGTGGAGCAGACGGCCAGTTGGCCATGGAGGGTGAGACAAGAGGAGGGATCTGAAGTGACTTCCAGGATTCAGATCTGGGAGATGGGGGTGGGTATTACTGCCGTTCACTGGAAGAGGGAAGAGTGAAAAGAGTGCTTTCTGTTTCAGGCAGGTTGAGTTTTGAGGTCTAGTTGGAAATATGGTTCCATCGCTTAGGAGAAAGGTCAAGGTCAGAGGTTCATCAGCATGGGATTGCCAGTATATTGGTGACCATGGACACCCAGCCGTGGCTAGGAGAGACGGTGAAGAGACTGGAGAGTTCGTGTTCCTCACGGTTTATTTCGTGTTGCCATTTGCCTCAGAATCAGCAAGGATGTGTGTGAAAATGCAGATAACCCAGGCCCTACCTGAGACTTACTGAATCAGAACTTCCTAAAGAAGGACCTGAGAATTTATGTTTTAAGAAATAACCTTAGCCTATTCTTACAGTCTACACAATTTTGAGAATCGTGTCTGTAGAGTGAGAAGAGAAGAAATTCTGAGTTTGTGTTGGGGAACACCAAGATTTAAGGTGATTTCAACATCTGTTTTGTTCTATTAATGGTGGTTGAAGAGTTTGGAAAGGAATAGTTGTCATAGTTGCACAACGTGATGAATGTCATCGGTGTCATTGAATCGTCCGCGTAAAAAATGGTGAATTGGCGAACACTTGTTATATATATTTTTACCACAATAACACAGTAAACATAAAGTCAGTTTGGGATCAGAGACCCCCCTGAGAGCACAGTGATACCTACCTGCAGGGAAAGGACGCAGGCACTCACACCCACTCGGTTCTGCAAATAACTTCAGAGGATTCTTAGACCATCTAAGCTTTTACGTGGACCCCAGCTTAAGAACCTCTGGCATAAAGGGTGAGTAGAAAAAACAAACAAACAAACAAAAAACCCTGTGAAAGAAGCTGAAAAGGAGTCACCAGGGAGATGATTGGAGGACCAGGAGAGTACCATCTGGGAGCCAGGAGAGAACTCCAAAAGTGAGAGTGTAGTCAGCAGTGTTTGGCCCAATGAAAGGGGTCAAGTGCTTTGAGGACTGAAAAGTATCCATTGGAATTGGGAAGTGTCAAGTCAGCATCCTTGTCTGGAGCTGCTTAAAGTATGTGATTGGGGACAGAAGCTGATGAGGGGGCTGGAAAAAGCAAGTAGACAAGCAGCTTGATGGAAAAGAAAAGGAGAGCTAGTGGGTAGTAGCTGGAGAAGGGAGTAGGCACCCACTCATATCAGCTTGTATCAGCCAGACTCACTTTCCTGTTTATCGGGTGCTTAACCTGTGGCGGTTATCGTGGTGAGAGAGAAGAAAGGCATTTCCGACTGTCCCAGTTCTAGCCCTGAAGGCCCTTATATCCCAGAAAACCTGTCAGTCCCGAGCACCTGGAACTGTGGGTCTCCCTGGTTCCCTGTCCTGTTGGAGAGACAAGATCAACCCTCAAGACAATCTGATACATTGTCCCCGCCTGAAGGGCATTGGGCCAAGCAGGACCAGTTCTGGGAGAGGGAGAGAAGGTGTGTATCCTCTTCTTTCCAGTAAGAGATCCCAGCAACAAAGACTGTGGCTCACGGCCGACCCTCCAGAGAGAGGAGCAGAGCACAGCCCCGGTTTTCCCAGAGGCGTGTGGCCCAGCTTCCACCCACAGGAGCTGGACTCTCTCTCACTAGGCCTGGGCCTGGGGTTGAGCTGAGATCCACTTTGAGAGGACTCTGCAGTCTCCCTCTGCTTAGCAGGCCCACCCTCAGAGTTGTGTTTCCTGACCCCGATCCTAGGCTGTTGTGAGACAGAACTCCAGTGCTAACCTGTTACCGATGCCCTTACTTGGCAGTTACTTCTCTCCGAGAATAAACGGAGCAGGGTCGTGACGGGTGTGCATAGACATGCTCACAGTCATGAAGTCACTAATTCAACAAAGAGTTATTAGCGTCTACGGCAGACGAGGGACTTCGGTGACAGAGGGGAATGCAGTCCCTGCCTTGAGGGAGCTACAGTCGACCGGGGCAGATGGAGACTTAGGTAGGACAAACTGGTAAGTGCTGTGGTAGAGGCAGAAACAGGCGCAGGCTGCAGGGGCCAGACTTTTCTGGTAGAGTGGAGGTGGGGGGGATGGAGGAGTTTGTTTTGTTTTTTTCAAGCTCAACCCTGGACTCATGTTTTCCAACAAGCCTTCCGTGGGAGTCCTGTTCCACTCTGTTTGCTTTTTGGCTTTACAGCCTTTTATGCATGCTTCCTGAATTTACACTCTGCCCTTCACAGTAAGTGCCTGGAAAAGGCCTGAGAGGGATTCGTAGGGTGGACAGGGATTCCAGGTAGACGATGCTTGGAAGGCTGTGACTAGGCAGGTGTGTCTGTGTAATGCTGTGTGTCAGCCTGGGAGGAAGCAGAAAGCCATTCTCGGCCTTGCAGGGAGAGGTGTAGCAGGAGCAGGACAACATGGGACCCGGAGCCTGCACTCGAGCGGATGGAGAGAGCAGGAGACGAGGCGTACCTACCGCAGGCCTCCTGCACCGGGGTGGGCCGCAGGTCTTCTCCTGTGTATGAGGTTTTTATCTCCCAACGCATTGGTGGTTTCGTACCTCAAGTCCAGGGAGATCCACAATTAGGTTTCAGAGTTATATGCAGAAAAATTGGGGTGTATTTTTCCTTTTTTCTTTTTAAGGGAGAGATTTCAACAGATACTCAAAAGTGGTCTGGGATCTCTGGCTTTAAAAAGTTAGCTGCTGAACCAGAGCCAGGACAGAGACTGTGCCTCCACCTTCTTCCCTCCTGTGCCCTGCCAGGTGCTGGCAAGGACTCACTGCTTGTCTGAGGGGCCTTTGTGGCCACAGTAGTCCTTTTACAGACAAGAGGAAACGGAGGCCCAGAGAAGCGATGTGACCCAGCCAAAATCACGCAGTCTTTCTGTGCTAAGCTCCTAACAAAAGTACAGTCTGAAGCTTTCTTCAGGGTTCATTTCTAACATACCACTGGGAAGGAAGTTACAGGCTCAGACTTTTTAAGTGCCTACAGGTACCTGTACACAGCCCAAAATGATGATAGCGCTGGACTCCTTGTTCTAAAAAAGTCTTCTCCCATGAGAGAAACTGGGTGTACCTACTGCTCAGAGCAGCCTGTCAGATCCCAGAAAAAAAAAACATCAGCCCGGTAATTCCACACCATACAGAACAAACCAAACAGTGTATTTTGACCGATTTCCCCCCCAACCAAGTGGTTGTTTTATTCATATAAAAAACAGAGAGACCAAAGTTTTATTAGTGGTTACCTGGGTGGGCGGAGGGGCGGGGGGGCATCCTCACTTAGGAAGCAGCGAGTGGCTGTTCATGGCGATGGGAAATTTGGCAGCAACTGTTGGTGCCACCACGGCATCCTTAAAGTAATTGATATCACAGGATGGTTCAGGAGTCCCTGGGTGGTGCAAACAGTTATTCGCTTGACTACTGACTGAAAGGTTGACGGTTCGAATCCCACCAGAGGCGCCTGGTAAAACAGGCCTGACGATCTGCTTCTGAAAGGTCACGGCCATTGAAAACCCTACTGAGCAGTTCTACTCTGCACACATGGGGTCGCTATGAGTTGGAATCAGCTCAGAACCAACTGACAACAAAATTGTACATGTGAAAAATGTTGACTTGGCAAATGTGTTACGTACACAGCACACACAGCAGGCTGTAAGAGTCAAGACCTCGTGAGAATCAGCCTTCTCTTTCCTGTCCAGCTCCACGTAGTTTGGTTTTCATCAGAGCCAGAGGAGGGTGGGGAGCGCTGAGACCACATCTACACAAGCCAAGCACAAATTATGTGGGGCCTGTTTTTGTTGGGCAGCAAGTGGGAAGTTTTTTTTTTTTAACTTAGCAAAGAGAATTTTGTGTGTACATGTTTGAAAAAAATAGTTTATTCATTCATTTATCCAACAAATAATTGTTATTTTTAAAGCAAGCATTCAGTGATCTAATTAAATTTCCTCAAATGGACAGACTAAGTTGACGATGCCCAAGGAGCGTATGTGTAGTGTAGTGTTTGTGATACAGTGTCGACATGAAGATGCCGAGAAGACAGTGGAGCTCAGAGGCAAGGTCTAATCTTGAGAGCAGTCGAGATTATCTAGAACAAAACAAAACCCCAAAGGGGGTACGGAGCCCAAATTAGCGAGACAAATCTTAAGTAGAATAAATGTGGTTTTTTTGTTTGTTTGCATTTAAGGTTCTATCAGTGACAAAATAAGCACACAAGTAGCTATTCAAATGAAAAAAAAAAAAAAAAAAACACAGTTTTTTGTTAACCACAGTTTAATTTGAGTCTAAAGTGTTAGAAACAATAACCAAAAAGGAACCTGTGGCTATAATTATAATAAGAAAAATAACGATTGGTTTTTAAGCATCTAGTAGGTGGCAGGCACAGTACTAGGTACTTGACCATCTCTGCTCCCAGCAGCCCTGGCAGGTCAGTGTGTGCTGTCCCAGGTTGCTCCAGCCCCAGCGAGTGTCCGCGGCTCCTTGCAGAGCTCACTGTGCTGCCTCCCTGTCTCCCTCTGCTCTCGCCATGTCCCCTCTGCCTCAGACCCCACATCCCCTTCCTGACTTTGCCTGGAGGTTGAAAGCCTTTCACCCGTAAGCCCACACCACATTTCCTTCAGAAAGCCTTCGCCAGCTCCCCCAGCACCCCAGCCCCCCAGGCAGGAGAAAACTTGTAATTCCTTGACTAGCTGTGAGTGCACTGAGGGCAGGGGCTGTCGTATTCATCTCTGTCTTGCTAAATGTTTTTTGACTCACTGCCACCTGTGTTTGTCGGGCTAAAAAAGCCAAACCAGTTACCGTCAAATCCGTTCTGACTCACAGTGACCCCATGTGGACCAGAGTAGAACTGGGCTCCACAGAGTTTTCAATGGCTGATTTTTTTTTTAAGTAGATTGGCAGGCCTTTCGTCCAAGGCACCTCTGGGTGGACTTAAATCTCCAACCTTTGGTTAGCAGCTGAGGGTGTTAACTGTTTGCACTACCCAGGGAGTCCTTTTAACCTAAGTAAGGCTAAAATATGGTGCCCAGTTCTAGGACCTAGACACGAAGAGAAAATATGGCAAATCGGGACCTAGGTAGAGGGCAGTGACTGGAACAGCAAGGGGACTTAGAGCTGTCATGTGAATTATGGACAAAGCAGCCAAGATGTTCCTACAGTTCTCCAGTGAACCATCAGAGGACATCCAAAAAACCTTTGTAACTCTAGAAGGGAGAGAGTGGAATGTCACTCTGAACAAGGAGGAATTGTCAAACAGGGAAAGCCATTTAACAAAATGGTCTGCTTTGGAAAGAGTAAGTTCCCTGTCACTGCAAGTTTTCACTTCAGGGTTCAGTGTCCACTTGTCCAGGCTGCGTTAGAGGGTGTTATGGATTGAAGTGTATCTCCCAAAATTTGTGTTGTAAATCCTAATGCCTATACTTGTGGATGTAATCCCATTTGGGAATAGAGATTTCTTTGTTATGGTGTTGAGGCCATTCCACTTGGAGTGTGTCTTAAGCCAATTACTTTTTGAGATATAAAAGAGCAGATCAGGCACAGGAAAAGCAAGCACAGATGGGAGAAGATAGATGCCATGCCACTTGAAGATTACCAAGGAACCGAGGAACAAAAGCAGAAAAGAAACAAGGACTGTAGCCACAGAGAGAGAAAGCCTTCCCCTAGAGCCGGCGCCCTGAATTCAGACTTCTAGCCTCCTAAACTATGAGAAAATAAATTTGTGTTTAATTGGGCACGATGTTTTAGTCTTACTTAGTTTGACAGGGAGTCCCTGGGTGGTGCAAAGAGTTAACGCCCTTGGCTGCTAACCAAAGTTTGGAGGTTTGAGTCCACCCAGAGGTACTTTGAAAGAAAGACCTGCCAAACTACTTTTGAAAAATCAGCCATTGAAAACTCTGTGGAGTCTCAACCCACCTGGAGCAAAGGAAAGTGAAGAACACCAAAGACACAAGGTAAAGATGAGCCCAAGAGACAAAAAGGGCCACATAAACCGGTGACTAGATCAGCCTGAGACCAGAAGAACTAGATGGTGCCTGGCTACCACCGATGACTGCCCTGACAGGGAACACAACAGAGAATCCCTGATGGAGCAGGAGAACAGTGGGATACAGATTTCAAATTCTCGTAAGAAGACCAGACTTAATGGTCTGACTGAGACTAGAGGGACCTTGGAGGTCATGGTCCCTGAACCCTTTGTTAGCCCAAGACAAGAACCATTACTGAAGCCAACTCTTCAGACAGGGATTGGACTAGACTATAAGACAAAATGATACTGGTGAGGAGTGAGCTTCTTGGCTCAAGTAGACACATGAGACTATGTGGGCAGCTCCTGTCTGGAGATGAGATGAAAAGGCAGAGGGGGACAGGAGCTGGCTGAATGGACACAGGGAATATAGGGTGGAGACGAGAGGCGTGCTGTCTCGTTAGGGGGAGAACAGCTAGGGGTACATAGCAAAGTGGGTATAAGTTATTGTATGAGAGACTGACTTGATTTGTAAACTTTCTCTTAAAGCACAATTAAAAAAAACTCTATGGAGCACAGTTCTACTCTGGCCCACACGGGGTCACCGTGAGGCAGAATAGACTCAACGGCAACTGGTTTGACTTTTTAGCCTGACAAGCACAGATGGCAGTGAGTCAAAAAACATTTAGTGATTCAGAGATGAATATGACAGCCCCTGCCCTCAGTGATATTTCTTTTACAGCAGCACTAGATAACTAAGAGAGCATTCCTGTCCTGGACATGGGATTGGACTGGATCATCTCTAGAGTTCTTTTCAGCTCTGAAATTCTACAACGAACATATATTAGACACCTACTTCTGGATCCAGAAGAGGACGTGAAATGAGAGATAACATTTTTAATGTCAGATGGATCTTAGCTGAAAACAGAAAATACCAGAAAGATTTACCCGTGTCTTATTGACTATGCAAAGGCATTCGACTGTGTGGATCATAACAAATTATAGATAACACTGCCCAGAGTGGGAATTCCAGAGCACTTAACTGTGCTTATGAGGAACCTGAGCACAAGTAAGTCATTCCAACAGGACAAGAAGATACTGGTTTAAAATCAGGAAAGGTGTGTGTCAGGATTGTATCCTTTCCTCATACTTATTCAGCCTGTCTGCTGAGCAAGTAATCTGAGAAGCTGGACTGTATGAACAAGAATGGGGCATCAGAATTGGGAGAAGACTTATTAACTACCTGTGATATGCAGGCGACACAACTTGGCTTGCTGAAAGTAAAGAGGACTTGAAGCACTTACTGAAGAAGATCAAAGACTACAGCCTTTAGTATGGATTACACCTCAACATAAAATAAAAATCCTCACAACTGGACCAATAAGCCACATCATGATAAACAGAGGAAAGATTGAAGTTGTCAAGGATTTCATTTTACTTGGATCCACAATCAACACTCATAGAAGCAGATATCAAGAAATTAAACAATGTATTGCTTTGGGAAAATCTGTTGCAAAAGACCTCTTTAACATGTTGAAAGGCAAAGATGTCACTTGGAGGACTAAGGTGTGCCTGACCCAAGCCATGGTATTTTTCATCGCCTCCTATGCATGTAAAAGCTGGACAATGAATAAAGAAGACCGAAGAATAAGTAATGCTTTTGAATTGTGGTGTTGGCAAAGAATTTTGACTATAGCATGGACTGACAAAAGAACAAACAAATCTGTCTTGGAAGAAGTACAACCAGAATGCTCCTGAGAAGCAAGGATGGCAAGACTTTGTCTCACTTACTTTGAACGTGTTATCACTGGAGGACCCTTCCCTGGAGAAGGACATCGTGCTTGGTAAAGTAGAAGGTTAGCGAAAAAGAGGAAGACCCTCAACGAGATGGACTGACACAGTGTCTGCAACAGCGGACTCAAATATAGCAATGACTGTGAGGACGGCGCAGGAGGTGGGGTAGGACCGAGCAGTGTTTTGTTCTGTTGCACACAGGGTCACTGTAAGTCAGACCCAGCTCCACAGCACCTGACGGTGACAACAACGGGAACTTGCATGAATCTTTTCAAGTCTCGGCCACACTTTCGTCGTCTACAAAGTGGGCATAGTAAATAGTTACTTCAACAGTTGTGAAGCTTAGGCGTTTTAATATATTATCTTATTTAACACAGTGCCTAGAATATTGTAGACAGTTGACAAATTGTAATTGCAATTCCTTTTCTATCCCATTGCCTTTTCCCTGAAAGCAAAGCTGTGAATCTTCCCAAGCTGTAGAAAGTTTTGGCACAGAGCCTTCTTTCCACTCCCCATGGGCTGTGGGGAATAAAAATGCGTCATCTCACGGGGAAGCCCTTCCACAGACAGTTGGGAGCTCTAGCAATTAGAAAGTTTCCTTATGTCAAGTAGCAGTTGGCCTCAGTTTCAGAAAAGGGCAAAGTCGGCTTCCATCTCTTGCAGCTGAGGCTGATGCTTAAATTTTTTCTCGCTCTGCAGTGAACAGAGTATCTGCCAGGCTCGGGCTTCCGTGATGGTCTACGATGACACCAGTAAGAAATGGATACCAATCAAACCCGGTCAGCAGGGATTCAGCCGGATCCACATCTACCACAACACTGCCAGCAACACCTTCAGAGTCGTGGGAGTCAAGCTACAGGATCAGCAGGTGAGTGCCAGGGTATCAGATTATAACATGGGCATATGACACATACACACATAGATACACACACACATATAGTGAAAACAGCTCAGAAACGAGGTCAAGATTTGGAGTCAGAGGTTCTAGGTTCAAATTCTACCTCCACTACTTAGTAGGTATGAGCCTTCTGGACTTCAGTTTTCTCATCTGTCAGATGGAGGCCATAATCACAGCCTACTTACTTCACAGGGTTATTGTCAGATAGATCTGAAACAACTTTGAAAAATATAACTTATTGTATAAATGTGTTAGTCTTATTCTAAACCTACATATTCGTATGTAATATAACTGTTAAGGTTTTTGGTCCATCGGCACCCTAGGTCCTACTTTGAAAGGAGTGTCAAGATGATCTGGGGAATCCAAGGTCATTTTTCTCCCTTATAGTATGTCCTGAACAAACTCAGATAAGGTGGTGTTTGTAAGTGTACCTGGTAAATACCTGTGCAAACACAAGATAACAACTATGCCCAACTATGTCATGAGTAGTTGTACATACATAACTAAGACAAAGTAGTGTGACGTGACCTAGACTAAAATAGAGATGTGGAGAAGGGGCTGTCTAGCTTAACCACGGTGACTTTTTGGTGAGTACTTTAATGCTCTCCCTCCACCTCTCTTTTTAGAGATTGGCAAGGACATTTTTAGCCATAAAGTTAGCAGATCTGTGGTTTCAATGCTTGTGAAAACTCCCCAAACAGCATCTTCTGGTAGCCTTTGTTGGTCAAGCCTTGGCTAAATTGAGCAGCATATTAGCTGCTATCTCTGCGAGAATCAGCACGTTAGCAATGAGAAAAGAGAAAACCGAAACTTCGGGCCTTATTTTTAGTGTGTTGTTACCTGTTGAATGGGTTGCTGCTATGGCCAAAATAGCCCTATTAAGTTTCCGATTCTTGTGGTGAAAAGGGACATCCCCACTTCAGCACTCTCCATAAAGGGTAGTCTGTCTGAATTTGAACTCTTGGTACCTCCAAAGATTGCTTTGCACAGATCTGTTTTCCAGCCAGTATAGACTACAAGGTCAAACATTTTAAGAAAAAAAAAACATTTAAGAGAGACAAAAATTACTTGGTACCTTTCTGTTGTTAATGAGTCTTAATGGTCGAAAGGTTTTTTCTAGAAACCTTTTAGAAGCTGCCTCCCTATTCTTCCAAGTCACTGGTTCTAGATCTGCCTTTCAGAAAAACAGGCCACACACTGCAGAATATGTAGTGTCCTTGGCCTCAATTATGGTCACAACCAAAAACATCTCATGATTTTCCAAAATACCCTGTGGGTAGGGGTGGACCTGGTTGAGAGCCTTTGACATAAGGTAAATTACTTAGTACAGTTCCTGAATCATAGTAGGTGTTTCCTAAGTGATTGCTTTCATTACGGCATACGGCAAGTTTTCCATTCCTTTCATGCCTTGTGGTCACCCTTCAGGGCACACTAGAAGACAATGTGGTGTGCTGGAAGGGGCGCAGGGCTGGGGAACTGGATTCCCTGAAACCCAACTGCACTCTGTTCTCAGGAGCCTCCTTCAGAGGAAACCACATGTTGGAGCCATTTGGGAGGGGACCTTTTTCCCCACGCAAGGAGAACTGGCAGGAGTCCTCAGTGAGTTCCCTTACAAATCCAAAGATACCATCTTGATTCTAATTTAGAGGTCTCCTGGAGTCTGACAGAGAAGTCACGAGCACAGCCTTCTAAGATGTGGTTGATACTGTCTCCCCAAATGGATGGGAAGTGTTAGTTAGGAAAATAAAAGGCATTCTTAGTAACCCAAGGCATCAGAGAGGAGGAATGACAGGAAACCTGGTTTAGAATAACTTTTAGGGACCTCAGGAGAAAAGACCAATTTTCACAAGTCTGTTTTCCAGTCAATATGGACTTCAAGGTCAAACATTTTAGAGAGACAAAAATTACTGATTTTGTAACCAAGAAGAAATACATTACGTGTGTAATGCTGCTTATGGTTTAGGGAGCACTTTTATGTCAGTTTCAGTCTCCCAGTACTCCCATGAGTACAGTGCTGCAGGAATTATCACTCTCCTTTCGACTCGATGGAAGTGGGTTTTTTTTTTTTTTTTTTTTAGATAAATAGATGAATGTAAAATTAGGTGATCATTTGTGGAGAGAAAGACTGACGAGATATAGTATCATTAGCCTAGGTCTAAGCTGAGTCTCTAAAAAGCAAAGATGTCACTTTAATGACAAAGATGTGCCTGACCTAAGCCATGGTCTTTTCAATAGCTTCATATGCATGTGAAAGCTGAACAATGAGAAAAGAAGACAGAAGAAGAATCTATGCATTCAAACGGTGGTGTTGGCAAATAATATTGAATATACCGTGGACTATCAGAAGAACAGGAAACCCTGGTGGTGTAGTGGTTAAGTGCTACGGCTGCTAACCAAAGGGTCAGCAGTTCGAATCTGCCAGGCGCTCCTTGGAAACTCTATGGCACTGGGTTTGGTTTTTTGGTATCAGAAGAACAAACAAAACCGTCTTAGAAGAAATACGATCAGAATGTTCCTTAGAAGCAAGGATGGCAAGAGTTCATCAGAAAGACCAGTCTCTAGAGAAGGACATCATGTTTACTAAAGTCAGCGAAAACAAGAGAAACCCTCAGTGAGATGAATTGACAAAGTAGCCTCGACAATGGACTCACATATACCAGTGATTCATGAAGATGGCACAGGACCAGGCAAGCATTTCATTCTGTTATACATAAAGTTGCTATGAGTCGGAGCCAACAAACTTGAATCTTACGCCGAGAACAAAAAAGCTAAAAGGTTTTTAGTTGAGAATGAGTTATGGCCATTCTGAATTTACAGTAGTAGAGTGTCCAGAAGAAGGGAGATTATAGATCTGTTCTGCTCTGCACTGCACTGGTCATACATTATCATGAATGTTGGGACCAAACCTGAGTGCCACAAACAGGAATCTCTGAGAAGAACTTCCAAACTGATACGCGGTCTGAAAGCAGTCTCATCTGTAGACAACTGAACAAGAGATATTTACCTAGAGAAAACTGTGGGGACGTGGCACAGTTTTCAAATCTTTGAAGAGCTGCCAGGTAGAGGAGAAATCTTACCTTTTCTACATACCCCAGAGAACAGAATTAAAAACACAATATGGATACTATAGAAGATTTAAACTCAATCAAAGGAAGAACTTTCTTACACATACACTGTCAAAGATGGACTGAGTTGCTTTGCAAGCCCGTGAGGCTTGATGGCCGGCCATTTAGTAAGAATGATGGGAAGGACATTCCATTATTGGGTCAAGGTTTGAATGAGATGACCTTAAAGGCCTTGCTTACTTGTGGTGTAGATGCTGTGGTTTTAGAACCAGTTGAGTATGTGGGATCAGACAGATAGTTCTCCAATATCAAGCTTTTTTTTGTAATGGTCACTTGACTGTTTTTACCACAATACTCAGAAACATGTCAAAATATGTTAGCATTTGGAGTGGCAAGGCCTTTTTTTAAAAGAACAAGAAAAGCACTCCCCCCTTGCTCCTACACTCCCCAAAATAAAACATATGCAAACTATTTAGAACAGCCACTTAAAAAATAGGCTTATCCTTTAGCAAGTATCTAGATCAGTCATGCCAAAGCATGGAGAATTATTTTTAAAACAAAGCTGGTAAGGAAACAGGTTGAAAATAAAAAGGTGGGAAAAGATAAACCGTACAAACGCTAATCAAAAAACTTTAAGGCAAGAAGTGTTACTAAAGAGGAACCTTTATAATGATGAATGGGTCAGTTGAAAAGGAAGACATAATCCTAAATTTGTACACATCTTTTTTTTTTTAGTAATGTATCTTCAAAATATATAAAGCAAAAATAGATATATCTAAAAGAAAAATAAACGAACCCAGAAGCATATTTGGAGATTTCAATCATACTTATAAGTAACTGACTGAACAAGTAGACAAATCAGTAAAGACAGTTTTAAGTGGCATTATTAACCAGCTGGACCTAGTTTACGTTTATGGAAACTACAGCCAATAGCTGTAGGATATACAGTCTTCTCAAGTGCACATGGAATATTTACCAGAATAAATGATATGCTGGGCCAGGAAGCAAGTCTTAACACGTGAAAAAGGATCAATATCATACCTAATACGTCTTTGACCACAGAGAGATTAAACTAGAAATCAGTAACAGAAGGATAACTAGAAACTCAAATGTTTGAAAATTAAGCAATATGCTGCTAAAGAAGCCAAGGACAAAAGGAAATCACCATGTAAATTAGAAAGTATGTTGAACTGAATAATAATGAAAATACTACATAGCAAAACTTGTGGGATGCAACTAAAGCTGTGAATATCGGGAAATTTTTAGCTATAAATACATATATTAAAAAAATGAAGCAAACTATATAGAATAAAAGCAAATTAATTCAATAAAAGTAGAAGGAAGGGGAGGAAAAAAAGGAACAAAAATCAATAAAATAGAAAGCAGCTAAACAATATTTTTTTGTTTGTTTCAAAGGAAAGCAACAAATCCAAACATTGGTTCTTTGAAAAAATAAGATAAAATTAATAAACTCCTAGTAAGAGCGATCAGAGGTAGTCTGGGTGGTCCAAATGGTTAAGCGCTCAACTACTAGCCAAAAGGTTGACGGTTCGAACCGACCCAGAGGTGCCTTGGAAGACAGCCCAGACGATCTGCTTCCAAAAGGTCACAACTTTGAAATTCCAGTGGAGCCATTCTAGTCTGCACATGTGGGGCACCGTGAGTCAGAATCAACTCAATGGCAACTAGCAACAACAACAAGAGTGATCAAGAAAACACAAATTGCCAATATCATGAATGAAAAAGGGCAAATCACTACAGATCCTACAGAGAATAAAAATACAGAAAGATAACATTATGAACAACCTTAGGGCAGTAAATCTGACAACTTAGATGAGGTGGACAAATTCCTTGAAAAGCACAATTTACCAAAAGTGACACAAGAAGAAATAGAAAATCTGAGTAGTTCTATACCTGTTAAAGAAATTGAATCCATAATTACAAACCTTCCCACAAAGGAAACTTTAGGCCCAGATTGCTTTACTGGTGAAGTCTTCCTAACATTTAAGGAAGAAACAATACCAATCTTGCACATACTCTTTCAGAGACTAAAGAAAGGAAGCTAACATAACCCTAATACAAAAACCACACGAGAATGTTACAGGAAAATTGCAGACCATCGTTTTTTTTTTAATTGTGCTTTAAGTGAAAGTTTATAATTCAAGTCAGTTTCTTGTACAAAATCTTAAACGCACATTGTTATGTGACCCTAGTTGCTCTCCCTGCAATGGGACAGCATACACCTTCTCTCCACCCTGTATTTCCTGTGTCCGTTCAACCACCACCTGTCCCCCTCTGCCTTCTCGTCTTGCCTCCAGACAGGAGTTGCCCGCATCATCTCATGTGACAGACCATTATTTCTAATGAATAATGATGTAGTAATTCAAAGATTTTAAAATATATTATTATATATTTAAAAATCCTGACAATAGGGATTTATTCCAGGAATGTAGTTTACCGGAATAAAAGCTATGTGTATAGGTTTTTTAAATATATATATATATACACACACACACCAATCTCTTAGGCATAGAAAAAGCATATGGTAAAATTTAATACCCTTCCATGATTAAAAACTAAGAGGAAACTAGAAATAAAAAGTAAACTTCTTAATCACATAAAGGATATCTACAAATATAAGAAAAAAGGAAAAACTGTAGCTAACATCATACTTAACATGCTTTCTTCCCTGAATTTAGGAATAAGACAAGAATATCCATTATTACCGCTTTGATTTAACATTTGGAAAGAAAGAAAATCATCATTAATTATATATGACTTGATAGTGTATCTAGAAAATCTAGTGTGAAAGAACCTAAAACTACTAGAAATAGTAAGTCAGTTTGGCATGGCCATTGACTACAAAGTCAATACACCAAAAAAAACCCCAAAACTATTTTTATATATTTTCAGTAATTAACTAGCAGGTGTTTGAAAAAGCATTAAAAAAAATTCAGTCCTTAGAACAACTCTAAAGATGTGCAAATCTTCCACGTTGAAAATTATAAAATATTGCTGAGATAATTCAAAGAAGACCCAAACTAATGGAAAGATATACCACATTCGTGGATTAGAACTCATTAAGATGTCAGTCCTCCCCAAAATGATCTATAAATTTAAAGTAATCTCAATTAAAATTCCAGCAGGTGTTTTGTAGAAATTGACAAGTTGGTTTTAAAATTTATATAGAAATGTAAAGGATTTAATATAGCCAAGATAACATTGAAAAGGAACAAAGTTGGTAGACTTATACTACCATATCTCAAGACTGACTATAAAGCCACAGTAACTAAGACAATGTGATGTTGGCATGTTGTTGTTGTTGTTGTTAGGTGCCGTCGAGTCGGTTCTGACACGTAGCAACCCTCTGTACAATAGAACAAAACACTGCCTGGGCCTGCACCATCCTTACAATCATTTTAATGCTTGAGTCTACTGTTGCGGCCACTGTGTCAATCCATCTCACCGAGGGTCTTTCCCTTTTTCGCCGACCCTCTACTTTGCCAAGCATGATGTCCTTCTTCAGGAACTGATCCCTCCTGACAACATGTCCAAAGTATGTGAGATGTAGTCTCACCATACATGCTTCTAAGGAGAATTCTGGTTGTACTTCTTCCAAGACAGATTTGTTTGTTCTTTTGGCAATCCGTGGTATATGTATATTCGGTATTCTCTACCAACACCACAATTCAAAGGCATCAATTCTTCGGTCTTCCTTATTCTTCGTCCAGCTTTCACATGTATGTGAGGCGATTGAAAACACCATGGCTTGGGTCAGGTGCACCTTAGCCTTCGAGGTAACATCTTAGCTTTTCAACACTTTAAAGAGGTCTTTTGCAGCAGATTTGCGCAGTGCAATGTGTCTTTTGATTTCTTGACTGCTGCTTCCATGGGTGTCAATTGTGAATCCATGTAAAATTAAATTCTTGACAGCCTCAGTCTTTTCTCCGTTTATCATTATGTTGCTTATTGGTCCAGTTGTGAGGATTTTTGTTTTCTTTATTTTGAGGTGTAATCCATACTGAAGGCTTTGGTCTTTGATCTTCATTAGTAAGTGCTTCAAGTCCTCTTCACTTTCAGCAAGCAAGGTTGTGTCATCTACATAATGCAGGTTGTTAATACATCTTCCTCCAATCTTGATGCCCCATTCTTCTTCATACAGTCCAGTTTCTCAGATTATTTGCTCAGCATACAGATTGAATAAGCATGGTGAAAGGATACAACATTGACACACACCTTTCCCAACTTTAAACCACACAGTATTCCCTTGTTCTGTCCAAACAACTGCAACTTGATCTGTGTACAGTTTCCTCATGAGCACAATTAAGTGTTCTGGAATTCCCATTCTTCTCAATGGTATCCATAATATGTTATGATCCACATAGTAGAATGCCTTTGCATGGTCAATAAGGTATTGGCATAAGACAGATAAATAGACCAATGGAACTGAAGACAATGTCTATATATAGAACCACACATATGTATATGGTCATTTGATTTATGACAAAGACACCGTTGCTTTCAGTGGAAAAAAATGGCCTTTTCAATAAATGATGCTGGAATAATTAGATATCAACATGAAAAAAAAAATGAATCTTTACCCCAGCTCACACCATGGATCATCAACCTAAATATGAAAAATAAATCAGTAAAGCTTCTAGGAGAACATATGGGAAATTTTCTTTATGACTTTGAGGAAGGCAGCGATTTTTTGAATAGGACACAAAAAGCATTGACTTTTTTTTTTTTTTTAATGTTAAATCAGAGTTCTTTAAAGTTAAATTTTCTTCATCTGAAGGGAGTGAAAAGGCAAGCTACAGACTGGGAGAAGATACTCAAAATACATATATATGATAAACGACTCCTATCCAGAATTATCCAGAATATCTAGTGAACTCCTAAAAATCAGTAAGAAAAAGACAGACAACCTCCTTTTAAAATGGACAAAAAGAATCGAACAGGAATTTCACAAAAGAGCAACAGAACAGAAGAAATGGCTAATAAGCATGGAAAAGGTGTTCTGTATTATTAAACCAAAAAACCAAACCCATTGCCGTTGAGTATTCCCACTCATGTTGCTGTTAGGTGCGGCGAGTCCATTCCAACCCATAGCAACCCTATGCACAACAGAACGAAACACTGCCAAGTCCTGCACCGTCCTCACAGTTGTTATGCTTGAGCCCATTGTTGCAACCACTATGTCGATCCATCTTGTTGAGGGTCTTCTTCTTCGCTGACCCTCTACTTTATTAGCAAGCATGATGTCCTTCTTCAGGGACTGGTTCCTCCTGATAACATATCCAAAGTATGTGAGGCGAAGTCTTGCCGTCCTTGCCTCTAATGAATATTCTCGTTGTACTTCTTCCAAGACAGATTTATTTGTTGTTCTGGCAGTCCAAGGTATTTTCAATGTTCTTCACCAACACCATAGTTCAAAGGCATCAATTCTTCTTCAGTCTTCCTTATTCATTGCCCAGCTTTCACATGCATATGAGGTGATTGAAAATACCATGGCTTGGGTCAGGCACACCTTAGTCTTCAAGGTGACATCTTTGCTTTTGAACACTTTAAAGAGGTCTTTTGCAGCAGATTTGCCCAATGCAATACATCTTTTGATTTCTCGATTGCTGTTTCCATGGGTGTTGAGTGTAGGTCCAAGTAAAATAAAATCCTTGACAACTTCAATCTTCTTTCCATTTATCACGATGTTGCTTATTGGTCCAGTTGTGAGGATTAGTGTTTTCTTTATGGTCCTTTGAGCCAGAAACGAACCAGCAACCCTATAGTGTAGAGCAGAACTGCCGCATAGGGTTTCTAAGGCTGTAATCTTTACAGAAGCAGACTGCCATGCTACATCTTTCTCCCGAGGAGTGGCAGGTGGGTTCAGACTGCTGACCTTTCAGTTATCAGCCAAGTGCTTAACCGCTGCACCACGAGGGCTGCTTTCTACATTATTACTCACCAGGTAAATACAAATGAAAAACCACAGTGAGATACTGCACACACACCGGAAAGGCTAAAGTTAAAAAGACTGACAGTTCTAGGTATTAGGATGCAGAGCAGCTGGAGCTCCCATATGCTGCTGGGGGAGTGTGAACTGGTACGGCCTCTTTAACTGTTTGACAGAACCTACTAAAGCTGAGTATACACCTACCCTGTAACCCACTCCTCGGTATGCACCTGAGAGAAATAAGTGACTACGTTCACTAAAGAGGGTGTTGGTTCAGCGGTAGAACTTTTGTCTTTCATGAAGGAGGACCCAAGTTCAATTCCCATCTGTCAATGGAGGCTTGATGTTGCTGTGATGCTGAACAGGTTTCAGCGGAGCTTCCAGACTAAGATGGACTAGGAAGAAAGGCCTGGTGATCTCCTTCCAAAAACCAGCCAGTGAGAACCCAGTGGGTCACAACAGTCCAGTCTGCAGCCGAACGCGGGAATGGCCCAGGGCCGTCAGCAGGAGGATGGATAAGTTATTTGTGGTTTATTAAAAAAAATGGATGCTATGTAACCATCAAAAATTTAAATACTAATACATGCAGTAACATGGATGGATCATGTAGACATCATGTTGGGTAAAAGAAGCCAAACACCAAAGAATACAGAGATACCGTATGCACCCATTTACGTGTAGTTCAAGGACGGGAAAAGTGGTCGATGGAGACAGAAGTTAGAATCGTGGCTACCTCTGTGGGGAGTGCTGGGAGAAGGGTTCCGAATGTGGACTCAGGGCGATGCAAATGTCCAGTTGAGTCCTCTGACTTGTTCTAAGCTAAGTAAACAAAGGAATGGAACCACGCAGTAGGTTCTGAGATTTTAGCTGTGAGGGCCTGAAGTGGACTGGGTAGGCGTGTCTGGTAGTTAACGAACACTAGAGATCTCTTGACAGATGGGCAGATGACATCGGCCAAGTGTCACCTGCACATATATTCAAAACACACTGCATTGGGTTTTCCTTTTGTAGAGGACAACTTAGCAGTATCTTTTCAAATATAAATTTTAAACTGGTCATGCCTATTGATCCAACAGTTCTGCTTATAGGAATATATCCCGTGGAAATACATGTTCACAAGGGTGTATGCCCAAGGATATTCATTGCAACATTATTTGTAGTATCGTCATTATTTTATTTGTGAGGAAACTGTTTTAGTCATGTAGTGCTGCTATAGCAGAAATACACAAGTGAATGGCTTTAACAAACAAGTTTATTCTGTCATAGTCTACGAGGCTAGAAGTCCAAATTCAGGGTGCCAGCTCCAGGGTAAGGCTTTCTCTGTCTGTTGGCTCTGGGAGAAGGTCCTTGTCATCAATCTTCCCCAGTCGAGGAGCTTCTCAGTGCAGGGACCCCAGGTCCGAAGAATGTGCTATTCTCCAGGCTCTTGTTTCTTGGTGGTATGAGGTTCCCCTCTCTCTCTGCTCTCTTCTCATATCTCAAAAGAGATTGACTTAAGACACAACCTAATCTTGTAGATTTAGTCCTTCCTCATTAGCCTAATTGCCAACAATCCCACTCATTAATGTTATAACCCAGTGCCTTCGAGTCGATTCCGACTCATAGCGACCCTATAGGACAGAGTAGAACTGCCCCACAGAGTTTCCAAGGAGTGCCTGGCGGATTCAAACTGCCAACCCTTTGGTTAGCAGCCGTAGCACTTAACCACTACGCCACCAGGGTTTCCCATTAATGTCATAGAGGTGGGATTTACAACACATAGGAAAATCATATCAGGTGACAGAATGGTGGACAATCACACAATACCGGGAATCATAGCCTAGCCAAGTAGACACATATTTTTTTGGTGGGGACACAGTTCAGTCCGTAACAGAAACCGATGGCAAAAACTTGTCTGCAGTTATTCAACTGAAAAGTAAAAAAGGAGTTTAATGGAGAACTCTTTGTCTCAAAACCTTCCAGTCTCTCTTTGTACCCAGTGCCACCATTGTTTTCACAGTAGTTTCAAAGCAATCGCGGTGGTTGGTGAGCAGGCCCAAGAGCGCCGTCAGTGAAAGGCCAGCCATGTGCAGTGAAGAACCCAGAAAACTTACAGGGCAGAGATGTGTCCTCTGGAAAGGCTTCAGTGCGCTCTCCCAATCTAATATCCAAAAGTCTCCTTCAGAAAGAAGTAGAGCTTCAGAGGGCGCCGTGAGAACCGGAGAGGGAATGATAGGAGGAAAGACTTCAGCTCCCTCTGCTGGCAGTAAGAAGCGGTGTAAGCCAGTGTAGAATCCTTGGCTGGGGCTTTGGCTTCTGCGTTCAGTTCTACCACAGCCTCACTCTGTCCCTTTGGACAAGCCACTTGTTCTCCCTGGGCCTCAGTTTCCCAACTGTGAAAAGAGAGGATTGAGTGACATAATCTCTGAGGTCCCTGCAGTCCCCTTCAGTGATTGCAGTGGGCACCCTTATTCTATATCCTCGGTAGGCATCAGCCTCCCCCCAGCTCCAGCACCCCTGATTCCCCCTCCAAGAACGCAGCCAACAGAGATTTCAAACCAGGATTCTAACTCAGCGGGCTCTCACTTCCCCAGAGCACCCCTCAAATATCTGGAGACGGTAGTCTCGATACACCTTTATCTAGCCTCCGTATCCCCCAAGCATTCTTGATAGAATGTGGTTTCCCGATATTCTTCCATTTAAAACATTTTCCCCTAACTTACTCCAGCTGGTTAATCTCCAATAAGTGTAGAACCAAAAAATAAATAAATAAAATCTGAGCTCAGCTTCCCTGGTATGGATTTATCAGGGAGGAATAGAGCAGGCTCTTATCTCCCTCGTTTTGGTCACTGTACCACTATTAATGTGTCCTCTCATCTTAACAGCCATTTTAGTCACACGTCGCTTTGCTAGTTCTTATCGTGCATATTGTCCACAAAACGCCCAGCCTTTCTTCTCAGGACCTAGAGCTAAACCCAGTTACCTCCAGCTCAGTCCCTGCGCTTAGCCGTATATATGTGTGTGAATCCGTATTACTGTAGTTGTTGGCCAAGATTTCTCAGTCAGTGTGTAGCAGTTAAGTTGTGAAATGATTGTTTCTTTAGCTGGCTTAGGTCTCTTTCTCTTTTTCCCCCTCTAGGAATGCTCACCCCCACCTGGCTAACACCTAGAAATAAGGTGTGCTGGATATTGCCTATGCTGGCCGTCCTCTGCTCTTACTTTCTCCAGGAGCGCAGTAGCATGGACAGAAAAGGAGCGTCAGCCATCAATCTGAGTTCCTGCCTCCATGCCCAGCCAGCTAGCAGGGTGTCTTGGCCATGTCCCATGTCCCTTTGCATCTCCAAAGCTTTTCCTGAGCTCTCCTTCATGATGGGGGGACAGTGGAAGGAGTTACCCCAGCCTCAGACCACAGAACCCTGGAGTCTCATAGCTGGAGGAGATCTGAGACCTAAACAAACCCTGTCCATCACATTGCTAAGAGATGGCCATCCACACCTTCCAGACTGCTTGCATACTTTCATTTATAGGGACCTTAGTATTTCTCAGTGAACACAGCGACTACCTACTGTGTGCCAGGATCCGGGTAAGGTCCCTTCACAACCTACTGTGAGGTGGTCATGCCATAGCCATCTAACTAGTAACTTCCATGGTGTTGGACCATGTGACTCCGAGCCAGCAGGTGACAGGGAACATGCCTCTTCTCCAGGCCTCCCACTGCCTTCCCTGAGCGCCGCCCTGGGATGCTTTGAAAGAAGTCCCCTTTACACACCGGAAAGAGCAGAAGTTGAGAAGTCAGACAGACCTGGCGTTGGACCCCGCAAGGACACCTTACTGTTGGGGTTCTGGCTCCCTCCGCTCCCTATCGTTCCCTATCAGCCTGGGCTTGTTCCTGGTGATCAGATGATGTTTGTTGACTCATTAATAGTAAAGATATGATAATGCTGTGTATTCGTGTGGTGCATTAGCTTTTCGAGTTATCCTTTTAGTTAATAACCCACTTATTAACGCATTCCAGGCACTGGATGCTGTGACAAGGGCTATGGGGAGCAGAACTCTGACTTAGAAAAGCCAGCAGTCCAGATAAGATATATGCCCCATGTGGATCCTCGCAGTAACCCCAGGAGGTCTGTAAAGCCAGGATGATTATCCCCTTTTTATAAGTGGAGGGTCTGAGCCTCAGACAGGCATGCTGACCGCCTTGGGCCACGTGGCTGGGGCAGGGCCAGGACCAGGACCCAGGGAACCTGACTCCAGCTCAGGTCTTCTCATTGGAGGTTGTGACTACGCAGCATTGTAGGCTAAATGAAACACCTGGTTTTCAAACTCTCACTGTTTTATCAATGATGGTCTGAAAAGCTGCCTGTTACAGCTGTCCACTTTTTCTAGCACCGCCCCCAGATCCCTGTCCTCTCGTAGCCCTGGGGGATACCATATCCTTGCCCCAGAGCAGCTCCCTCCAGCTCGCTTTCATTTTATTTATTTACACGTGCTTCTCTCTTTTCTACTCCAGGTTGTGATCAATTATTCAATCGTGAAAGGGCTGAAGTACAATCAGGCGACGCCAACCTTCCACCAGTGGCGAGATGCCCGTCAGGTCTACGGCTTAAACTTTGCCAGTAAGGAAGAGGCGACCACGTTCTCTAACGCCATGCTGTTTGCCCTCAACATCATCAACTCCCAAGAAGGAGGTAAGCAGGCCTTTGTCTTGGCCTGGTGCTCAGACCCTCACATGTCCTCCTGGCTTCCCACAGCTCTGCTCTCTAGTGTCCCAGCACTGCCACTACCTTGAGCCGATTTTAGGCTGGGCCCCAGAGGAACCTGCTGCCTGACTCTCTAGATTTAAACAGATATCCACAGTTGGAAGGGGGAGAGAAGGGAGTTTCCACCTTTGTCGTTTTTGAGAAGTGGATTTGGACTGGAGCCTCCCTAAAGCTCTGTATCCAGACCTGTTTTACGTTTGCCATGCTACTTCCGTGTTCTAGAACACATTTGACGGGGTGGAAGGGAACCAGGAACAATTTATTCTTGAATTCAGTTGTTCTATGTTTAACAAACGTCTGCTTTGTACTTGCTGAGTGTGAGAAACTGGCTAGGCAGCATAGATAGAAATGACTGGGATTGAGTCAGGCCCCTCAAGGCAAATTCGTTAGCAACTAACTACAATCAAGTAGGTGTTGCTCTAACAAGGGTGTGTGCGAGGCCTTGGGGAACACAGAAAAGGAAATGAACAACTCTGCCTGGACTTGGGCCACCCAGGGAGGCTTCGGCCACAGCGGTGATGCCAGAGCTGGATTTTTGAAGGGTGAGGAGCTCACAAGGCAGAGATGGGAGTGAGCACCCAGGCACAGGGAGGAGCACACAGGCATGAGAGCGCGTGGCTGGTGCTGGGAAAGTGCATGGTGCCCTGTCCCTGGGGCACCGGCTGCATGTAGGAAAGAGGTTGGGAGTGGACGTGGAAGAGGGGTGGGAGTTTCGTAGTGAAGGCCTTAAGTGTCTTGGCACGACTCTAGATGGGCATGATATTTGGTGTAGACAGCGGGAGAGAACCTCACGAAAAGTTTCTAAGCAGAGCAATTAAAGCAAAGAAACAAAGGTACACATGACTTTTGCTGGCAATTTGCAACATTGGCTCTAGATGGAGGCCACATCTTTCTGGGGTGTGGGCGTCTTAGCCACACAGATCTGTTCCTGCAGTTTGTTGGAGTGCTTCCCTTGGCAGAGCTCAGTGACGAGCCAGGTTTGCGGGCACTGCTGGGTGCACGTCCTGGTGTTGCCACATTCCAGCTGAGGAACCCTTGGGCAAATGACCTACCTTTCCTGTGCCTCAATTTCATATTCTGTGAAATTGTGACAATATAAGGTTGTTTTGTCATTTAAATGAGCTAGAAAGTAAAATGCACTATAGGCCGCCTGGCACATCATAATCACTCGGTATTAGTATTTATGTGTATTATTACTATCATTACTGCCATGGCTGCTACCAGAATTAAGGTGAGAAATGAGAAGACACAGTACTCCTGAGTGTACCTGGAGTGAAATGACTATTAAATTATCTGCTGGGCCTAGCATTTTGGAGCCTCTGGCCCTGATTTAAACGCTACGGGATTTTTTTAAGTAAATAGAGAACGTGCTTTGAGTATGCCTTCGCCCCGTAAGCCATGCACAGAGTGGATACTCATAGAGTGCTTCTCCTGCCCATAAAAGGCTCCGAGGATTGTGGATTTTCTGTTAGAACTTGGGATGCAAGAATAAGGACGCTTTCAAGCACACCTCTGTTAAGTGACGAGCATGGGGCCCGGAACAGCGTAGGCACCCAAACCAAAAAACCAAATCCATTGCCGTCAAGTCAATGCCGACTCATAGCAACCCTGTAGGACAGAGTAGAACTGCCCCATAGGGTTTCCAAGGAGCGGCTGGTGGATTTGAACTGCCCACCTTTTGGTTAGGGGCCAAGTTCTTAAGCATTGTGCCACCAAGCACCCAGTAAGTATTAAACTGTCTTTTTCCACCCAAGAGCCTTGTGCCTCATGGTAAAGTAAGCTGAGTTTAATGTTTCCTGTCTGAACTTACCTCCCCTGCCCCCAGGACTTTAGGGGTTAAGCCTCATTTTATCTATACATAGCATACATTGGGAAACCCTGGTGGCATACTGGTTAAGTGCTACGCTGTTAACCAAAGGGTCGGCTGTTCAAATCCACCAGGCGCTCCTTGGAAATTCTATGGGGCAGTTCTACTCTGTCCTGTAGGGTCGCTATGAGCCGGAGTTGACTCGACGGCACTGGGTTTGTTTGGATTAGGATACATTGAGGGGCCACAGACAGGTTTTCATTCAGACAACTAACTCTTTCAAAGCAACTGCTTAAATTAAATAAAAACTACTCTTTATTTTTATTAAATTCGGCCACAGAATCACAAGTAAATCAGTTAATCTAGACCCCTGGTTTTCAGATGAGAAAACTGTGACCCACCGTGAGGAAATAACCTCTCTGGCGTCAGATAGTAAGTCAGACTCAGACCCCAGATCTCCTCAGGGCTGAGTAAACGTGCCTTTTTTTTTTTCGGTGGGGGTGGGGCTACCAAATAGTTCTGGATAAACGGACACAATGTGAGAGGACCAATTTGAAATTTCTGTCATGAGTTGTGCCTGCCTGTCTTGGTTCAGCTGGAAGTGGCCTCACCTGCTTCCACATGTTGTGACCTTTGCGGGGATGGAAAATCCTGGGGCCCCTGAGGGTTAAATTTTTTTCAGCTGCGGAGTAGCCTGCCTACAGGACGAAGCACAGGTTAGAAGTCTACAACTTGCTGCTTTTTTTACAGCTGTATGTCCCAGGTACACCCCACCTAGCTCCTGAACCCCCTCATCCTCCCTTCCCCACCAAGGACAACTGCAGTGTCAACTTCTGTTACGACAGATGAGTTTTGCCTGGTTTTGAACTTCATACAAGTGGAGTCATATGCGGTGTCCTTTCTGTGTCTGACTTCTCTCACTCACCGCTGTCTGAGGGGTGCGTCCATGTGACTGTGTGCGTCAGAGGTCGGTTCTTCACTGTGGTGTAGTATCCCATTGTATCAACACCCCACAGTCTATTGACCCACCCTGCTATCCGTGGGAGCATTAAGCCCTTTGATCTTGTCCAGTACAGCTTCTCTACCACCCATCTTTGTCTACCAACTGCTACAAAGGGCATCTTGCTGCTAGACATAGTATTGTTTTCTGTTAAAGCCCCTCTGTATCAGGGAAAAGCCACCCTTACCCTTCAGGCCTCTGGTGGAAGGCAGCTTGGTGAGGTGAAAAAAGCATTTGTAGGAAGGCAGCTAGATCTTGCATTCAGTCTCTGCTCTGCCCTCTGTGTGACCTTGGGGTACTAAACCTTACTTCATAGGGTTGTTACAAAAGTTAAAGAGGAAGTATTTATAAAGCTTTTAGTGACAAGAGCTCAAATAATATTGGTTCTTTCCCTTTGGGTCTTGTTCAATTTGGTTATCTTCTCTAAGCTTCAGTTTACTTATTTGTAAAACTGGGATCACAAGACACATTTCACAAAGTTGTGGAGAGAATGCGAGGGCCCAGCATAGTGGCTGGTACCTAGTAAATTGTCAGCAAATACTCATTTCTTCCTCATTGGCGTGTCTTGTTCTGTGGTAGCTGTCGGGGTTCGTGAGGCTTGCCTGGGCCTACACTGCCAGTGCCTTCAAATACAGTCTTCTAGAAGAGTCTATGGCTCCTCGGGGCTCTTGCTCAGAATTTCCCGCCTCTCTGCACCTTGTGTGAGCAGACACTGGCGTGGCCTCTTCTGAGGTCTTCCAAACCTGGCAGAGAAGAGCTATTTAGACACAAAACCTGAAAGCAAATTGTATTTGCTCAGCACTTTATCCCGTACAAGGGGCCCTGGTGACACAGTGGTTAAACCGCTAGCTACTAACTGAAAGGTTGGCAGTTCAAACCCCCCAGCTGCTCCATGGGAGAAAGATGTGGCAGTCTGCTTCCGTAAAGATGACAGCCTTGGAAACCCTATGGGGCAGTTCTTCTGGGTGCTGAGTGACAAGGAGTGAGGACACGGGCTTAGCTGAGACTCAGAGTGGGGCTTCTTTGGCCTCGTTGGATGATAAAGAGGGTGGTTTGAAGAGACTTTCTCTTCAGAGTCTGTTGTTGTTGTTGTTATTAGGTGCATTCGAGTTGGTTCTGACTCATAGTGACCCTATACACAACAGAAGGAAACTCTGCCTGGCCTTGCGCCATCCTCACAATAGTTATACCTGAGCCCATTGTTGCAGCCACTGTGTCAATCCATCTCATTGAGGGTCTTCCTCTTTTTGCTGACCCTCTACTTTACCAAGCACAATGTCTTTCTCCAGGGATTGGTCCCTCCTGATAGAATGCCCAAAGTACATAAGACGAAATCTTGCCGTCCTCCCTTCCAAGGAGCATTCTGGCTGTACTTCTTCAAGACAGATTTGTTCTGTCTTTGGTCAGTCCATGGTATGTTCAGTATTCTTCACCAGCACCATAATGCAAAAGCATTGATTCCTCTTCAGCTTTCCATATCCGTTGTCCAGCTATCACATGCATATGAAGTGACTGAAAACGCCCTGGCTTGGGTCACATGCTACTTAGTCCTCAAAGTGACATCTTTGCTGTTTAACACTTTAAAGAGGTCTTTTGCAGCAGATTTGCCCAATGCGATACAATGTTTGATTTTTTAACTGCTTCTTCCATGGCCATTGATTATGGATCCAAGTAAAATGAAATCCTCGACAGTTCAAGATTTTATCCATTTATTATGATGTTGATGTCGCTTATTGGTCCGGTTTTGAGAATTTTCATTTCCTTTCTTTTGAGGTGTAATCTTCATCAGTAAGTGAGAAGTCCTCTTCAAAGTATAGGCTTTGTTATTCCCCAGGCTGCTTCTCCCACATACCCCTCTCTTATCTTTCTTAAGGAAACTGATTTAAAAAAAAAAAACCAAACTCCTTGCTGTTGAGTCAGTGCTGACTCATAGCAACCCTATAGGACAGAGTAGAACTGCCTGGTTTCCAAGGAGCACCTGGTGGATTCGAACTGCTGACGTTTTGGTCAGTAGCCGAGCTCTTAACCACTGTGTCACCAGGGGCCTCTTCTTAAGGAAAGGCCCTATTAACTAAATAGCCTAGAGGTGAGGGTCCAGCAGCCCCTCAGGAAGACCTTACCTGGCTAGGGAAGTCCTTTCCTTATGCTTTGAAGCATGTATAGATTGGCTTCCATTTCCAGTAGATAGTCAGGACAGCTACTGTCATACACATTTATTCAGATGGGCCCTGGGATTCAAAGGCGACATGTCTGCCAGAATCTTCAGTGGAGCCGAGACTCACATTTAGGGCCTCTGGGTTGAAATCCAGTGCCCTTTCTGCATCACCTCTCTGCACTGCCCTGCCTCGGCAGCCAGACAGGAAGACCATCACACTTGTGCTCCATGAGCTTGGCCCGCCCCACTGCCTTGGTCAGTCTTCTCACTCTGGGGATCACAGGGGCTTGGATGGGACAGTGAGTGTGGCTCCTGGCAGGATTACAGCCACTCGCAGAAGAACAGTTGAGAACACGGGCCTCAGCATCAGTGGGTCTCAATGTCACCAACTCCTCAGACTACCAGATTGCTGAGTCAATGCCGGAAAACCCCTCACATAACCATGTTTTGCTGTCTTTAGTAGGAGCACGAGTCACTCTGGCTAGAGACGGCCAGTGATCGGCAGGGTAACGAATGTTCACAGGCTGTGCCCTGAAACCCCAGCTCAGCTTGGTTCCTCCTCCCTGCAGTTTCGCCTCTTATCAGCTATCAGTTAGTCGCAACCACTGCTGGAGCTGGTCACGCCCCGTGAGAGTGCTAGAACAAGGGAAGTCCTTCTTTCCTTCCTAAGGGGCCTGGGTACAGGCCAGAGGCCGAGCAGTCACTGGATGGGTCAGTCCATTCTCAGAGGTAATCTATGTTCATTATGGAAAAATAGAAACTACTGACAAGCAAGGGAAAGCCAGTCTAATTCTATAAGCCAAAGGTAAAGGTAACAGCTCTAACATTCACTTAACCTTTCCCGACTCTTTTTCTATTCATACAGGAATGAATACCTGTTCTCTCAAATAGTCTATGGTACTGTGTGATACTGTAGACTATAGGACAGTGCTGGGTAATGCTATGGGACAGTGCTGGGTAATACTATAAGACAGTGTTGGGTAATACTATATGGCAGTGCTGTGTAATACTACGGGACAGTGCTGTGTGATACTACGGGACAGTGCTGTGTGATACTACGGGACAGTGCTGTGTGATACTACGGGACAGTGCTGTGTGATACTACGGGACAGTGCTGTGTGATACTACGGGACAGTGCTGTGTGATACTACGGGACAGTGCTGTGTGATACTACGGGACAGTGCTGTGTGATACTACGGGACAGTGCTGTGTGATACTACGGGACAGTGCTGTGTGATACTACGGGACAGTGCTGTGTGATACTACGGGACAGTGCTGTGTGATACTACGGGACAGTGCTGTGTGATACTACGGGACAGTGCTGTGTGATACTACGGGACAGTGCTGTGTGATACTACGGGACAGTGCTGTGTGATACTACGGGACAGTGCTGTGTGATACTACGGGACAGTGCTGTGTGATACTACGGGACAGTGCTGTGTGATACTACGGGACAGTGCTGTGTGATACTACGGGACAGTGCTGTGTGATACTACGGGACAGTGCTGTGTGATACTACGGGACAGTGCTGTGTGATACTACGGGACAGTGCTGTGTGATACTACGGGACAGTGCTGTGTGATACTACGGGACAGTGCTGTGTGATGCTACGGGACAGTGCTGTGTGATGCTACGGGACAGTGCTGTGTGATACTACGGGACAGTGCTATATAATACTACGGGACAGTGCTGTGTGATACTACGGGACAGTGCTGTGTGATACTACGGGACAGTGCTGTGTGATACTACGGGACAGTGCTGTGTGATACTACGGGACAGTGCTGTGTGATACTACGGGACAGTGCTGTGTGATACTACGGGACAGTGCTGTGTGATACTACGGGACAGTGCTATATAATACTACGGGACAGTGCTGTGTAATACTACGGGACAGTGCTGTGTGATACTACGGGACAGTGCTGTGTGATACTACGGGACAGTGCTGTGTGATACTATGGGACAGTGCTGTGTGATACTATAGGACAGTGCTGTGTGATACTATAGACTATAGGACCTTGCTGTGTAATACTATAGGACAGTGGTGTGGCATACTATAAGACAGTGCTGTGTAATACTATAGGACAGTGCTGTGTGATACTATGGGACAGTGCTGTGTAATACTATAGGACAGTGCTGTATAATACTATAGGGCAGTGGTGTGTAATACTACAGGACAGCGCTGTGTAATACTATAGGATAGTGCTGTGTAATACTATAGGACAGTGCTGTGTAATACTAAAGGACAGTGCCTATAATACTATAGACTATAGGACAGTGCTGTGTAATACTATGGGACAGTGCTGTGTAATACTATGGGACAGTGCTGTGTAATACTATAGGACAGTGCTGTGAAATACTATTGAACAGTGCTGTATGATACTTTAGGACGTACTATGGGGCATTCTTGTATAGTCGTTTATAGGCATGCTTTGTGCCTGTTCATCTTTGCACACTGGTCCAGTTATTTCCTTGGGCATGTTTCTCGGCAGATGATAGAAACATTTTTAAAGCTTTTGGTTCATCCTGCCCCAGAGCCTTCCAGAACAGCGGTGCTCCTTTCCACCCTGCAGTCACTTATGCCAGTGTCTCACTGCCTTAGCCTTCACCAGGGCTGAGGATGCTTAGGGATCTGCGTAAATATGAGAAAAAGGGAAAAGCTGTCATTTCAACTTGCATTTTTTGTTACTAGTAAGGGTGAATATTTTTCCTACAGTAATTGGCGACTTCATTTTTACGGTTATTTTCAGCAGTAGCTTAAGTTTAAGGGCAGCGCGTATGAAGCCGTGCAAACTCCCTGCACCTTTCCCACATCTGCATAATCTCCCGCCTCCAAAGTCTGTGTGCCCTTTAATGGCAATGGGGTCTTGTATTTTCTGCAACAAATTAATCCACTGTTGAAAATAAGGTCTCCATTTTAGGAGTGGGTACTGTCACTCATGCTCGTCTGCAGAGCCAGAAGAAAATACTAGCTCCTGTTCTCCTGATGCTCCCTGAACCTTCAGTCCTTCTCATGGGGTATCTGAAATCCTAGTGGTCTGTCGCAGAGGGATCGCTTGGGTGTGCCTTCCACTGGCTTCTTAAAGACAGGTAGTCTGGTCTAATGGAAGGAAGGCTGATCTGGGAGTTAAAAGACCTGGATTCTTCCAGAAACAGCAGCTGGAAGGCTGGGAGTTTTGCTCCATCGTGTAGGCTCTCACTCGCCCCACTCCTCTCTGGTTCTTGCTCCAGACTGCCGTTCTTACAGGACAGTTCTCGCCAGTTTACTCTGCCGCCTGCCTGCTGACCGGCACCACAGTCTTCCTGTAACCTGCTTTAAACGTGGACGGAAACCAGACAGGCAGGATTCTGTGGCTCTGGGGTCTGAGAAGGCTGGAAAGGTAGTCATTTTAAATTATCCCAGAGAGAGCAACAAGAGCGGCACACAGGAAGCCGTGTTGTTGAGCACACGTGCAGACAACAGCACACGGGTGCACAGCCGAGGACAGATCTAGAAAGGGCAGGGCGCCATCAGGGTTGGGTGCCACCTTTTCCGGTGATCATTTCCTCCCCCAGAGTGTTCCCTTACTGTCTCTAATTACAGGAATCCTTCCCAGCCTCTAGATCCTGGCCTGACGTGAAGCTTTCTCCTGTCCCTCCAGCGTCTTGTCTCCCTGCTCTGGCCTCCACGACACCTGGTTCCTGCGCTCTGACTGCATTGAATCATTTCCACTTCCTTTTGCTACTTACATACTTCCCTCTCTCACTGGAGGCCACCTTCTGGGAAGATTTCTGTGGCCTCCCTCATTGCCCCAGCCCCAGGTGGGTGTCAGGCCCTTTCTCTTTGCTCCCTGCATGCCCCTATCATCACATTGCCCACTCTCTAGTGTCCAAGCTGGATGCTGCCTTTTCTCCCCCACGAGGCTACTGTGAGGCCAGGGGGGATCCCATCTGACCTGTTCACCGTTGTATCCCTGGCTCTTCACAGCCCTGGCACGTCCATGCTCTCAGGAATGGCTGTGGAAGGCAATATGTATGTTCCTGGAGAACAGGACGCATACCCTGTCCATCCATATGTTCTTTGTCACAGAGTCCAGGGTCTGCGTGCTGTAGATTATGTATGTGTGTATGCACGTATGTGTGTTGGCACATATATATCTGGGTATGTATATGCATATGTATGTATGTGTATACCCTAAGTCATTCACTAAATCTCTGTGCTCTGGTCTGCTGAACTGTCAAATGAGAATGTGAGCTGTAGTACCAGGCCTCATAGGTTGTTCTGGGGATTAAATGCAATCACCCTGATAAAGTCCTTAGGACAGTTCCTGACACACAGTAAGTACTCAGTAAATATACACTGGGTTTTAAAAACTACTGTGACCTTTTTGGAGTCCTGGTGGCGCAGTGGTTAAGATCTCAGCTGCCAACCAAAAGGTCAGCGGTTAGAATCTACCAGCCACTCCCTGGAAACCCTATGGGCAGTTCTACTTTGTCCTATAGGGTCACTGTAAGTTAGAATCAGCTCAGTGGCAACGGGTTTGGCTCTGGTTTTTTGGTGACCTTTATAGTTGGCACTGGGCTGGTAAGGAGTACATAGTTGTTTGCCTCTGCGTTCACTGGCCCCGGGGTTCTCCTGTTTGTTACAGTGGGGGTGGTGATAGTCATGGTGGCTGTGTTGGAGCTGGCAGCAGTGTGGTGGAGATGGTGGCAGTGGTGGTGGAGGTAGTGATGGTGGTGAAGACAGTAGTGGTGGAGATGGTGGTGGTGGTAGTGGTGATGGTGGTAGTGGTAGAGGTGGTGGTGATGTGGTGGTGGAGATGATAGTGGTGGAGATGCTGGTGGTGGTAGAAGTGATGGTGGTAGTCGTAGAGGTGATGGTGGTGGCAGTGATGGTGGTGACGGTGGTGATGGCAATGGCTCTGGTGGTGGAGATGGCACTTGTGGTAGTGGTGATGGTGGTTGGGGTGGAGATGGTTGGTGGTAGGATGATGATGGTAGTGGTAGAGATGGTGACAGTGGTGGTGGTGGTAGAGATGGTGGTGATGATGGTGGCAGTGATGGTGGTGGTGGTCATCGTGATAGTGGTGGTGGTGATGGTGGTGGAGATGGTGGCGATGGTTGTGGTAGAGGTGGTGGTGGTGGAGATGGTGGCGATGGTTGTGGTAGAGGTGGTGGTGGTGGAGATGGTGGCGATGGTTGTGGTAGAGGTGGTGGTGGTGGAGATGGTGGTGATGGTTGTGGTAGAGGTGGTGGTGGTGGCAGTGGTGGTGGTGATGGCGGTGATGGCGGTGGTGGAGATGGCGGTGTTGGTGGTGATGGTGGTGTAGATGGTGGTGATGGTTGTGGCAGTGGTGATGGTTGTGGTAGAGGTGGTGGTGATGGTGGAGATGGTGGTAATGATGGTGATGGCAGTGGTGGTAGAAATCTTCCTCTCTGTTAAACTCAGCCACAACCTTTCACTGTTGATCAGATCCCTGGCTTTAGCTGCCCCCTTTCATATTTGATTAATCAGTTATTGTTGTGGATGGTATTGTGTTAAGCCTGATTTATTTCATGGCCGTGCCTCCTAATTAGTGAATTTGGCCACTTGGTTTATTTGTGAAAATTCTGAAGAACATGGATTCTCTCCACACTAATGTGAGGACCCCAGGGCAGAACCATCCCCCGGTATCCCAGCAAGGTACAGTTTCAAGGCTGGGCAGAATCTTCTTACCTCTCTCTTCCTCAGTCATTTTTCCCCTTTTTTCATGGGACTTTTTTCATAAATGTTGTAAAGCTCCCAGTGTGTTCGGGATGAGATATCTATGCATTAATAATAATCACTATTTAGAGCTTTCAGGAATCTAGGTGCCCCTCTGAAAAAGCGTTTTCCCGAATGACTCACTAAAGTAACATGAAAAACAAACATGGCTATTCCATTGTCAAGATCACGTGGACAGACAAGTAGTTCCTTCACTGAGCTGCGTTTAGAAATACATTTAGAGGTGGGGAGGATCTTAGAAACATTTAGTCCAGTTTGGTTTTTTTCCCCAAAAACTGTTTTTTGACCTGTGGAGCTACTTCTCTGGAGGGAACGATAGAGGGGAGCTCTGTGAAACTGCTGGGCACCAGAAAGTTCAGGCCCTGCGCTGGTCTTGCCAAAGCCGAGGCCTGCACCCTTGTTGCTGTGCCCGCTGCCTCGTGTTTGGGCAGCTGTGGCAGCACCCTGGCCCTGCACGTTCACTCCAGTGTAAAGCATTGTTGTTGTTGTTTTTAGGTGCCGTCGAATCAGTTCCAACTCATAGCGACCCTATGCACAACAGAACGAAACACTGCCCGGTCCTGCACCATCCTTACAATCATTGTTATGCTTGAGCTCATTGCTGCAGCCACTGTGTCAATCCACCTCATTGAGGGTCTCCCTCTTTTCCACTGACCCTCTACTCTGCCAAGCATGATGTCCTTCTCCAGGGACTGATCCCTCCTGACAACATATCCAAAGTATGTAAGACGCAGTCTCGCCATCCTTGCTTCTAAGGAGCATTCTGGTTGTACTTCTTCTAAGACAGATTTGTTCCTTCTCTTGGCAGTCCGTGGTATATTCAATATTCTTCGCCAAAACCACAATTCAAAGGCGTCAGTTCTTCTTCGGTCTTTCTTATTCATTGTCCAGCTTTCCCGTGCATATGATGCGATTGAAAATACCATGGCTTGGGTCAGGCACACCTTAGTCTTCAGGGTGACATCTTTGCTCTTCAACACTTTGAAGAGGTCCTTTGCAGCAGATTTACCCAATGCAATGCATCTTTTGATTTCTCGACTGCTGCTTCCATGGCAGTTGATTGTGGATCCAAGTAAAATGAAATCCTTGACAACTTCAATCTTTTCTCCGTTTATCGTGATGTTGCTCATAGGTGCAGTTGTGAGGATTTTTGCTTTTTTTATGTTGAGGTGCAATCCATACTGAAGGCTGTGGTCTTTGATCTTCATTAGTACGTGCTTCAAGTCCTCTTCCCTTGTCACTGTGCCCGCTGCCTCATATTTGGGCAGCTGTGGCAGCACCCTGGCCCTGCACGTTCACTCCAGCGTAAAAGCATAGCTTTATTCAGAATATCTCTGTGGTGCCTACTTCCTCCACTCGACCACTGGTCCTGTTGGTGGTAGGAGTGTACAGGTAGTCTTGACTTACAACAAGGTTCCGTTCCAACAATTCCATCCTCAGTCCATTCTGACGTAGTCGAATATATTTTTTTTTTAGTTTCATTATTCCTTTTATTATCAGTATCTTTATAAATCCGATTTTTATTTGTCTTTGGGGGTTGGAAACATTACATGTGAACATCTGAGAATGATAACATCAGCAGATTACACACTGCAACAGTGTATGTAGTACATATTAGTAACAATAAGATGTACAAAAAACAGGTGGTCATAGTGCAGTTAGTTGTAACTGAAAAGTCATGAGTGGGGGAATTCATTGTAAGTGGGGGACTGCGTCGTAAGTGGGGGACTGTGTCGTAAGTGGAGGACTACCTGTGTTGTCCCCATCAACTCTGCTTCCCCAGCACCACTGCAGGCACTCACAGCGGGCACTCAGGAGACGTGTGTTAACTGTACCAGCCTTTAAGCCTTCTAATCTCAGCAACCCTTGAAGGAACAGAGACCCCTGGTTCTGTCCCTCTGGCCTGGGAGTCAGGAGGCTTGGCTCCGCCATTTGCTGACTGTGTGGCCTCCATCAGGTCCAGTGACCTGTGTGGGCCTCAAGTTCTTCATCTGAAACATGGAGCCTTCTACCTGGATAGGGGCTGAGCGTAGGCCCTTTCTCTAGGGACCCAGGTGAGATGCTATCTGTCGGTGATTAAGCGGCCACGGGGTGGAGTAGGGCAGGCACTTGTGGGGTTAGGAGACCTGGCCGGGCCACTTACAGACATGTGCTTTGGGCAAATCACTTCCTTGTTCTGGACCTCGGTTTCTTCATCTATAAAATGGGATTCTACGTGGCATGTCTACTGTGCAGCGTGAGGGCCCAGGTGAGGTTAGAGGAGGACCCCGAGGGCCTGTAGCACAGCACTGAGAGGAGGGGCTGCGAGGGCGACTAGCTTTAGGAGCAGCAGCTCTGCCAGGTCCCGTTTTACCAAGTGATATGCCTCCCCTGCCACAGTGCCCACAGGTCTTGGGGACGCATGCTCCTCTTCTCACTCTGCAGATGGTGACAGCCCCGTCACTGGGAGCCCTTCTGAGTCAGTGGGAAGAACTGGCCTGGAAGTCGGCATCTGGGTCTGTGCCTCAGCTCAGCTGCCTGCCTGGGATCTGACTTCAGCCATGTCTTCTCTAGGCCTTGGTGCTTTAGACCTGAGATGGCAGTGTTGACCAGACACGTAGTTCCCAACAGAGACAGCATGGAAATAGAGAGGCCGGGTGGGTGAGTTAGCAGCCAGAGGAGCGGGGAGTGCTAGGCACCACACAATGCGGGGCAGTGTGCAAAGTGAAGAGTTGTTTCCTATGGGCCACCAAACACGTGGATGGGGAGACTTATTTTTAGTTATGTGAGCCAGAACTTAACTCTGTTTTAAGAAAAAGCACTTTTTTTTTTTTTAACCATTTAAATGTACACCGAACTTCCCGGAAACCATGTGCATCAAAAGAAAATTACACTTTATTTTGTTTGTAAAGACTGTAACTCCAGCATCATCACTTGCGATCCTTTCATCACCCACAAACTCCCCTTCCTCCAGGACATGTGCACGTCGCATTCCCAGCGGCCCTGTGGGCTGGTGCAAGCATCCAGCTGATGGGCTGGTGCAAGCGTCCAGCTGAGTCTGTCTCCTGAGGTCGTTGCCCTGCTCCCTGACCCGGAGCCTTTGCATACTGCGGTGATCTTACTATAAATTGCTTCTCTTGTGTTGCTCCCTTATAGTCCAGCTAGAGAATTCTGTTGATTTTTCTCTCATTTATGTAGATGGCTTATATAATCTATGAGTTTCATTTTAAGATTATGCAGGGAGCATCACTAAGTATTATAAAAAGGGGGCCATTGGGTCTGAAGAGATTGAGAGCTACTGGGCTTGAAGTTCTTTAAAAATCAGACCAGTTCCCTCTTGAAGCGCATCTGTTTTCTCACCTGATTGTCATTTAACAGCGCCAAGTACCATATTTTTCATAAACAATGTGCCCATGTAAACAATGTACCCACACATATAACACACATAGCGCACCTAGGAAAATAACGCACTTGGGGGTTGAGTGGTTAGCAAAACGGTGTAATGTGTGCGGTGTTTGTGTAGCTAGCACGATGTCTGCTCCCATCTCACAGCTGAGAAAACTGGGCCTCAGCAGGAGGATGGAGTACTTGGCCCAAACCACACAGCCAGTCACTAGGTTCAGAATGCTGCTCCCCCTGTCACCCAGAGACAGCGAGGGCTAGTGGAAGCGGCGTGGTGTAGTGGGAAGAATGTGTATTTTGGAGCCAGGCTACCTTGGGTCCAAATATTATTGTACTCCTTACAAGTGGCATGACTCTGAGCAAGTTACTTCATCTATAAAATGGGTTTAGTAATGCCATCGATTGTTGGGGAATTACGAGAGAATACCTGTGTAAGACACTCAGCACATGGTAGGTGTTCAGTAAATAAAACTTCCATGTTCTTCAAACCTGTTTCTCCCTCTGCTTCACTCTGTCCCCAGATGCAGCTCTTCCCTGAAACCACTCCTGCTTTATGGCTTTCTCATCATCTCTCATTATTCCAGTGGCCCATGAAATGAGGCCCCAAGCTGGTGGTTGATAGCCCCCTGGTGAGAGTGAATTTACGAGAAAGCCTTGCTCCTCAAAGCCTCTGCCAAACGGGAGGCAGACGGTCAGTCTTGACCAGGTGGCTTGTCGTGGTGTGAGGTTGGGCCTCATGAGTGGGAGCGGAAGAGGGAACCTCAGCATCGTGAAACCGAGCTTTGCGTTTTGCAGATGACAACACCGAGACCCAGTGAGGGAAGGGACGTGGGCAAGGTCGCACAAGTCAGACAGAGCTGTGATGGAACCCAAGGTTATTCCCACTATCCCAGGTGACCCAATGTTATACAACCATTCCTTCCTAAGAAAGAATTTTCTCCAGGACCCTAGGACTGGGGTAGGACTTTAGAAAGAGGGCTAAGGTGCGTGAAAGCACTGCTCAGGAGTGCCGGAGACAACTTGAATTTGTCTGTTTTCCCCCCTTTTGGTTCTCTCTAATGAAGTCCAGTCAGACCTTCCCAGTGGGTAGAGCAGCCTGCCCCTTGCTGGCGAGTTCTCCACTGTTTTGCCTTGAGGAGCCAAGATGTCCTTCAGCTTACCTTCCCATGGCCTCACCTTTCTTACAATCAAATCAGGACAGAGTAGGGAGACCCTAAACCAAAAACAAAAGAGTTCACTTCTCAACTCCCCCTAAAGGCCCAAGGCACCCTTTCTAAGACCTGGCAACCACCAACCCATCTCAAAGTCGTAGGCAATCCCAACGAGCCAGCTGAGCAATGAGGGGAGCTGAACTTCATGTTGTAACTGACCCTGGGTGTGTCAAGGGAAGAGTGGGAAGAAGGCCCAGAGAGACCACCTGGGCCCAGGGCTCATGACCCCTCTAGTAGGCAGACTGTTGCCTCCAGAATGGCGGAAGAGCATAACTCTTTGGACCCTCCTTCCCCAGAACCTCAGAACTTCTCCTCTTGGTGACTGGAGGCTCCTTTCCCAGAACCTCAAAACTTCTCCTCTTGGTGACCAGAGGTTCCTTTTGCAGAACCTCAGAACTTCTCCTCTTGGTGACCAGACGCTCCTTCCTCAGAACCTCAGAACTTCTTCTCTTGATGACCGAAGCCTCCCTGGGAGGTCTTTTTTCAGCACTGTTGGTGTGTCACAGTGCCTGGGCCGCTGTAAAAGTACTGGCTGATGGGCATCAGGAGTTATCCTGCAAGGTGCTAGCATGATGAACTCAGGGTAGAAGTCAGGAGCAGCCCTGCTGTTGCCAATCAGCCATTTGTCCTAAGACCTTTTTTCTTAGCCTCTATTTCCTCTTCTGTAAAGTGGGGTGGTAATACCTATCTCACGTGAGCTCGTGGGGGTGAATGTCTTTGTGTACAGTAAGGCACAGTGCTGATGACAGGAGCTCTGAGGACTAGTTGGATAGGAGAACAAGCTACCTTAACACTGTGCCTGAGAGTTACCAGTTATCGACTCGCTGTCCGGCTCAATATGGAGATACGAATTTCCTTCAAAAGCCTCAGGCACAATACGAGCCTGATACCATAAGCGAAGACACAGGAATGCCTCCAGGTGTGAACACCTGGTGTGGAGGGCTGGGCAGAAGGTAGAGCAGAAACACGTATAGTCCAAGACAACTTTGTCTGCAGTTTGGGGGTTAAATGCAGTGGACTTCCAACTGCTTTTGTTTGTTTTGTAATTTTGAGGAGTTCCAGGGGTCGGCTGAGGTCCACCAGGGCCCTCATCCTGATCCAGCCAGAACAGTGTCACTTTATCTATCTTATGCATAAAAAACCAAACCCATTGCTGAGGAGCCAATTCCGACTCATAATGACCCTATAGGACGGGGTAGGACGGCCCCACAGGGTTTCCAAGGCAGTAATCTTTACGGAAGCAGACTACCACATCTTCCTCCCATGGAACAACTGGTAGGTTCAAACTGCCGACCTTTCTGTTAGCAACCAAGCGCTTCACCACTGTGCCACCGGGGCTCCTTACCTTACACATTAGGACAGTGGGGAAAAAAAGGAAAAAGTAAACACCAGTAGCTTAACAGAACTCAGCATGGGGTGAATTAAAACACATGACAAAGTGCTTCTTTTCATTCATTGGCCTCTGGGAACATACTACTGTACCTTTTCTTACTTGGTTTGATTGTAAATAACATCTTTGGGATACTTTAAGATATGGCTGTCCTGGGCTGGATGGTAAATGTGTTCCCAGCCTTCTATCCTCCCGTGTCCTTGATCAGTGCCCACCGCCCCACTGGCTGCAACACCAGCACAGCCGTGGGAAAATGCCCAGGAAAGGGACTTCTCCCAGTCAGACATTCTCGAAAGAACAAGGCCCCCTCCCCACCGTTTCCTCACTGGAGCCCCCATACATTGCTAAACCTCGTAGCTTCCCAGAGTTGGAGCTGAATTTTGCTTCTCATAAATCTGCTATTACCTACCTTCTTTATCTCCCTGGCTGGCTGCTGAGGCTGTTGGCATTTTCTACCATACCTAATGCATTCTGGGCTTAGCGAACCAGAAAGTGGGCCCAGGGTGGCTCCTACTTGGAAAAGTGGCATCTGCTCCCCAGGCTTCAGGCCTCCAGGCCTTCTGCTGCCTCCTGACTGCCCTCTGGTGGCCACTTCGGGAAAACCACAATTGTCTGTTTTCTGTCCAGCTCCCTCTTCTCTCAGGACGATTATGCCCAGAGATCACTGGCTCTCAGATCAAGCAGGCCTTTGTGCTCCCCCGTGCTCACATTTGCACGCGTCACGTCGTCACACTTCACTCAGGCTGTCTCCAGCCTGGATGGACATGTCTTTCTTCCCCCCTCACTTCCCTTCAAACTGTTCGACTCCTTGTTGGAACCTTCACCAGCCATCGCGATGGGAGTATTCAGTCCTCCCCTGTACCCCCACGGGCTTTATTTTTGCCTCCGTTACAGCACTTAGTACCCAGCAGCATGTGGTGACGTTCACAGGGTGCAAATCCGACTTTCCAGCCAGGGTGGGAATTCAAGTGTCCTCTTTGGGCTCCCCAGAGCCAGCACACGACCTGACCTGCAGGCTCGTGGCACATCAGCGCGGTGGGACGAGCAAACCGAGACCCAGGGGCAGTGGGGCCTGGAGCCCCGTCTCTGACTCTCCACCAGGCCCCAGCGCAGCATTGGTGCTGTGGGGGTGGTACGAGGGTGTGCACTGGGCCTGCCTTGGGGACCTCAGACCCCTCATTGTCCCCCTGGCTCCACCTCAACCCCACACCCTCACCGTCTCTCCCTGAGTGTCGTGACAGGACTCTGATGAGTCTGCTCTCTCCCCCCTCCAGCATCCCCCCTGCTGGCTGTTCTGACATGACCTTTCCCAGAGCCAGGTCCAGTGCTACGAGCCCCGTTGTGGTCGGGCTCCTGCCTCGCTTAGGTTCTCTGTACCTCTCACGCGTCGGAGACACCAAACCCCGCCTGGGGTCCCACCTCTCAGTGCCACTGCCCCGCTTGCAGCTCCTCTGTCTGCAATGCCTGGCCCGTCCGGGGCTGGGTCAGCCTTCACATCAACGGGTTTGTGAAGGCTGCAGGCCCCCTGGAAACCTCAGGGGCTCTTCCCCACCTTCTGTGGCATCCCGAACCCAAAGCTGTTGCCCTACTCCATGTAACTGCCTGGGTTCTTGTCTAAACTTGGAGCTCCTTGAGGGTAGGCCCCTTGTGTTCACATCCACATCTCCAGTGCCCTGAGGGAGACAGACTGGCATAGGGTCCAAGAGCCCCCCGTGGAGGAGTGTCTGAGCTGGGTGTGTCCTGTAACCCAGCCTCCCTGCCGTCTCACCATCACACCGTGTTCTGCAGACCAGCCCTGCTCTGAAGCCTGCGACCCTGGGCTCAAGGTGAGGGGTGCTATCTGTGATTGAGGGACATGGTACATAGAATTGTCTCACACAGAAATCGCACCCGTCTCCTTGGCCTGCTTAGCAACACCCCTCGACAGAGGAGCACGCCTTCTGCAGCAGCAGCCATGCGTCCTCACACCGTCAGCCGTCTGCAACTGCAACTACGAAGGAGCATCATCAGGGGTCGGGCAGATCTGGGCCCAAATGCAGCTGAGCCGAGAGTGTGCCCTTGAGCAAGTCACTTCACCTTTCTGACCCTCAGTGTCTGCCTCTGTGAAGTGGGTTAGTACACCTAGCTCACAGGGTTGTTGTGAGGGTAGCATGAGGTGACGTTTGTGAAAGTTCTTTGTCACCTGCTTTTTAGTTAAGTAACAATATCAGCTTCCTATGCGGGTGCCAACAACCGTGCTTTGGGAGGCCGAAGGAGGCAGGCTGCTTGGGCTGGGGCAGCTGGGAAGGCTTCTGTGGGCAGTGGGGGTGAGCTGGACCCTGCAGGGGCAGATGGGGAGAATACTAGGATAGGGAGGATGGTGGCAAGGCAGGTCTTGGTGGTTTGGGAGTTTAAATCAAGGGTCCCAGGGGAAGCTCTGCCCCGCTTTGGGTCTCCCTCCACACATTGTCAGGCTATGCATCCCGCCAGCATTGCTTCCTGTGAAGAGCTGCCACCTTGTTCGCAATGCGCATCCTAGAAAGGAAGGACCCCGCCTCACCCAGCCCCGCCTTGTCTCCCCAGCGCTATAGGAAGAATTCTTTGGGGCTCTTAGTATTCCACAGTACAGCCTGAAAGCCACATGCCCAACCAGGTCTTGCGATTTCTATGGGTCTATTTTAAGTATTACCTCATCAGGGCCTGCCTACTATGCCTCCCAGTGGAAGGCTGTCCAGTGGGGCGTGGTGAGCTGCCAGCTCCAGGGAAGCAGCCTGTGGCTGGCATATGTGGCTGACCACAGGCTTTGGAGGCAAATGACAGCATGTCAGGCTGTAGGTCCAAGCTCCAGCTCCAGACCCGAGTACAGGTTGTAGCTGTGAAAACTTGAATGAGTCATTTCACCATCCTGAGCCTTAGTTTCCTTATCTTTACAGTGAATATAACAACTACCTCACAGACGTGTTTTGAGGCTCAAATGATGAAATCAATGGGAATGTGATTTGTCAGCTGTAACGCCTCATAAGAATACAAGTTGAAGTCGTTCCTGGAGCACCCAACCCCAAGACAATGTCCTGGGATCTCATCCCTCAATAATGGCCAGAGCCACTCCAAGCTGGGAAGGGGGAGAAGCTGGGACGCCCCCAAGAGCTAAGCCACATGCTCCTCAAGGAAGCAAGCATGTCTTCTTTTATACACGCCACGCCTCACACGCCTCGCATGGTATTTGAACCTCATCTCGCTGGTCATCGCAGCGTCCTCCTGAGACTGTCAGCTCAGGCATTACTGTCTCCATTTTAAGGAAGGGAAAGTAGCTCACGGCAGTTGAGTAACTTGCCCACGCCACACTGATGAGTTACAGAGCTAGGACTAGGACATAAAACCAAAAAACCAAACCCATTGCCATCGAGTTGCTTCATCTTAGCGACCCTATAGGACAGAGTGGAACTGCCCCGTAGGGTTTCCAAGGAGAGGCTGGTAGATTTGAACTGCTGACCTTTTGGTTAGCAGCCAAACACTTAACCGCTGTGCCACCAGGGCCCAACTAAAAGCCAGGTCCGCTGATTTCCAGTCCAGGTCTCTGCCCATTGTACCTGATTCCCTCTCAAAACACACACTGGTCACTGGGGAGCCTCGGAGCTTCCTCACTCAAGCCCCACATGATCGTGGGTTGATGGTTAAAAAACCCATTGCTGTCGAGTCAATACCGACTCATAGTGACCCTATAGGACAGAGTAGAACTGCCCCATAGCGTTTCCAAGGAGTGCCTGGTGGATTTGAACTGCTGGCCTTTTGGTTAGCAGCCATAGCTCTTAACCACTACACCACCAGGGTTTCTGGGTTTATGGTTACGGACATTTAATCTGGCCCATCTTTAGAGCCAGATACCCACATCTTCTAAAATAAGTCAGGAATTCATTAAAATCCATTTTCTTTTTTGTTACACAACATATACTCTCCTTCCTAAAGAATGATAACAGGTCAGCCTTCTGCCAGCATGGCCTGTGTAGGATAGTAACCAGCTCAAATATTTTAGTAAATTACCATCCCAGTGCTGAACTGGGGTACAACTTTCCGTTTGTAGAGTGGGCAGGATGTAAGGGTTGAGGCCCTGCCCCTAACTGTGTGTCTGCTGGCTGCCATCATTCATACCCTCAACAAATGACTTGGTTTTTACAGCAGCCACTTAGTTGATTGGCCTGCTTCTGCGCGCACTCTGTTGCAGTTGTTTTCCACATAGCAAGCACATGGGTATTTTAAAATGTAAGTCAGTCAGGTCAGTCCTCTGCTCCCAACCCTCCAGGGACTCCCATCCCACTCAGAATAAAACCCAGACTCCTTTCGGAGGCCTGTGGGCCTGCTGTGCCCTGGCTCTGGCTGCCTTTTTGAGTTCACTTCCTCCCCACTCTCCACCTCGCCCACTTCATTGCAGTCACACTGGACTCCTGGCTGTCCCCAAACATGGCTCCTTCCCTCACTTCATCCCAGCCTCTGCTCAGACGTCCCCTAACTGGGGACTCAGCCTGCCTTCAGTAGGACTCACACACCTGCCACCTGAGTCCCTTACCCTGCTGTCCTTTTCTTCTCAGCCTTTTATATTGATCAGTGGCCTATCTCCCCTCTCTAGAATGTAAGGGGTTGTTGTTGCTGTTAGGTGCTCTCGAGTTAATTCCAACTCAGAGCAACCCTGTGCACAAGAGAACGAAACACTGCCCGGTCCTGCGCCGTCCTCACAATTGTTACTATGTTTGTGCCCGTTGTTGCAGCCAGTGTGTCAACCCATCGCGTTGAGGGTCTTTCACTTTTGCATTGACCCTCCACTTTACCAAGCATGATGTCCTTCTCCAGGGACTGATCCCTCCTGACAACATGTCCAAAGTATGTAAGACATAGTCTCGCCATCCTTGCTTCTAAGGAGCATTCTGGTTGTATTTCTTCCAAGACAGATCTGTTCATTCTTTTGGCAGTCCGTGGTATATTCAATATTCTTCACCAACACCACAATTCAAAGCCTCCAGCTCTTCTTCGGCCTTCCTCATTCATTGTCCAGCCTTCACATGCACATAAGACAATTGAAAACACCATGGCTTGGGTCAGGCGCACCTTAGTCCTCAAGGTGACATCTTTGCTTTTCAACACTTTACAGAGGTAATTTGCAGCCAATTTCCCCATGCATAGTGTTTTTTGACTTCTTGACTGCTGCTTCCATGGGTGTTGATTGTGGATCCAAGTAAAATGAAATCCTTGACAACTTCAGTCTTTTTCTGCGTTTATCATGATTTTGTTTATTGGTCCAGTTGTGAGGATTTTTTTTTTTTATGTTGAGGTATAATCCACACTGAAGGCTGTGGTCTTTGATCTTCATTAGTAAGTGCTTCAAGTCCTCTTCACTTTCAGCAAGCAAGGCTTTGTCATCTGCATAATGCAGGTTGTTAATGAGTCTTCCTCCAATCGTGATGCCCCGTTCTTCACAGAGTCCAGCTTCTCATATTCTTTGTGCAACATACGGATTGAATAAGTACAGTAAAGGGATACAACCCTGATGCATACCTTTCCTGACTTTAAATCATGCAGTATCCCTTTGTTCTGTTCGAACGACTGCCTCTTGATCCATGTACAGATTCCTCATGAGCACAATTGTTACGGAATTCCCGTTCTCCACAATGTAATCCATAATTTGTTATGATCCACACAGTTTAATGCCTTAGCATAGTTAGTATTTGCTGCTCTACCCCAGTGCCTAGAACAGTGCCTGGCACACACAGGCACTTGTGTGGCGGATGAACCTCCTCTGGGCCAGGCCCCAGCACACAAAGACGAGGACGGCATGGTCCTATACTTACAGGGCTCACAGCTGGGTGAGGGTAAGTGCTATGTAGGGGGGAGGACAAGGCCCACGGGAGCCTAGAGAGGAGGCCCAGAATGGCCTTGGTGAGGGCTGAGCTATGGGGAAAGCCTACAGGGACAGGCATGGCTGACCTGGTCTTGAAGGACCAGTAGATGCTTGCCAGCTAGGAAGGAGAGGAGATCAGTCCGGGGAGAGAGAGCAGCCTGTGCAAAACCCCTGGAGGCCCAGGGAGAGCAGAGGTGAGGCTTGAATGGGCAGGCTTTAAGGTAGAATATTATCGGGCCTGGACTGCAGCTGGAGGCTGAGGCAGGAGCCTTCCGGGAATCCTCTCCCTGCCAGGCGAGTCCCTGCCCTGGAGCCATCTTTCTGCTCCAGACACTTAGAAAACCTGCCAGGACTTGGAGGGCTTGTCCTGCAAAGCCCCAGAGCCTTGGGCTCTCCCTCCCCCGGGGAGCTGCATCTGGGCTGCAGTGGTGATTTCTCTAGATGGAGTTGATAATGGTCTGCCTTGGTAACCACTATCTTCCTGTCTCCCGGCTCCTCAGGAACACAGTGCCCTATTTTGAGTAGCAAAAGGGTGTAGCTGAAAGAGCTTTGTAGACAGCCCTGGATTTGGCCTAGTTTACCACCTATTAGGAGGGTGAAGCCAAGACAGGTGATTTGTGCCAAGAACTCGGTCTCCTTACCTGTTAAATGTGTTGTAAAGACAACTTGCCTGATGGCTGTGAGAATCAGACAAGGTGATGTAGAAGCATGTTTCTAGTCTGCAAGGTGCTCACGTCCAGCAGGGGGCGCAGATGAGCACTCACACAGCTCCAGCAAAGGGGGCACTGGTCCAGGTTATGGGACCGATGGCAGTCGTAAGATGCAGAGGCAGAGAGGCAGAGGGTTTCCTGTGAAGATGTTCACAGGAAAGGCTTCATGGAGGGGTCCCTGGGACTGGGATGGGCATCGCAGGCAAGGGGACCACCAGAGCAAAGACAGGAGAGAAACACTTTCAGGTAGCCTGCTGAAGAGCTGCAAAGGTTACGCAAGAGAGCGGCTGGAGGCCAGGCCACAAGTGGGAGTTGATGGTCGCCCCCTGGGCCAGAAGCTGCCTCTCTTGCAGGCCGGGGTGCAGGATAGCCTAGGGACCACCCCAGACTCCAGATGCCTTGGAAGGCCACACTAGATTGTAAGTATCCACGCAGATGTCCACCCTGCCCCGTGACAACCTGTGTGTGTTTCAGGAGAGAGCACTTTGAGTCAGTCACTGGCAAGTAGAACCATTGCTCCAGAAGAGTGGTCCGTGTCCACCCTATTTCTCCATGGACCTCCAGAGCAGCCATCTGTGGTGTTGGGGTGCCCATCCCCCAGCTGGAAGGCCCTGCTCAAGGCAGGGGAGCCTATTTCACGTTTAGGGGTAGAGAGTGGCCTGGTCTTGGAGCAGGTGCAGGACTGGACAGCACAGGAGAGACCACTGGCCACCAGGTTCAACCTCAGGGACACAGGCACAGCTGGAGATCAGCCAGGCCAAGCCTAGTTAGCAGAATGTTCTTGCGTGATCTAGCCTCGAAATGACTTCCCTCTGTTGGTTTCGTCCATTGGAGCAAAAAATTGGGGATAAATACTTGCTGAAGAACCAAGTAGGTTTAATTAACTATAGTTTATAGTCTTTGGTATCAAAAAGGGCCCTGTGGGTCATAGCATCCAAGACTCTGGTTTTATAGGTGGAGAACCTAGCTCAGAAAGTCAAGCTGAGCAGAACTAGGGCTCAAATCGAGAACTTGTTAGGTATTCACCTGGCTGTATTTAATAGCCCACGTCCCTCCTGATCCTTCTTGCCAACTCTGGGACTGAAATCCAGTTGCTCGCCCCCTGGGGATGTAATAGCTAGAGGGAAGCAGGGAGAGCTGGGCCAGGGTCTGCGCCCTGGTGGTGTGGGCACCACCCCCCTGGGAGAATGTGTGAATTGCGGGGGGTTCTATCCACAAGTCTTGTTGAGGTGAAAGTGATGGAGAGACTCAGGCCCAAACAAAACTAAAAATATGGATCTTCTGAACCCCAAACCTAGAGGTTTGGTTAAAACTCACCTTAAGTTTCTCCACTGCTTTCTCCCAAGATACATGGCTTTTTTAAGGAGAAGCAGCCCATTTCTGGCCTAGTAAGTCAGCTGGGGGACTGGCCACCAAGGAGAGAATCTGACCCTGGAGGCGGCTCTGGAAGGTCTCTCGTATAGGCAGCTCTCGTGATGTGACCCACCACAGACAGGGGAGGGCCCCTGTGGAGACGGTGAGCTTGGATGGAAGCGCATGGGGCCTGGAGCTCTGGGACCTGGGTTCTGGCTCAGACTCTGCTACTGACTGACTTGATGTGGGCACATTTTTCCTCTCTCTGGGCATGCCTCACTCGATGGAGTAATGATAATACTCTTCTTGGTTCCTTTCTAGGACATGTTATGAGAATTTCATAAATAGCAAATGTGAGATGTTAACCACTGGTGATTCCTAAGAAGGAAAGAACCCAGCCTCCTTTGAGGTGCACTGTGTCAGACACCAGGCCGGCACTAGCATGTTCCTGATCTGCAATCCCGAGACTAGTGGTACTATTCTCATTTCTCAGACAAGAAATTAGAGCTAGAGATTCAATAACCTGCCCAAGGTCAGAGAATAAGTGACAAAGCCAGGACTCAGATTTATAGCCAAATGACTTCAAGTTTACATGCTTCAAGTTCCAGCGCCCCGAATGTCGTTGGCACTTAGTAAACGGTGGTTTCGTTATCGCCACCATCATCAGTGCCGTGCTTCCTCTCTGGTTCAGCCCCTGCAGGTGGAAAAATTAAATTCCAAAGGAGGAAAGTGCCTGGGCCAGGGTCACAAAGCCCCTTGGACTCAGTCTCTTAGCCATCAGGGGGAGCATTGGATAGGCAGGTGAGGACCACAGCAAGGAGGAAATAGAGAGGGGATGAGGTGCCAAGCTTCAGGGCCTCTCCTGGGCAGTAAGTCCGAGGTATATCCCAAATAAGGCTTCAAACCGGTTCAGTCCAGTTTGAACCCCTGCTGAGAATTTGCCTTTCTAACACGTTCTCTTCTGAGAGTTTGCATTTCTACCCCAGGTATACTGAATCAGAATCTACAGTTTAATAAGATTCCACAGGTGATTCTTATGTATAATTTCCTGGGAACTTATTAGAAAGGCAGATTCTCAGCAGGGGTTTGAACCAGAAGGAACCAGTTCAAAGTCCTGATCCCTGTCCCTCTGCAGCCTAGCATTGTGCCTTGCACATGCTGTACATATTTGCATTCTGCTCCAGGGAAGCAAAGAGGGAGCAGCCAATGCCCACGAGGGAAGACAGGGCCTCCATGCATTCAGGGATGGGGAGGAGTTAGGTGTGCCTGGCGCCTGGCCAAAGTGGGGGCCTAGCGGAGGCTGTCTGAGACCAGGCCGGGCATGTGGAGCGTAAGAGGCCTCAAACCCCGAAGAGGATTTTCTGTTTGAGTCCCTGGAGGGCCACTGTAGTTTCTTTGACTGCGGGAGGGTAAGGAAGTGCTTTCTGATGTTTAATCTGTAAGCTTAGATTCAGGGGACAAGGCGGAGAGGCTGTTTGGGAGCTCCTGGGATATCCCCAAGTAAGAGACAATGAGGCATGGTTGCAGGCAGGGCAAAGGGTGGCATGAGAGGCAGCATCCCCTTGAGGCCAGGTAGGGGCAGTGAGGAGAAACCAGAGCGACTGGAGGATGGCATCCTGGTGAGAAAGTGGGCACTTGGCATGATGCCAAGCTTGGGCATGTCCACGGATGTTCACTGCCTGCTGTGTTTGGGCCTGGCTGAGGAGTGCTTTACATAGGACACATGCAGAGTAGTCCTGCAGGGCAGGAGGAACACTCCCCGCAGGTGTCAGGGATGCCACAGAGACACCACACCATAAGCTGCTTCCAGGGGTCTGCCAGTCTGTGAGGTGCAGAAGGAACAGTCATTGTGCCCACAGGGTGCCAGCACTCAGGGAATAGCAGGAACATGTGGGCCCATCAGGGCAGGGTAGGCCCCCGGGGCACTGGGAGACAGGGCTGCTTGCTGACAGGGTGGACAGAGGACTGGCTTCCTGCAGGCAGGAAAGAAGCAGGAGGGGCAGGAGTCGGGCAGAGGGCAAGCAGAGATGGGGCTGGGAAAGGAGGAACAGGGAGCCTGGAGGAGCCTGGGAAGGGCAGGGCTGAGGTGGACCGGGGAATTTGGCTGATCACCTGTTCCCTTCTGACTCAGCACCTAGCCTTTCCCAGCCCATCGCCTCAGGGGATAACGACAGCCACAGTGGGAGGTCTCTTGTGACAGACACCTGGTGACACTGAGGCCTGTGAAGGGGACTCCCATAGGGGTCTAGACCGTTCTCCAGGGCCCCTGGAGCCTGCTGGGATCAGGTAGACAGGAGGGCTCTGATAGGCCCACTGGGAAGTTCATTAAAGATTGAAGTGGTGAAGCCCATTTGACAGCTGGGCGGCATATCAGCTTCCCACTGCATAAGCCAGGCAGCCGAGGAGGAAGAGGTAAGTGGCCAGGATGCGGGAGGCGCGCCTCCCAGGCTGTGCCAAGGGAGCAGGGCCCGTGATGGTCAGCAGGGAGTGGACCTTCCACTGTTTCTGCTTCTGCCACTGTGACTGCACCGTGCTTTTCAGAGTGAACTGTAGGTGACTGAGCTTCTCCCTCTCCTTCCTGCACCTCCTGGGCCTCTTCCTTCCCTCCCAGCTGCTCCTGGCGGGTGGGGGTGGGAGCTCTGCATTGGGGGACGTGCCTGTCGTTAACTGATGAGCAGGGTCCCAATGCTGGTTTACAGTGAGATCTTGCAGAAGCGGCAGGGTAGATGGCACACGTAGACGAGGCGTCAGGAAACCGGAGTCCATCCCAGCTGCACCATTCCCTCCAGGTGCCTATGGCCTTGGACAAGTTGCCTGTCCTTTCTGAGCCTCAGTTTCTCCATCTATAAAATAGGTTAGTAGGCCCAGCCTCAGATAATTGGGCAGATTAATCACAAAAAGATGTAGAGGGTTCTTGTAAGCAATAGAGGTGGGACAGACTTTATTCTGCTTGAGATTCTTTCCAAAGTACGTTCCGTGTCCTCAGTGGCTTATTAGGAGAGGGAGGACAAATATTTTGCTAGGGAAACGGTTAGCCTGACGACTTGGCTGGAGGTGTTCTGGCCTGGAAGCGGGAGGCCTGCCTTTTCACCCTGGCTTGGCCACTGGCTTACAACATGACCTTGGGCAAGTCACTGTCTTTCCCTGGGCCCCTGGGTCCCCATCTACGCAATGGGCGTGCAGAGGGGGCCGGTAAGTCAGCCGCTCACAGCGTCCAGGACAGCAGGGCCAGGCCTCCTGCCGCCATTTGTCAGAAGAGCAGAGGGCTGCTCCGGGTAATTGCAAGGGCTGGTCGGTGCTTCTTCCCACGTGGCCTGGGGCCGTGACCTCCTTCTCTGACTTCCAGTCTCTCCGCCTGCAAACCCGTTAGACCCTGACCTCTTAAACGCAGCTTTAACCACCGGAGTTGAGCACAGCTGGTAGGCCCACAGCCCCGGCTCGGGTACGAGGGTCTGTTACAGGACTTTAGCGGGTGATAAACCCACTGAATCTGGTGATCTGATTAAAACAACAAAACAGAACTGCCTCACCATGCGCCTGCCATAAGCCTAAATCCATGCAGTAAAGACCGGGCAGGAAAAGCACCACAAAATCCCCACAGGGCTCCTTGAAGCAAGCAGCTAAACTGGTGTTGAAATTGAGAGGGTGGCAGCAGGTATTTGTCCACTGCTAAGCCAAGCTTGGGAGGGGAGGTTTCTGAACGCAGAGGATGGGGAGGGACTTATTTGGGCAGAACCCTGGGCTGGGAGACGATTGTCTCGGGCACTGGTCCCAGCCCTACCACCAGTTCCTGTGTGCCCTTGGCTAGGGAACTCTAAAGATAGTGGCCAAAGCAGGGCTTCGCCCAGATCACAGATCCACCCCCATGAGGACACACGCCTCCTGGGCAGCAGGAAGAGAAGAAGGAGCCTGGAACCGGGATGGGCGTGCTGGGGAGGCTTCCCCCAGTCTCAGTGATGCTCTGTCATTCCAGAAGTGGGGACCCTGTGGAAAAAGGAGAAGGAGCCAGCAGAGAGGTGGCAGAGGGAGAGGGGACACAGAAGGGCTTGGGACGCTGCCCAGCCTGGACCAGGTGGCTGTTATCTGCCAACCAGAGATCCCATCCAGCATCACTGAGCAGGCGCTGGGTCCTTTGTCTCTGGCATGCCTGGGCTCTCAGGTTCCATCTTTTCAAGAGGCCCAGAGGATGCCTTTCCTATAGTGACTGCCTGGAAACCTAGCCTGTCCCTCTGTCCCAGAGGAGCCAGGGGCTGGCGCCCCAGAGTCTCATCAATGTTAATGGTGGGCAGGAGGGAGGCCCTTGTTGAGAGGAGGTGTCGGCAGTAGCTAGCCCACCTGCCCACCTGAGGCTGGATAAATGGAACGGCAGTGTCTGCACGAGGGCTGCAGCAGCCCCACTGCCCCACACCAGCCAGACCTCCCTGGGGACAGGGTCTCCAAGGCAGGGCTGTCCTCTGCAGGGACTCTCAAGCACGTGTTTACTTATCACAAAGGTAACGCTTGCTACTTGCAGGTAATTTGGAAATTCAGAAGGAGAATAATCCCATTATCCAGAGATAGCTATGACTGACCATTTTCTCTTTCCTTCTTTGTTCTATCCGTTGTGAAGACTTAGAGCCAGATGAGGCCATCAGTTCCATCCTCACGTTATAGAAACTGAGGCCCAGAGAGGGAGGGACCGCTCCCCAAGGCACTTAGCTAATGAATGGCAGAAGTCCAACAAGAGCTTGGGTCCCCTGACCACCAGTCTCCTGACTCCCAGTCCCCTCTGCAGGGGCTTTGTGTAAACTAGAGCCGTGCAGAGAGATCAGCCAGGAACCAGAGGGCCTGGAGACCAGGGAAGAGCAATGGCAGGCCTGGCTGTCTGCCCTCAAGAAGCAGGGCTAAGGGGAGCACGAATACTGTTCTCAGCTGCCTGAAGGCCACAGGCATCTCTTGAAAGACCACCCTGCTGGCCCTGACAGAGGCCGAGCCAAACCACTGGGAGCAGCCTTCTAGGAGAGCGTTCAGCCCACTGAGGAGGAAGGCGCCCTAACAGTGAGGACACCGCGCTGGGACAGCCCCGAGTGTCTCCTTGTAGGGATGTTTCAGCAGATAAGACAGGCTGCTTGGTGGCCTGTCCCCGCAACACGGAGAGGCTAGAGGGGTTCCCGAGGCGCTGCTCTGAGAGCCTGTGATCCGGATCTTTCTCTGGGCTCCGAAGCACTTGTCGCACACCTCTCCCTGGTCCCATGTGGCCAGGGGCGATGGGCAGGAGGCAGGCCCAGTCCCAGTTTTCGGGGCAGTGGGTGTTGACATGCCCTCCTGTCTAAGAGGAGTCAGCCAGGGCTCCCCAGCAGTGGCTCCCCTGCTACCGGCCCAGGCACTCGCCTTCCCCTCTCTCTGGGCCTCTTCTCTTGCCCTCTTCCTCTCTTCCTCCCCAGCAGGCAGCCCTCCTACTCCTCTCTAGGGCCCTCCTCTCCTCCCCTCCCACAGTTTCCTCCACCCTTCCTGGGAGGGAGTTCAGCAGGGCTTCCTGTGCACCTCAGTCATGACAACCAGTGGAGAGCATCCGCTTCAGACTCCTCCATTCCTGGGTTTCAACCCTGCTACTGACTTGCCAAGGAGCCCTGGTGGCACAGTGGTTAAGCCCTCGGCTGCTAACCAAAAGGGCAGGTGGTTCGAACCCACCAGCCACTCTTTGGGAGAAAGACCTGTTGATCTGCTCCCGTAAAGATTACAGCCTAGAAACCAAATAGGGCGGTTCTACTCTGTGCTACGGGGTCACTATGAGTCGGAATCAACTTGACGGCACCCAGCATTTACCTGCTAGAGGCCGTGAGGATGCTGTTAAGTCCTCCTACCTCAGCTTTCTTAAGGCTCCTGGAACCGCGTGAGGATTACATAAATAAGGTGTTCTCCGGGAAGTCCGTGGCACAGGGTGCTCACTCAGTTTGCATCTCTTCCTCCCCAGCCTCACCTTACACTGCTGTTGCCTTGTCCAAATACCGCCACCGTTGGTGACCTGCTGTCTCGGGCATCTGAGGCGCAGTCCCGGCTCAGCACTGGCTTCCCAGCTGTGAGGGCTGAGACCATCGGACTTCTGTTGTCTTTGAGGATGTTTCACCTGCTCTATGTCCGTCATTGATCGGAGGGCATCAGACAGCTTGCTTGGTGCCTAGTCACTCATTTATTCAACAAGTATTTATTGAGTGTCCACTATATGCCAAGAACTGTGTTGAGTGCTGGGAACATCAAGGTGAACAAAGCAGTTGTGGCCCCAGAGATTAAAGACCAGACTGTTTCCTGACTTCCCTGGCGTGCACAGCTTATGTGATGTATCTGAGTGTGTTAAGGAGCCCGTCACGAGCAGAGACCTCTGAGCAGGTGCCGTCTGTACAGCTCCTGCAGACGCGCAGCCGGGCCTGACCTGACCTAGCATGCACAGTGTGTGTGAAGTATTTCAGTGAGCTGAGGGGCCCATTGTAAGCAGAGACCTCTGAGCAGGTGCTGTCTGTATGGCTCCCGCAGACGCACAGCTGGGCCGGGCCTGACCTGACATGCACAGCGTGTGTGATGTATCTTAGTGAGCCAAGGGGCCCATCGTAAGCAGAGGCCCCTAAGAAGGTGTTGTCTGTATAGCTCCTGTAGGCGCTCAGCCGGGCCGGGCCCAACCTGGACTGTCCTGGTACTTGCCCATCTCCCAGCACATCGGCCAGTGGCCCAGGGAGGGTGTGGCCCACACCTAGGTCACTCCCTACCCTGATGGGGCCTCTTTCCAGCCCACCCTGCATCCTGGCAGTATGCGGCTTGGGCACTTCCCTCTCTCTCATCTGCTCCCCCTTCTGTTAAACAAGAACCACTTTGTTGAAGAGGAGGGGGCCTGGCGTTGGAATCCATTGTCGGATCCTGCATCAGAGACATAAGATGTAAAAGCCTTTGTAAGAGTGCCATACAAGTGCCAGGTATAATCACAACTCATCCTCGGAACAGCCCAGCAGAGGGCATTTGGTGACCATCAGCGTTCCTGCTTACAGATGAGAAGCTGGGTGGCGGGGATGACTTACCTGCAGTCTGCTGTGAGCCCTAGACTGCTGCTGCGGTCCAAGGCCACTCCCTTCCTCTCTGGCTGGCTGACCTCCTCACCCTCCTTCTCCCATCTCTTCCTCTCAGCTGGGCCCATGGCTGGGGGCTCACGCAGCCTCACCCTCTCTTCTGTGTTTTCTCCTCTGTGCTTTCCACCTCATGACCCCCAAGAGTAAAGGACCTCCTCTGGGTCCCTACAGCGTCTGGAGGCATAGGTGTTGGATGGAACTTAGAACTCAAGCTGGAGTGGGGCCTCTATGAGGGGAGACCTTAGCCCTTCCCCAGGAAGCATACTGGTCCAGGGGCTTCAAGCAGACAAGACTGCCCCTTCCCCTGGTCTGTGTGCAAACAGGCGGCCACTCGGCTAGGGCCCATCTAACCTTCCCACCCTCTGCCCCGATGGCTACCAGGGCACAAGCTCCGCTGTCATGGGTGTGTGCTACAAAACGTCAGCAGTTCACAGCTCTCCCAGACCTTTGTTTGACGTTCACTCCAAGTTCCCTTTCTCTTTTTTACTTTCCTATAGTGTGAATAGGGGCAGGTGGTTCAGTGGTAGAATTCTCACCTTCCATGTGGAGACCCAGGTTCGATTCCTGGCCAATGCACCTCAGGCTTAGCTACCACCTGCCTGTCTGTGGACGTGTAAAACATGTTGCTGTGATGGTGAACAGGCTTCACTGGAGCTTCCAGACTAAGGTGGACTAGGAAGAAAAGCCTGGCGATCTGCTTCCAAAAATCAGTCTATGAAAACCCTGTGGATCACAATGGTCCAGTCATCAACTGATCATAGGGATGGCACAGGACCAGGCAGCATTTCTTCCCATTGTGCACCGGGTCGCCATGAGTCAGGAGTTGACTCGACAGCAGCTCGCAGCAACAAGACCAGAGTATGAACAGGCTCTTGATTTTGACTCTAGCAAAACACATCTGAGATGAGTAAGAGAAGGGTGAGATCGCCTTGTTGGAGGCCCCAGTGGGTGGGCCATGCCCTGCCTCTTGACGAGATCAGCTCCCAGGCTCAACAAGGTTGCCGACACCAAGGTAGCCTCTGAGCCAGAGCCCCCCACCACTCATCCTGCATGCCTCACAGGGCCGTGGTGGGGCTGGCTGGGGAATGAGGGGGCAGGCAGAGGACTGCGGGGAAGAAAGCACCCCATAAATTGGAGAGCGAGGTGCCTTTTTAACAGTACAAGCAAATCAGATCGGGGCTGAAGGGCCATTTAAGTTTGCAAGGACACAGGCAGCCCAGTAATTAACAAGAAATTTTTGGCCCCGTGGAAAGGTCACCCAGAGAATTTGCTGTAAGTAATAATGAAAACGAACATTTCCCAGGGCTTTTATGGCTGCCAAGCGCTTTTCCATGCAGTTCACTTGTTCCTCACTGCAGCTTTGTGAAGTACTGTTACTATTATTCCTCCCATTTTCTAGGTGAGGAGCCCTGGTGGCGTGCGCAGTGGTTAGGAGCTCGGCTGCTAACCAACAGGTCGGCAGTTTGAATCCACCAGCTGCTCTTTGGAAACCCTATGGGGCACTTCTACTCTGTCCTAGAGGGTCGCTATGAGTCACAATCGATTCGACGGCAACGGGTTTGGTTTCTAGGTGAAGAGCACATTGATTTGCCCGGGATGCACAGCCATGTATCACCCCAGGCTGCCTGGCCCTGATCAGAGCCTTACGGGGATAAGGCAGGTCGATGTGGTCCTTAAATGCATGTCCGCCGTGCATGTACCTAGAGGAGGGTGGCAGCACACCATTGCAGGAGATGACAGCGGAACTCTGTGACAGCTGCGCAGAGCTGGTGTCCTCTGGCAGAAGCAGGTGTGACATGTAGCGCCCATGGCAAAGGCTGCAGCCACGGCCCCGTCTTAGTCTGGCCCCAAGGCCTCCGGTAAGCAGTGGGCAAGGGGCTGCAGGGAATCGGGATCTGCCTCCTCTTGGAACAAGCATGAGTTCCAGCTTCCTGCTAAGCCAGGCAGGCGTCTCTGTGGCTCGTCTCTTCCAGCTGTATTTTCTTCTGACCCAGCTCTGCCCCTTCCTTTGCCGGTGCTCTTTCCCCAGAGTTGGCGACCATGAGATCCCAGTAACCTCCCCAACTCAACTCAGTAACACACACCAGGTGTCTGACGTGAGCCAGGCCCCAGCCCAGAGTGATGAGAGGCTGATGCCTGCCCTCAGGAAGCTCAAAGTCTAGTGAGGGAAAGAAGACCTGCCCTGAGACTAATATTAGCTGGAAAGTTGTGTGTTTTCTGAGAGGCACTTGGGCATTGAGTGGAGAGGAGAGTAAGAGCTTAGGAAGCCTTCGTGGAAGAGGTGACTTTGCAGTTGGGCCTTGAAGGCTCAGCAGGTGAAGATGGCAGGGGAGGAGGTTGTCCTGGTGGACTGAATAGACAGACAGACAGAGGGGGCAGGCAGTGCATGTGCTTGGGGCTCAAGGAGCAGACACAGAAGGCCTGCAGGCTTCCAGCAGATTCCTTCAGGTTTGAACCCTTGCGGAGAATTTGCATTTTTAACAAGTTCCAGCTGATGCTGCTGGTTAGGGACCAAGTCTGAGAAGCACTAGTAGAGCAGTGGTTCTCGGAATTTATTATACATAAGAATCACCTGGGGGTCTTGTTAAACTGTAGATTCCGATTCAGTATATCTGGGGTGGAAATGCAAATCCTCAGGAGGGATTTGAACCAGAATAAAGTGATTCAAATCCCTGGAAGGCCTGCCTATGGGACACGTCACAGAGGAAGAAGGCACAGGGGAGCTGGGCCAAAGCCTGCAGAGCCTGAGTCTTACTCAGGGCGCTTGCACCCAGCCTGTTTGCAGGAGCTCACTTGGGCTGCATGTGGAAGATGAATGGGTGTGGGTGAGGGATGGTGGATACAGAGCCCGTGGCCCAGGAGGGACACTGAGGCAGCCACGTGAGATGGAGAGTTTCAGACGCAGCCTCAGTGGGACTCGGTGACAAAGGAGCCGTGGGAGGGGAGGAGGAGGAGCTGAGACCCCACCCTCTCCCTCACCCGGGCTGTGGCTCCGAGACCCTGCTGTGGCATCAGAGACATCAGGCTCCTCCACCCTGGCTTCTCACTGCATCGCACAGCAGGTCTGAGCCCACTGCAGGCCAGGACAGACTTGCATCTGATTAATCGGGGCCCAGGAAGGCTGCTCACCTGAGGTTTCCCTCCACACGGGCTGCTGCCTGGGCCTCCCAAGGGCTCGGAGATGGCTCTGGAGAAGAGCCCCTTCCTCATCTGTCTTCCCTGCCCCACTGGGGCAGCTGTGGCGGGGGATGGGGCTAAGCCACCTGCCAGGGGTAAGAGACAGTAAAAACCCACCTGCTACAGATACCTTCGTGCCGCTAGACAGACCCCTTCACCTCGCTGGGTCTCAGGTCCCTTCTCTAAAACAAAAGGACTGTACTTCGTAGTATTATGGACCCTTATAGCTAAAAAAAAAACTTAACTTTTTCATTTAAGAAGAGTGGAAGGCCTCGTGCCACCAAAGGCTATCTCGTCCTCCTCTGAACTAAAATTCCAGCTGCTTCATTTTGAAATATGTCTTCTTGCATGGGCTGGGGCTCCTGTGGGGCACCCCACTCTCAGGAGGAATGGGCTGGCTGAGGGTGTGGGGGGAAGCCCAGTCCAGCAGGCAGACGAGGCATGCAGCACACGGCCACAACAGACCCCTGTGTCCACAGCTGGCCGCTGTGGGGGCAGCGGGACTGGTGGTAGGGTGGAAACAGTGAGAGTGACCCAGGCAAGGCCAGGCTGGCAGACTCAGAAAGACCTTTCAGCACCAGCAGATCACAGGCCTTACAAGTCCTTGGTCCAAGGGAGGGGACTGGCCAGAGCCCTCCAGCCAGCGTGCTAGACAAGGTCAAGGGCAGATCAAGGGGCATGGTGAGGTCAGAAGCCCGATTTCAGAGGGTCGAGGAGACAGCACAAGTGAGGAAGCAGAAAGAACAATTGGAGTTTGAGGAGGGAGGGAGGTAGAAGGGATGGTTTTAACCATGTGAACATGTGATCGTGTTTGTTGATTCAGAGGGAAGAGCCGTGAGAAAGGGAGAGAGATGGGGTAGGCATGCCGGGTGAGAGGACCAACGTTTAAAAGAAGGCCGGGGATGACTCTCCTGTGACGGGGCGGGTGGGCAGCGATGGACACAGTCACGGGTACATCTGTCCGAGGCCTGGCGTCCTCCGCTTTCACCGACCACGGTACTTCTCTGTCCACAGGCCCCTCCGCACAGCGGCAGGCGCAGAATGGCCCCTCTCCCGATGAGATGGACATCCAGAGAAGGTAACGAACACCCCACCAGGCAGACTAGTGTGGCAGCCCCCCCAGTAGGTGCCCACTGCCCAGAGCACCCTCAGCAAGCAAGGGCCAGGGCTGCCAGAGACACAGACGGGCTGGGGAAGCAGGCCCAACAGCGGAGAGGGAGCAAGCTCACTGCCGTTTGTACTGGAAGTCAAGGTCAGGAATGACTGAACGTCTATGCTCTTAACTTCGGTATTGCATGATCAGCCAGCAGTGTCCCAAGCGCTGCTCAGACTGTTCCATTCGCCTTCCCAAGTGCATCAGTCCCCTCTACACACGACATGGGTCAGTCAGGTGCCAAGGCCACCCTGCTGGATCTGGGCAGGGACAGGCTGGCCCAGGTCCGCCTGCTCCGAGCCCTGGTCCTGGCCACCACCCACGCTGCCTCTTCTCTCCTTCTGTCCTGCTCCTGCCACTGCCATTCTGGGTGCCTGGGGAGAGTGACACAGCCCCTCCGGGGAGCCCCTGCCTGCTCACCTCCTGGGTGGAGGCCCTGAGGGTGCTCTGTGACCTGTAGGTACTTTTACAGTGTGGCCAGGGCACTGCCCCCGGCATGGTTGGGCCCAGCCTGTGGAGGGGGCATCCCATGGGGCATGGTCTGAGGGCTAGGGAGCGTCTAGGCTGTGGTCCTGAACTTCTAGAGGAGCAATGGTGGCTCAGGCAGGAGGGGCCTCCCCAGGTCACATACTTGGAAGTGGCAGGTCAGGGCTTGAACCCAGCCTGTCATCTGCAGGGAGGGTCTCCACCTCATCTGATGGGTCGGTGGAGCTGTGTCGAGGGAGAGCAGGCACGGGCCAGTCCACCCTGACCCCATGTTCTAGAACGCAGGAGCAAAGCTCCAGGGCTCTGTAACTGGACCCCAGTAGAGCCGGCCTAGGAGCCGAGAAAGCAGACTACCCCCACCCCCGCCCTGGTGCCATCTCTCCAGACTCCTTCTCTTCTCCAGGTTCACTCTGACGATATAAGAAATGAATACCTCAGGCCCCTTCTAGCCCTGACGTTAGATTTTATGACCATTACTGCTCTGGACCTCAGTTTCCCCATTTTAAAGAACATTGTTAACCCTTGTTCTGCCCACCTTAAGCAGATGAGGCAATGAGTGGAAATATCCTTCAAGTACAAGGAATCCGCTCTTATTCATTCCTGTGTTTACTGACCCCATAGGAGTTAAGAGCTTTACAACTGACAGTGGGCTTTTACATGCTTTGTCTCCTTTTAACACTCGCCCTAACTCTTAGGGGCTGCTGTTACTGTCACGGTTTCTTAAATGAGCAATTGAGGCTCAGAGAATGGAAATGACTTGTCCAAAGCAACCAGGGAGTTAGAGGCAGGTTCAGGACTGACCTCAAGTCTGAGCTCATCTGTCTTCACCAGGCCCAGTACCATCCCTACCCAGAGCAGGGCGCCCACCAGGTCTGAGCCGTAAATGTCCAGCAGCAGATAGGTGCTCGACAGAGCTTCAGTTGTTTTCTCAGAACTGGTCAAAAATGTCCAGACTGCGTTACTTCAGCTCACAGCCCTAGTGCCCTGGGGAGCTGGCTGCAGAGGACGGGTCAGTTTTGCCTGCGGAGTCTGTCCACGGACTGAGCGGCCCCTGGTGGTCAACCTGTGAGCCACAGGATTCACAGGCAGTGAAGGCAGGGACCCATGGTCCCAGGGAGGCTCATTCACACAAGAGGCTGGGGAGCTGTGGCTCACTTGGGGGTTACACAGCAAGTGGGTGACTCCACGCACAGGAGCCACCTTTTCTCACGCACACAGCAGCATCAGTGCCGATCAGACTTCCCCATTTTGCCATGGGTTTCCAAGCATATGCATCCTGTTGGGGAGGTCAGCGTTTTGGGTGCTGCTTCAGCAGTTTGGATAGAGAAGCTAACGCAGATGCGGCGGCATCGACAGCATCCTCACAGAGCCTGGGAAACAGACGTTGCGGGGCTGATCTCACACACAGGAAACTGAGGCCCAGCGAGGAAAAGGACTTGCCTGGCTCACAAAGCCATTAACCCCAGAACCGGCACAGCAAAGCTAGCTGCCTCTAAATGCTCCTTGCAGTAAACTTCGGGTCCCAGTTTCCCTAGCTCTAAGATCACACCAACTCCATGAGGCATTTACTGAGCACCAGCTGCATGCAGACACAGGGTCAGGCACTAGACAAACAGCTTGCCCTAACTCCAGGCTGGAGATGCGTGGCCAAGCCCTGTGCTTCCCTGGCCGCCCTCCCCACCATGGCAGCCATCACTGCAGGCCTCCAGCATGCTGTCCCACTGAGCCCAGTTCTGGCCTGCTGCCACCCCTGGGCTGGGTAGTTTGGTTTCTTAAGTCTCCTCTTGCTCCAGTGATTCTGTAGACGTATTTGTGGGTGATGTCCTCACCTTTAACTGTCCCGACCCTCTCTGTCATGAGAACCAGGCCATTTGCACCCACCAAGGCACCCGTAGCTTTGCACTGAGCACACCGTGTGACCCTATAGATGGGGGCGGCCTGCACTAGGTTCTGTGGGATCAGGGATGGAGACATGCAGCCCCAGTGTCCGTCTCTGCCACACCAGCAGTGCCTAGAATTGTCCCGGGCACTTAGCCAGGTGTGGGAGCAAGGATGGAGACATGCAGCCCCGGTGTCCGTCTCTCCCACAGCAGCAGTGCCTGGGATTGTCCCGGGCACTTAGCCAGGTGCAGGGAGAACTGGCCTACCTGGGGCTGCCGAGGCCCTAGCCCCGCAAAGCCAGGCACACTCATCAAGCCTGGAAAAGTGTGGCCATGTTAGTGAGCGAAGTCAGATTGTCCCGGTGGTCGTTGGAACCTTCTCTGAGAGCCTCCCTGTCCAGGTGTGCACCGAAAATCAGGAGACTGCCGGCACTCACTTTTGGGAACCTTGGTCCAGTCACATTCCCTCGGGGGTCAGCAGGCTCTGCCACTCGAGGCCACAGTCGGGGGACAGGCCCTTCAGGGTCACCCAGCCCCACGCACAGAGTAGGCTCACAGGCAGCATGGAAACCTGACCGCAGCTTGGGCTGGGGACAGAGGCGTGTTTTCCTGGGGCTCAGGTGGACGTTCTTTTTCAGACAAGTGATGGAGCAGCAGCAGCAGCGTCAGGAGCCTCTGGAGAGGAGAACCTCGGCCACAGGTGAGAGTGCCCACCTCCTCTGGGGCCGAGTCCCGGCCCCTACGCCCAGTGGACAGCCAGGTGTCCAGGGGCATGCCGGCCCTCTGCGAAGAGGTGCTGATTGTGTAGGTATCCAAAGCACGATGGTCACTTCAGAGTGAGGGAGGGGACCAGGGAGCAGAGCCGAAGGTTGAGAGTTCACTCGGCGCGGTCTAGCCCACGTCAGGCACCGTGCTAGAAGCCGGGGACGCGAGATGGGCAAGACGGACACAAACCTGCCCCCAAGGACCTCACTATCCAGTGAAGAAGACAGACGAAGTGACACTTATCCTATCACTTAGTACACATTGTGACCAAGCCACACGCAGGGCACTAAAGCCACGGAGGAGAAGACTTCCCCGAGAAGGTGTTGGCTAAGCTTCGGTCTGACGCTGGATGGAACTTAGCACATGAGAGGAGGAAGAAGAGAGGGTTTTCTGGAAAATGGCAGGCTTGATAAATAAGTACCAGGCTTTATCATAGACTCGGTACTTTCATAGCCTTGGTCTTGGTCTCTTACACACCCCTGGAAATGAGCAGGTGACTATTACCTTGTCTAACTGATGAGAAACTTGAGCCCCAGCTGAAGACAGGCGCCCTATTGTGAGAATGCCGCCTGCTGCCATAACCTTGCCCCCCAGGCACCCTGCTCCCACTGGGTTGTTCTCTGCACTGGGGCCACATGACTGTTCCATGCACGCTGGCCCGTTGTGTCGTTGTACCACCCCTTACCTCCCCACTTCTCCCCTCTCTGCACTCTGGCCTCCCTGGCCGCCCTCCGTGAGATCCTCTGTGCCTCCTGTCCCAGTGCTGTCGGGCCTCTGCCCGTCACCCCTCCACCTGGAAGCAGCCCGCCTCACCCAGCTCCGCTCCTGCTGCGCACACCCAAGCTCAGGCGTCGCTTCCCTGAGGAAGTCCTCTGTGCATTTCTGGCCAGTCAGCCCCTTTCACACGTCAGGATGGCACCAGGCACCTGCTCTCAGTAGCATCTATCACCTTATCACCATTACCATTTTGCATTCACAGTGTGCCTGGTTGAGTGTTTCCCACTCGGCAGTGAGCACCATAAGCCGAGTGCGGTGGCTGTCTTTGTAACAGTCCCAGCACCTGGCCGGGCCTGACCCACACGGGTGCTCCGTCACTGTTGGACACAGGGTGGCTGGACACATGGATGGTGACTGGCAGACTCTCCTCCAAGAGCCCAGTTGCCTATCACAGGCACTCAGCATTGTTCCCTTACATGTGACCCAGTGACCAGGTAGCCCATGGTTACCTGCCACAGTCACAGCTGGACCTCGGGAACCAGCGTCTACCGATGTCTCAGATGGTGCCCAGTACTTAGAAGGAACAGAAAAGAAGAAAGGGCACAGTTTGTGCCACAGAGAGCTTCCTCTCCACTGGAGAAGCGTGAGAGGAACAAGGGAAAGGTTGCTGAACTCCAGGAGCGGCAGCCCGTGTGTGGCCTGTGGGTCCAGCGACCCCGGTGCTAAGGAGGCCAGCAGTAGGGAGGACCTGGAACAGAGCCCTTGAGAGCAGCTGCCCTCTGCCCTCGCCCAGGGACCCAAGAGCACAGCCAGGCGGGCCACGGCAGGGGCTGGGTCTGACAAGGCCGCTGTTGTGTTCCAGGGCCCATCCTCCCACCGGGGCACCCCTCATCTACAGCCAGTGCGCCCCTCTCCTGCAGCGGGCCTCCACCCCCACCCCCACCCCCTGTCCCGCCCCCGCCTCCACTGCCAGCAGGAGGAGCACAGGGGTCCAGCCACGATGAGGGCTCCGTGTCCGGACTGGCTGCCGCCCTGGCTGGGGCCAAGCTACGGAGAGTCCAGCGGGTAAGCTTTCCAGGTCCGAGGCCAGAATGGGCGTGGAGGGTAGGTTCACGTTGTTGGGGGTCAGATCTCTCACCCCATCTCCAGAGACTCCCCTTTAAAGATGAAACAGAGAGGTTTGCCCTCTAGCCCCCATCTCCTGCTGTGAGTCCTTTGTTCTCGCCACTCTGCCAGGTCGTGTTGTGGAAACTGGTTCCGTTGGTGCATTTCCTTCTCTCGCCCTCAGCGGATAGCCTAGGATGTGGGCGTCTGGACTGAGCTGTGAATGTGGCTCCCACAGGAGGAGCATCTCTGACCTTGGGCTTGAACTTATTTCCTTCCCCAGAGACCTGCCCCCTCCCTGCCATGGCTGGTCTTGGAAAGGACGCAGACTCTAAGCCTCAGTTCAGGAAGGTGTCTGCTAACTGCTAGCCTGGGGCTCATTCTTGTCCCCCTGGGTTCTAATTTTCTCACCTATGAATTGGGGGAAATTGGACTCAGTGACCCCTCAGGCCTCTTTTCCCGCTGCCATTTTAAGATTCACACGTACACACACGTACACTCACACTCACGCATAGGCCTTTCTCCCCTTCACATCGGCACTGCCTGTCCCACCACGAGCACCAGGGTCTGAATTAGCACCTCCTTTTCCTTTAGCCAGAAGATGCGTCTGGAGGCTCCAGTCCCAGCGGGACCTCGAAGACTGACCCTAACCGGGCGAGCAGTGGGGGTGGAGGAGGAGGCCTCATGGAAGAAATGAACAAGCTGCTGGCCAAGAGGTGCGTCGTCCCCCAACTCTACCCAGCTTACTTGTCAGGTGGCACTGCTCCTCGCCTGTCACATGAGCTTAGCTGGCAGGAGAGTGTTCATCAAGTTTTCCCTTCTCAAGAGGGCCATTCTGAGGCATCAAACCAAAAGAAACCTCCAGCCTCCAGAGCCCTCATCTTCCCAGTTGACTAAGTGTTCATTGAAGTGTCTACACTGGACCAGCCCTGTCTTGAGCAGAGATAAATTTGGTGATAACTTCAGAGGGAAAGGAGGAACGGTCCCCGTGCCTGTGAGCCCAGAATGAGAGGATCTGGGCCCAGTGCTACTCACAGGACTCTGGGCAGTGCTGTGGTGAAGGGTCCCGCCCTGTGGGCTCATCGTGGGGGGCCCCAGAGGACCAGGCCCTGAAGAGACGGCTCCATCCATGTCCTGGGTGGGCTCTGGACCCGGGGCTCTGTCATCTGGGCCAGAAAAGAAGCCATTTCTCCATCCCCATGGGGAGGGCAGGGTGTGGCTCAGCTGGCCGATGGCCGTTGTTGTCACCGTGCCTGTTGTCCCCATGAAACCTGAGCAGGTAGACGATCAAACTGCCTTTCTCCGCTGCGTGCAAAGCTCATGCTTTATTTTCCATGTGGCCTGGCAACGGGAATGCGCTGACACAGATCAGTGCCTGCTCACCTGGCACCAGATGGCCAGGAGCCTGGCCCTTTGGAGCATGCCCTCGGCTAAGAGAAGCCTGGCGCACATGAAGCCATGCGGGCCCTGCCCCACCCACGACCCACCTGCCCTTTCCCGGGACCAGGGCATCTACATCATTGTCCTGTTAAATCTTGTTCAGTCCCGGCAGCAGACAGGGCCCCAGCTGAGCTTCTGAGCACAGGTCGGTGGGCAGACAGAGGCCAACCCCAGGCTGGGCAGGGAGGAGAGCGTTCGTGGGAAAACAACAGCAAAGGTGAGGTCACGGGCGTCCAGACGATACACAGAGGCGTTGGATTCCATCTCAAAGCACTTGGGTGAACAGGGGCCTTACGTGAACATAAAAAATATTTGTGGAAAAGAAAATATTAAAGTTTTCCCCAAATCCAAAGCCAGTAAGTTCACAATAACGGCTCGGCCTTGGATGGTTTAGACCGAACCGAGAGGAAGTTGCTTCCTCTCTGAGAACAGGAATGGGTCAGGGCTGCCAGGAGCTAGGGAGACGCCCAGATCCAGTGGGACAGCCAGGCCGACCAGGAGCAGACACCAAGGGTTCCACAAGCGTTCTTTGAAATCCGCCAGGTGGAGCCGATGGGGGTGTCTGCAGTGAAGCTTTCTCTCTGCCTCTCCCTTTGGGGCCGTGCTACTGAGATAAAACTCAGAGGTAGACTTGACCTTTGGTGTTGGGAGGAAGGAGGTGGTGTCAAGGATCATCCTGAGTTTCTGGTCAGTAGCCTCTCCTCCTGAGATGGGAAGTCTAAGGAAGAAGGCCCCTGGTGTGCTGAGGAGGTAGCCGTGTGGGCCCCTTCATTTAGCGAGTGGCAGCCACACCGCCAGCTGCGACACCCCCCCAGGCAGCACTCCCGTCAGCGTATGAGATCACGTGCTGTGGCAGCCTCACAGCGCTGAGGACCCCCAAAGGCGTGTATGTGTGAAGGGTCTGCTTGTGTAGAGGAGCCCTGGTGGCACAGTGTTAAGAGCTCGGCTGTTAATCAAAAAGGTCAGCGGTTTGAATCCACGAGCTGCTCCTTGGAAACCTATGGGGCGTTTCTACTGTGTTCTGTTGGATCACTATGAGTCGGAATTGACTTAACAGCAACAGGTTTGGGTTTGGTTTTGCTCGTGTAGATTTGGGAATTAGCCAGATATAGGCGACCACTGGGGCAAAAAAACACGAGTGCCTTTTTAAAAAAAAAATTAGAGCGTATGAAAAGGGCATCAATTCAGGCTATTCAAAGCCTTTCCTTTTCTGGGCATTTCCAGGTTTCAGCAGTGGTTTACACTGGGGGGAGGGGCTGCCGAGGTACTAGAGGAGAAGCTCTTTCCTCCCACAGGCTGTGGGTCAGCCTGCCCCGACAGCCAGCCTGTGGAGGGACAGGGACAGCTCCCCCGGGCCTGCCCTCTCTCCCCTGGGCCTGCCCTCTTGTCCTCCAGAGCTGGGGACAGATGGGGCATGACCCAGAGAGGCTACGAGCATCCTGGGGGTAGAGACCCTTCAGCCTGGACAGGGAGCAAGCCCCCCACTCTCTGCCAGAACCTACTCCATGTCCTGGGTTGGGGGACAAGCACTCAGTATGAGTCCAGAGGCCTGGACCCTAACCCGGCCTTGCCACTGGCAGATGGGACACCTGGACAGCCGCCTTCCTGCTGTGAAACAGGGCCCACAGTGCCCATGTCACAGGATCGTCTGGGGACCCGTGGGTCTGGCAAGGAGGCAGTGTACTGGTTCGGTCTGAAAACCTCAGGAGCTGACTTGTATCATCTTTTTTCCCTGTGTCCAGGAGAAAAGCAGCCTCCCAAACAGACAAGCCGGCTGATAAAAAGGAAGATGAAAGCCAAACGGTGAGCAGCCCCCGCTGCCCACCCCTCATGCCTCCCACTGGTGTCAATGAGCCAGAAGGCGTTCTGGCCCAAAGCTGGGCCTCCACAGCCCTGAGGTGCACTGGTTTGGGGTCACAGAACTGTGAACGGGGCGAGGGGGGGGCCTCTGCAGCAAACACACGTGCACACACACACCCGTGTCTCCCCTGACCAGTACCCTCCATGAGCCACTCCTGCTCAGCCCCAGGGGCTTGGGCTGGGGGAAGACAGAAGGAAACAGAGCCAGGATGCCCCTAGGTGCTATGAGGGAAGCACAGCCCTGCAGAGCCCAGGAAGGGGCCTCACCTGCCCAGGGGAGCTCAAGGACAAACCACCTTTACAGGGTGCCAGCCAGAGCATTATCAAGGGATGGGGTCGGAGAGGTACTTCCGGCAGGTGGAGAGCTTTCTTTTCCTGAGGCTCCGTCAGTGGAGCAGGAGCCCGCAGACTGTGCCCTGGGCAGATGGGCTGTAGCCGGTCCAGCCACGGAGCACCAAGCCCCTGCGTCCACTTGGCTTAGCTAAGCCACTGTTCCTCCACATTAAGCTTTTCCTACACAGACTCCTCCTGAAACTGCTCCGTTTAACCTCAGCTACACGTGGTGTGAAGGGGGCCTCTGCGAGGCAGAACCACAGAAGAGAGGCACGGGTGGCTGCACCCACACAGGCTGGTTGTCAGCCCTGCAGATCCCCACGCCATGCACACAGGCTGGTTGTCAGCCCCGCAGATCCCCACGCCACGCACACAGGCTGGTTGTCAGCCCCGCAGATCCCCACGCCACGCACACAGGCTGGTTGTCAGCCCCGCGCATCCCCACGCCACCCACACAGGCTGGTTGTCAGCCCCGCAGATCCCCACGCCACGCACACAGGCTGGTTGTCAGCCCCGCAGATCCCCACGCCACGCACACAGGCTGGTTGTCAGCCCCGCGCATCCCCACGCCATGCACACAGGCTGGTTGTCAGCCCCGCACATCCCCACGCCACACACACAGGCTGGTTGTCAGCCCCGCAGATCCCCACGCCATGCACTGTCGTACCCACCTCAGGGCCTTGGCATAGCAGCTCACTGTGCCTGGAGCCTCGCCAACCTGCCAGCTAACTCCACAGCCTTCTCTGCTTAGACACTGCTCTCTAAGGAAAAGGCCCCCCAGGCTAGGTGGACACCCTGCTCCCTGGCACCCAGCACCTTCTCCGGAGCCACTGCCCCTCCCTCCTGCCAGATCTAAGTCTAAGAGGACAGACAGACCCTGTGTCCTCTTGTTTCACCCAGGGTCCTCCAGCTACCCTGCCACGAATTTCCAAATGGCAGAGGCCCACCTGGTCAGGAGCAGCCGGTGACCGCTGCCATTCAAGCACTATGGCCTCGTCTTTGCCAGCAGCCCCCAGCTGCAGTTAGCCCTAGCTTTTCTGCTCAGCGCTGGCACTCCACAGGCGCAGTCCCTTAATACCCCAACTCTCCCCTCAGCTGGCACAAAGAGGAAGAGAGCATTTCAACCCCAGGGGGCTACTGGGAGAGAAATACATTGAAGCCATAGACCTCAAGAGGGGACTCTCTTCCTCTGGTTCCCCACTCTCCCCTTCCTCGTGTTTCATCAGCCTCCTTATCACTCTCACCTCCTGTTCGCCCTGGTCCTCCTCATGGCCAGGAGTTTCTTTTGGCACCCACAGTTGGCCCCTGGAAAGAGCAGGGCTGGGCCAAGAGTCCTTACCTCATGGGCCTCCGTGAAGCAGAGGAGAAGCAGACAGGAAACAAAGTAGTGACAAGAGCAGAGGGAGAAGCCCTAGACTGCCCGGGCTTCTAGGAGAAGCATGTGCACCGAGCCTTGAAGGCTGGGTAGAGGCAGGAGCTCAGGGTATGCTGTGGGGGGTACCCAGGGCGGTGGAGCTGCAGTGGCCAGCTCCACTAAGGGCTGTTCCCTATGAGCAGCAGGGTGGCTCTGGAGACCTCGAGCAGACGAGCAATGAGTCGGGCCTGGGCCTTAGAACACTCATTTCGGCAGCAGCATTGAAGAGCCTGTGGGCTGGCTGAGGACACACATAACTTCTAGAATGGACCTTACCACTCCCTCCTTTCTGCGACAGCCCATGTCTTAGCAACCTGTGTGTGTGGGACCCCAGGTGCCTCTCCCATACTCAGGTTTCCAGGACAAGGACTGTGCCCTGGCTTGCGGTGTAGGAGCCACACCCATGCGGCCAACCCACCTGCTTGGCACCCACACACCAGCCCTGAGAGGCAGGGCCCCGCCCAGCAGAGGAATGCATGGGGCCTGGAGCCCAGGTGGGGTTGCTCAGGTGGGCGCAGTGGGGGGCCCCTGCCACTCTCAGGGCTCCCTGCTGTGGGCGGGTCAGCTGAAAAGAGCAGCCACCCCTGGTGAGCCTCAGCAGATACTGCACACAGGGCCTGCACACCCCCAGCAAGTCACAGCCCCAAGGCAACAAGTGTTTCACAGCTCCTCAGCGCTCCGTCCTCAGGAGAGCAGTGGGGCCTGAGGAAACTGTGTCTCCCTCCAGTCTCCCCTCCCTGACTCTGTCCAGGGGCGAGATAACTCCCCATGGGGATGTAGGGTCTTCAGTTTTCGGTAATATTTACTGTTTTGCTGGTAATGAAAGGAATATATGTTCTCCTAGAAACTTTGGAAAACTGAGGCTTTCTGAATGACTCTGGTCCCTGCACTTGCCCCAAGCAGCCTTTCTCTCCATTCCAGGAAGATCCTAGCACCTCTCCATCGCCAGGGACCCGAGCAGCCAGCCAGCCTCCTAACTCCTCAGGTAAGGGGTGCTGCTCGGACCCCCCATGGTACAAGGTCTCCGAGCTGGATGGCCTCATGAAGACATTAGTCTGATGCAGCCTCCTCACTTTTCAAATGAGCTAAGAGCCCCAGGGGCTTGGCTGTGCAGTGGGGCTCCTCCAGGGGCATCCGTCAGCTGGGGCCTCCGCACCATCTCAGAGAGGGCTGGGCAGGATCACCCCAGGGGGCAGCTGCTTTATAATGGCAGCACTGTAGCTTGTCACACACCAGGGCCCCAGGCTCACACAAGGGGGAACTCACCTAACAGCACAGAGCAAGTCACCGGAAAACTGGCCAAGGTGAGGCTTTCAAGAGTTATGTTGGAGTGCTGAAATTCATGTCGCCCTCTGAAAAGCCAAATGTCACCCTCTGAAATGCCAAAAGTTGGCTGATTACAGGATTGGTGATCAGTCTTGCTCCATCAGAAAGCCCTTTTATCTGCTAGGACTTGTCCCAATCAGTCTGTGATGGAGGAGGGGTGATGAGGCTTTTCGGGGGAAGGAGAGGCTGGGGTCGGTCACTCAGTCACTCAGCAAACACTGGCTCCATTTCTGCTCTGTGCCCAGCCAGTGCTCAGGAGCAGAGGGGAGAACAGCGTGAGTCTGTCCAGCTGCCACTGCGGCAGAGGGAGGCTGGCCAGCTGTTTGCTGTCTCTGGGGCCCCGTGCCTGCACCAGCCCCAGTGTTGTTGTTGCCCCATGGTGTCTGCCTCTCCTCCTAGGACTGGCTGTGGCATGTGGAGCCTCTGAATATTTGGGGAGTGACCGCCTACAATGCTCCTTCCAGCCACCCAGGGGTAGAGTGCTCCCCAGTTAGGAAGTGGGGTTCGGTGGGGTTACGTACTCTGCTTAAGGGCACACCCTGGAGCTTAGAGTGGCCCCAGGCCCATGCCTGCAGACACAGCACTCATCCCAGAGGAGGTGTGACCTGCTGACAGCCTGTAGCCTAGGCTGGGCTTAAGGTTGGTGGCCTCCCCTCGGCCCCTGGGGACTTTCCTTCTGCCTGTCTACTCATCCTGCAAAGTCAGCAGATTCCATTCAGTCCAACAAATCCTCTGAAGGAAAATGAAACGTAATTGTTGGGTCGATTCTGATGTTGGTGGCCTCCCCTCAGCCCCTGGGGACTTTCCTTCTGCCTGTCTACTTATCCTGCAAAGTCAGCAGATTCCATTCAGTCCAACAAATCCTCTGAAGGAAAATGAAACGTAATTGTTGGGTCGATTCTGACAACTAAAAAAACTAGGACCGCTTAAATTTAAAAAAGAGAAGCCAGCTTTCAGGCCCAGTATGAGACGGGGCTAGATGGCCTGTGGGGGTGAGGGGGCAGCGACTAAGGAGCGGTCACCAATAGCAGGCACTGTGGGAGCATGGATCCCCGAAAGAAACGGGAACACAGGGCTGCATTGAGAGCATCCTGGAGGGGCGTCCCAGCCCTCGGCCATTGCTGTGGTTCTCTGGTCAGCTGTAGAAGTCATATTCGAGAGGACCCTTGACCAGCTGGGTCATGTTCCAAGGAGAGGCCCAGCATGGTGAGGCCCACAACCAGGTCACAGCCAGCAGTATGAAGGGTGGGGGCGTGGGTCCTGGAGCAGAGAGCACTGGGGCCATAGCAACACTGCCTACCACCTGCAGGACTGCCCCAGGACAGGGGCGGCAAATACTGAGCCAGGTTTGAGCTCAGCACCAGGCCAACCTGCCTCAGGCCGGGGCTTTCTGCTCGGGTGCGTAGGGGGTTGGGGGCTGCCACTGAGGGTTCTGCCAGCTCTGACTCTTCACCCTGCCATGGTCCAGAGGCTAGCCGGAAGCCCTGGGAGCGGAGCAACTCGGTGGAGAAGCCAGTGTCTTCCTTACTGTCCAGGTGAGCCGGTCCGGGGAGGCCATGTACGTCTGGTGGGTGGAGGCAGGCATGGGGTCCGATTTACATATCTGCTTCGTTCCATCGCCCTAGAACCCCGTCTGTGGCAAAGAGCCCTGAAGCTAAGAGCCCCCTTCAGTCACAGCCTCACTCTAGGTACCGACAGCCCTCTGCCCACGTGTCCTCCAATCTCCAGGCACCTTTGTCCCTACCCCACAACTAACACCCTCATGCCCTGCCTCATGTCTTGTCATTTAACAGCGTGCTCTGGGCGAGGGGGGTCTGTTTTTCCCCGAGACCTGGGAAACTTGGAGCTGGAGGGGCTTTGGGGTCATGCAACCCAGCTGCTTCCTCCCAGCTCTGTGGGGTGGCGGGGGCGGGGGCAGGAGGAGATGGAGGCCCAGGGAGGTGACTTGATCAGAGGAAACGAAGAGAGCCCAAGGTGGAGCCCCGGACCTGGATTCACGATTGATGACATTGGACGAGTTAGGACACCTCCCCTAGCCTTCGTGTCCCCCTGTAAAGTGAGGTCTGTTAACTGCCTGCCTCCCTCCGCCCCTACCAGGCGATATGTGGCTAACTGTGTGACCAGCTTCCGGTGCCTGGCATGTGCTGGGAGCACCCTGGCCCCCTCAGCTCTGCTGGTCCCGGGGCTGGCCAGCACCCTGGCCCCCTCAGCTCTGCTGGTCCCGGGGCTGGCCAGCACCCTGGCCCCCTCAGCTCTGCTGGTCCCGGGGCTGGCCAGCACCCTGGCCCCCTCAGCTCTGCTGGTCCCGGGGCTGGCCAGCACCCTGGCCCCCTCAGCTCTGCTGGTCCCGGGGCTGGCCAGCACCCCGGCCTCCTCAGCTCAGGCCTGTCACCTCAGCGGGCAGCACACACAGCTCATTTTATCTCTAAACATACCGACCATATTTCCCAAACCAAAAGTTGTGTGACAACAGGGTAAAATATTTGGAACTGAGGTTGCCCAAAAAACCCGAGACAGACAGCCACACAGTAACCATCAGCCCAGTGTGGCCTGACTATGAAGGCATCTAGAACTGGTAGCAGCAAATGCCTTTCTGGCCCAGCACCAGGAGAAAGGAAGCAACTGGCCTCAGGGCAGGTGACGGTTGACCTGGTCTTGAAGAATGAAACAAGGTGAAGTGCAGCCTGGACACTGGAGAAGGAGTGCCTAGCCAGCCAGGCTTGGCCGAGGGCTGCTAGTCAGCCGGGTTCCGCGCTGGGCCAGTCCCCGCCAACAGGGGCTGCTTTTCTGGTGGAGGGCCTGGTTCAACACTAAGTAAGACCAACAGCCAAGTTCTGGGGGGTGCTCTGAAGACAGTCTAGCAGGGGGAGTGGGGGTAACAGAGGGGCTGCAGCGAGGGGAGGGGAAGGCCTCTCCCAAGGAGACACATGAGCTGAGGCCTAGAGGAGGAGAAACATGAAGGTCAGTGGGGGCAGCTTTCCAAGCTGAAGGAAGAGTGGGTGCCAGGGCTCTGAGGTTACAATCGACTTGGCAGATCCAAAAACTGAAGGCAGCCACTGGAAACGGCACAGGGGAGGTCAGCTGGAGGGGTGGGAAAGTCAGGTGGTAGGAAGTCTGGGTTTGGTCTGTGTAGTGGGCCCCATGAGGGGGTGGCACTGTGTGAGGTGGGCAGCACTCTGGAGATCTCGCTGGGCTGTGGTGGGGAGGAGCCGTGGGCGACCAGGGAGGAGTCAGGCACTCCTCAGCTCCCCACCCCCTTTGTCCACCCTACCCAGCCTGCCCCTAGGCCAGCACCTCCCTCCAGTGTCTATCCCTTGTCTCCTGGCTCTGAGACAAGGCTGTCTTATTTCCCAGAGGGTTCCGGGGGGTGGGTAGTAACAGCCCCTCCCCTGCAGGGGCATTGCAGAGCTCAGGAAGCAGCTGCTGTTGTCATCAGGTATGGTTTTCAGTAGGCAGATGGGGAAACTGAGGCCCAGAGAGGGGAAGCAGTTCGCCCAGGTTCTGGCAAATTATTGTTGGACCAGAGACCACAGGAAGGCATGGAGGACCCGGGGTTCAGATGGACCTGGTTACTCACTGGGGCCCAAGTGACTCAGGAACCTATCCGAGTCCGTGCGTCTCTCTGAACTTCATACAGGAGGGGGCGGAAGCACTTCTTCACCCTGCTCCCTTAGTGCAGGGAACACTGGCCCCCTCACACCAGTGGGCGCCTCACCAGTTGCGCTGGCCCACCAAGCAGCCCACCGTGTGTGTCAGCATCCTCCCTCACAGCCCATGTGCCTGGACTCAATTCCCTGAGACCACAGGCTCCAACCACAATCCTCGCCATGACTTCACCATCCACAGAGCAAAATCAGGTCCAGAAACACATGTCCTCAGCACCGTGAGAACAGTTGACAAGGCCAGGAGGCCGGAGCATTTTGCCAAGGTTCCCAGGCGTGGACATGCTTTTTCAAACCAGCTCAGCTGTGCTCAGAAGCTTTTCGAGAAGCAGAGTCCAGGACTGGAGCACCCCGAGGCACACCTCGCTGGCAGCTCTTCCACACCGCACTTGAGCAGGGGCAGAAGCACTGGGCAGTTGATGGGACCTGTCTGCCTGGGTTGTGAGCTCTCAAATAGAACACAGTTCCTTTGGGAGACCCTGAGTCCCAATTCTTGGGTTAGGAAATATGGTCACAGTCTCCATGGAGACCCTCTTGAGGTGGAGACTGGTCATTAGAGCCCTCCAAGTCTCTGAGGAGCGGCCAGAGGTTAGAAAGCTGACAGGAGGGGGCGCTCAGCCGTGGAGCAGGGTCAGGCCCCGGTGCCAGATTTCCTGTGAAATCACTCCCCAGCAGAGTGGGTGCCGCCAGGCCCCACCACCCACTTTACTGCCCCCACCCTCCCCTCCCCAGGATGAAGCCGGCCGGGAGTGTGAACGACGTGGCTCTGGATGCCTTAGATTTTGACCGGATGAAGCAGGTGAGTGTGTTCATTCCCAAGAAGCTGTGAAGGTGGCCATTCCTGGTCCATGTTGCCAGGTAGGCCCAGTGGGACCCATACTCAGCCACCAAAATGTCCATCAAGGAGCTACCAGTGGAGAGGAGGGGTGCCCCGTGCCCTTCTAGGCACGCCCACTCAGCCCACCTCTGGGGCTCCCCGCTCTGCCAGCCCTCAGCCTCATCAGGGCACCCCTAAGGTGGTATAGCAGGACCTGCCAAGGCACCATCACCCCAACCCCATGCCTGCCTTCCCCCCAGCTCAGAAGGGGCAGCTGAGGGGCCACATGGGGCTGGGTGAGGGTGAGCTCTGTGGCTCTGGAGGAGGCCCAGTTCCCTGTCCCCTGCCCATCACCCACTCTGCGGCTCTGCTCCTTCACAGGAGATCCTGGAGGAGGTGGTCAGAGAGCTGCACAGGGTGAAGGAGGAGATCATCGAGGGTGAGTGGGCCCGTGGGGGGTCACAGAGTGACAGAGGTCGTGGAGGGTGAGGGCATCGAGGGTGAGGGGGCCCATGGGGGGTCACAGGGTGACAGAGATAATGGGGGGTGAGGGCCCGTGGGGGGTCACAGGGTGAAGGAGGAGGTCATGGAGGGTGAGGGCCCCATGGGGGGGGTCACAGGGTGAAGGAGGAGATCATCGAGGGTGAGTAGGCCCATGGGGGGGGTCACAGGGTGACAGAGGTCATGGAGGGTGAGGCCCCATGGGGGGTCACAGGGTGAAGGAGGAGATCTTCGAGGGTGAGTGGGCCCATGGGGGGTCACAGGGTGACAGAGGTCATGGGGGGTGAGGGCCCTGTGGGGGGGTCACAGGGTGAAGGAGATCGTGGAGGGTGAGTGGGCTCATGGGGGGTCACAGGGTGACAGAGGTCATGGGGGGTGAGGGCCCATGGGGGGTCACAGGGTGACAGAGGTCATGGAGGGTGAGGGCCTGTGGGGGGGTCACAGGGTGAAAGAGGGCTTTGGAGGGTGAGGGCCTGTAGGGGGGGTCACAGGGTGAAGGAGGAGGTCATGGAGGGTGAGGGGACCCGTGGGGGGTCATAGGGTGATGGAGGTCATGGAGGATGAGAAGCCCATGGGGAGTCACGGGGTGAAGGAGGAGGTCATGGAGGGTGAGTAGGCCCCACGTGGCAGGGAGCCGGGGCCACGTGAGGTCCTCGGGATTGGGAGGAGTGAGGGCCAGGCCTGAGAGGAGGCTGCCTGTCCCCCAGGGCTGCAGGACAGCATTCTTTCTTGTGGCAGCCCCATACCATCTCCCCGTGCGCTAGTTGAGGAAATGGAGGCTCAGAAAGGTTAAGGACTTGCCTAAGAATACACACCTTCCTGGTGTGATGCCTGGGTCTGAGCGCTTTCTGATCCCCCATGCTTCTCCACAGAGGCCTCCAAAAAAAATAAACCAAATCTGTCTCCGTGAAGTCGATTCCGACTCATAACAACCCCACAGGACAGAGTAGAACTGTCCCGCAGGGTTTCCAAGGCTGTAATCTTTATGGAAGCCAACTGCCACATCTTGTCCTTGTGGGGCTACTAGTGGGTTTGAACTGTTGTCCTTTCGGCTAGCAGCCAAGTGCTTTAACCACTGTGCCACCAGGGCTTCCTCCGTGGAGAGTTAGCCGTGGTAAATGTTGGAAAGGGAGAATGATCTAGGATGCATGCGAGAGGCATGTCCAGCAGACGCCACTTGACTTGTCCGCTCTTTATTTATCTGTTGGTTAAAATGCCTCTGCGACACCCCCTGCAATCACTGATTTGGGACTCTGGGGAAGGGCAGCTGCTCAGAGCACCTGACCAAGTTCACAGCTGGCTTGGCCCCAGGCTGGGGGAACAGGCACCAAGCTTCCCCAAAAGAGCCGCTGGCTCCAGCCCAGGCTAGGGGCCTTGTCACAGTGAATCACGTCTGTTCCGGTCCCCAGCCTTCATGGAGCTGCTCAGATCTGGAGCCAGAGGAAAAGGAAGGGCCGGGTGGGGCAGTTCAGCCCAGGAACATGGCAAGAATGCAGCTCCCACCACCCCACAGGCCTGACCACCCAGAGGCAGCAGAAGGAAGCTCCACACCTGGGGGTTATCAGAGTGACCTGGGCAAGAGTGGTCTCCATGTATAAAAGGGCGGGGAGCTGAAGGCAGAGGGCTGGCTGGTCTGATGGGAGGGGGGCAGGCCGGGAGCCCCAAACCTGGCCTCCTCCCCAGCCAGCTGGCGCAGGGCGAGTATTGCTGTAGGCTCTCCCATGGGTGCAAGGACCGGGCACACCACTACCGGGGCAGAGAGCACTGGGTTCCTGTTGGTCCAGTTCCCCTGAGGCCTGGGCTGGGGAGATAAGGAGTTAATGAATGAAGAGGGAGCCAGAGCCTAGAGGCAACACCAAGGCCAACTATTAACCTGCTTTATGGCCGGCACCCCCCGCCCCCCACCCAGGTCAGCAGTCAGGCCTTCTGCGGTGTGCACATGGGGATCTCCAGCCTCCACAGGGGTGGGCACACAGAGGGGTCAGCCCCACCCCTCAGTTCAGAGCCAATGACAGGCCCTTTTTCCTCAGCTTCTGGCCTCTAGACCCAGTGGGGTCTGTCCAGGAAAAGGGGAGCCCTGGGGAAGGCCTGAGCCGACGGGGGAGAGCAGCAGAAGGCCCCGGGGAGGGGGAGCAGCTGCTTCGGGGTTCAGACGGAAGAGGGCACGCTTGGCAGGAAGGCGTGAGAGGGGAGGAAGAATGGCAGAGCAGACCACATGTGCCTTTACTGTCACCCGGAAGGTTCCTTCAAACACCACACTACTTTGGTCTCTGTCCTCTCTGGTCCCTGATCTCGGTGAGCCTGGGTGGGGCGACCGAGCAGGTGATGACGCCAAGAAGTGGCCACAGCTGGGATATGGGGCAGGGCCTGAGCAGGAGCCAGTCCCAGCTCAGCAGTGTTTGTCGCTGCAGCCAAGCTGGTTCCGGTCACAGAGAGCAGATGAGGGGCCCTGCCGCCCCTGCTCCTGAGCCCCCTCTCCTGTCCTGTCCCCCAGCCATCAGGCAAGAGCTGAGTGGGATCAGCACCACATAACACAGGGTCCTGCCGCTGCCACCGGCCGATGACCAAGTCCAGCTGATGGAGGACAGCGAGGAGCCACGGCCGAGCACACACCAAGCAGACGTGCTTCGTTTAAAGTCTTAATCTGTGATAAATACTCAAAATGAGGAAAAAGTTCAATTCCTGGATTTTTTTAGATTCTACCTGACACAGAACGCCAGGCCTCCTTGTCTCTTTTTGTATTTTATATTTGCTTATTTAAGTGTACATTTTGTTTGTTTATAGAGAGGGAGCCCCCAGATTACAGGCTTCATCAGATGGTTGCCGAGTTTTCTCCTAGTGGGCGCTCTGTCCCTGCCGTGTGGCATCACCCGACACGCACAGAGCTGTCCGACGCTGTCTTTCCCCAGCGACCCTGTCGGTCACGCGTGCGTGGTGTCTGTGTTCACATGGTAATAAACTGTCCGCTGTCCACTCCGTGTGCCTCGCCTCCTGCTCTCGCACCGGCTCCTGACGGGCATCTGGCTGCCCCTGCCTGGGACAGCAGCGTCACAAGGGGGTTGCAGACCTCACCAGGAGACACTATCAGAGGAGGTGACACCAAATGACTGCCTATGAAATTTTTGTGCAGTGTGCCAGCAGAAATTTACTATGTTTCTATAGAAGTATTCTTGTAGTTAGTTACAACAACAAAAACATTTTTCGTAAGCCCATCGGCTAAGACTATGCTGATTTACTTTTTGAACCGTCTGACGCTCTCAGGTCAGAGCTGTGGTCATTGCCCAGTGACGGTGACGCTTCGAGTCACGTGGTTTCCCCTGCACGCACTACAAGCACAGGCTCTTGCTTTCTTTGCTGCCGGTGTTTTTATCGTCGCTGCTTTTGTCACGTTTTCTGGTGTACTGTGGTAAGTAGTATTTGTGAACCTCAGCCAATAACTTTTTTGAGAATGAAGTAGCAATGAAAGGAAAAGGAGGGATACACGGGAACTATGATTCCCAATTAACAGTACAAAAAGCATCGCTAAGGATTCTGTCTGGTCTGGTACAGGAGGCGGTCCACGGGGGTGGTGACGCCATGAGTTACCACACGGAGTAACACCGACCCTAGTGACGCCACTGCCTGGGATGCCCCTCCTCGGGGAGGCCAGAGCCTTGGTCCCCAGGAGTGGCAGGAGAGCACACAGGGCCTTCAACGGTGGCAGTGATGGAGGTGGAGAAGGGGTGTGAGGGGCAGCTCAGGCACCTCGGGCTGGGTGCTCCAGGGCTGGGCCTCAGGTCCTACCTTTGCAAGCCACCCTCCATGGTGACCCCCAGATAGGGGGCCTCCAGATGTAGCCCAAGCAGCAGAGGGACCCGTGCAGTCCAACTGGAACAGGTCTACCATGAGGGCTGGTAGTGAGGCCACCGCGTCAGACAGCTGTGCCTAGAGCCCCCGCAGTGCAGAAATGAGGGTACCTCAGCTTCCACTGCACCCGAACCCTCCAGGGAAGACCACCCACCACCCTGGCCCCCACCCCGTCATTGCTGCCCACTCACACAGCCCTTACTCCAGCCAGGCTGACCGCTGGGGTCTCCAGCCTATCTCCCCAGAACGTGCAGCTCCCAGGGTCACCAGCGAAGGCCTGACCCTCGGCCTCAGCAGCCACTGCCGCGGGAGGTCAGCCCACAGCCAGCAGGCAGGCCTTGTGGGGACCTGGAATCCTGGGACCATTTCTTCTCCAGGGGTCCCACACAGCCTCCCCGGACACTGGGCGATGTGCCTGGCCCAGGCCTGTGGCCCTCTGAGGGCCACGGAGGAGGGAAAGGGGTGCCTGCCTCTTGGGCCCCAGTCTAGCTGACACGGGAGCTACTGTTTCTGGCCAGGCTTAATCCCACTAAATCCTTCCAGCAGTCCTGAAAGATTGTTTAACCCATCAGGTGAGAAGACCAAGGCCCAGGGCTCCCAGCGGCTCCTCTGCAGACCCCACAGCCATGGTCTCCTGCCAGTGGCGCCCAACCCGTCACCCTCCGCATAGCTGTGCTGGGACAGCTGGGGTCCCCCCGTGACCCTGCGGCCTCAGCCTGGCCCATCCCCCGTCCTGGGCATGTTGTGAGGCTCGAAATGCCCCTTTACCTCCATGGGGCCGATAAGGGGACAGAGATGTGGAGGAGCACTGAGCATGGGGTGGGCCAAGCTGGCCCTTGCGCCCTGTGTGCACAAGGTGGGGCAGGGCTCAAAGTTCTCCATAAGGCTCCGCTTCCTGCACAGGGCAAGCCCAGGGGTATCTGGCACGCCAGAGGCCCCTCCCCCGGGCAGCACCTGGCTCAGGCCCGGCCTGGGCTCCATGGCCCTGCCTTCCAGCCTCCTGCTCCTGGGTCAGGAGAGGCAGAGGGAGCCCAACCCACCACCCCACCTCTGAGGTGGTCCTTGGGCCTCAGTCTGCCCTTTCCTCTGGCTGCTGTCCTCTCTGGCAGGAAGGACCCAGCCCAGGTTCCCCTCCTTCCTTCCATCCATCAACCTGAGACCAGGACTCCACCCCGGCTCTCCTGGGCCAAGGGGCTGGTGTGGAGGAGGCCCCTACTTCTCAAATGTGCTCCAACCACCTCTACAGTCAGGACAGACAGAAGCCAAGGGACTGCCAGCTGCTCACTCGGGGCCAAGGTCCCCTGAGCTCCCACCGTCTACTCATCTCTTGTCCACCCACCTGTCCACCTGACCTCTGGCACCTGTTCTGTGAGAAGCCCCTCATGTTGCCACTCGGAGAAGTCTGAGCTGCAGAGGGAGATAGCCCCCGGCCTCAGGCTGAGCCCCATCAGGGTCAGGGAAGGCTCCACGGAGGCAAGGGCTTCAGGTGGAGCTGGAGGTGGCCAGGCCAAGGTAGGGCTGGAGAGCGGGGCAGAGCACCAGGGGGACAGACTGCAGAGCTCAGAGGGGTGGGGAGGATGAGGGCTAGGAATGGGGGCTATCTGCTGCGCTCCCACCCCCCCCCCCCAGGGGCTGGCATCCAGGGCCTCAGGAGGAAGTGTACACCTGCAAGCATGGGAACGGGAGCAGGGCAGAGGGGGCTACAGCTTGGGGCCGTCTCAAGGCCACAGATTCTGGGGCCTCAGAAGCAGGCCACTCCCTCTAAGCACAGTGCCAGGGCTGTGAAAACAAGCACTGAATTTAACGTGGGCCTGGAACACCAGAGAACGGGGCCTCAGGAGGCTGTGGACATGGGGCCTCGGGAGGCTGTGGACACAGTGCCGGTCAGCCGAGCAGACAGGGTCGGCTTCATCCAGGGCAGCATGTCCTGCAAAGCCCGAGGTGCCCCAGACAGTACTGGGGGTTCACAGGGGACTGGAGCAGCGGCCAAGGACGCAGGAACAAAATGCAGCTAGACCAGTTCTGGGGCACTGGGCCACGGGAGGGGGCAGCCAGCAAGCCTCAGTCCTGCGCCCATCACAGGCCGTCCTCCGCCAGCTTGCACACCCGCTTCACCCTGGCATAGGGCCCCAGCGAGTCCTCGAACACAAAGTCCCAGAGAACCTTCACCCATGAGTGGTGCTGCGGCAGGTGGTCATAGTACTCAGGGGCTATCTTCCGTACCTGCAGCAGGGGTGGGCGGCGGTCAGTGGGCTCCCCTCAGTCTGGCCATCCCCTCAGCCTCCCATCCATGGCCCCTTGGGCTCCCAGGGAGAAGGTGAGGGCAGCTGTGCCCAGGACCCTAGGGGAGTCCATAAGAGCACTGCTCCCCAGCCTGCCCCCCTGCAGCCCGCCCTGGGGTGACTGGCGCAGGAGGCCCACAGTGGTCCCACAGCCAGGGCACAGCTGGCTGGAGCCCTGCCGAGCCAGGTTACACACACGCTCCTCAGCCGGCCTTGGATGTCCTTTCCTGCCCAGGCTCTCTGGCTTTGGCACCTGCCATGCCCTTACCTCATCACCCCCTTCTCTGCAGCCTCAGCACTGTGGCCTCCCTCCTCACCCTACAGCACCCCCTGCAGCACCCCCACACCAGACCACCACTCACCTCAGGAAGCACTTGGGCCCCACCACCCAGCGCCTCAGCCTTCCCTACTCTCCAGTACCGTATCTCCTTTATAGCTGACACCACGGCTCAGAGACCAGGGCAGGCGTGCGCAGGAAAGCCCCTTGCTCCCTTCGGGGGGGAAAAGCTCATGGTTGACAGCAGGTATGTCTGCAACTGACGCAGCTTAGATTCTGATCTGTCACCACCTGAGGGGCTGCCCCTCTCTGAGCCTCTGCCTTCTCCCCTGCAACGTGGGAGGTAGACAGCCCCTGCCTCGCAGGCTCCTGGGTAGGGCTCAGGGACACGTGGCACCAGGCGGGACCTCAGGACTGTCAGTGGGAAGGGGACTCAGGGGGCACGGGCCAGGGCACATGCACGCACGCACAGGCAGGTGAACACGTGTGCACACACAGACACCTGCACACACACAAATGTGTACACATGGGGCACACTTAGACGTGCGAATACATGCACGGACCCAAACATATGCACATGTAAGCAAGTAAACACACATGTACAGACACCTGTGCATACAGACCCACACGTGTGCACATGCATGCACAAACATGTACATGTGTGGCACATGCCCAGACATGCTAACGTGTACACATTAGTACATGCACATGCGAGCAGGTGAACACGTGGACATACAGACACCTGCACACAGACCTCCACACATGTACTCACATACACAAATGCGTGCACATAGGGCACGCTCACAGGCACACATTAGCATGTGCACACAGGTGAGTGCACACAGAGCCTTGCATTGTACACTCAGGCTCCTGGACGCCATCCCTGCCCCTTTGCAATGGCCATCTCAGCTTCCTGACCAACCCGACGCTATGGAGGTGCGGGACCTGAACTGCCCAAGCTGTTTGTCGTGTGTTCGGTCATGGCCAAGGGTCTTTTCCTCCCCCTTCCTCCTCTCTCTCTGGAAATTCTCCAGCCCATCTCCCAAAGCAGAGGCATCAGCCCCCATGGCTTCTGCTCCCCAGCACTCAGGCTGAGCCATGAGGGCCCCTGGAGGGTCACAGCAGGGCCACGGGGGCAGGAGACAGGGAAGGGTTTTGCACACAGTACACTAAGGCCACCCTCAGGCCCAGGCTCTGCACAGAAGAGGGAGCTGAGGCGGAGGCAGGCGGTGTGCCCAGGACACAGCCAGTGAGCGTGGAGCAGGATTCAACCAGGTTTTCAGGAAACCAAGGGGCCGGAACTGTAGAATGCCTCTGGGGACCCCACCCCGCCTGAGCCAGCCGGGCATTCACCTACCTCTACCATGTGAGTGCGAGTGACCAAGTGGCCACTCCACAACCAGCACAAAAAGGCCCCCCATGCCCACCCACCCGCCAGCCTGACATACCAGGGGCAGGTTGCAGCCAGGGATGCTAGGGAAGTCATGGTGCTCCACGTGGTAGCCCACATTGAAGGTGATCCAGTTGAGGGGCCCATAGTAAGAGTAGGTCTCGTGACCCTTGAGGAACATGTAGTGCTCAGCCACGAAGTGGCCTGAGATGGGGTGCAGGCCCAGGCCCAGAAAGGAGCTGGCCAGCAGGTAGGCCATGGGCTTGAGCCCCCAGAGGGCAAAGATGGCAGCGTCCACGGCCAGCTGCAGCAGGGCGTTGAGCACCTCCATGCGGGTCACGGTCTTGGGGTTCACACAGAGTGGCCGCAGCGAGTAGAAGAAGGGCTGCAGGGCCAGCCAGAGCAGCTTGCGGGCCGGCGTGCAGAAGAGCCAGCCCTCAAAGTGCGTGGGCACATCCACGTCCAGCCCGTCGCCACCCAGGTAGCGGTGGTGGTCCACGTGGTACTTCTTGAAGGAGGAGGCATAGGGCACGCCTATGGGCAGGTTGGCAAAAATGGCAAACCAGCGGTTGTAGGCAGCGCGGCATGTGCCGAAGGCGGTGTTGTGGGAGATGTCATGGATGGCCAGTGTCAGTGAGTGGTTCACACAGCCGCCGAAGGCATAGGCCCAGAAGAGTAGCCAGCGCCAGGCCAGCCCACGCACCAGGTAGCAGGCCACAAACTGAGCCAGCACCATCCCCAGCACCGTCCACTTGAGGTTTGGGTCCGGCCGCATCAGGGTCTTTATGGCTGGGTACTTGGCTGTGGGCGAGACCAGGAGAGAAGGGGGTGAGGCGGGTACCAGCCCCCAGCTACATGCCCCCCACTGCCTTTCCATTTGTCTATCCATCTTCCATCTCTGTTCTTTTTTCCATCCTTCATCCTTCCTCCCATCTGCTCCTCTTCCTTCCCTCCCTCCCTCCCTCCCTCCCTCCCTTCCTCCCTCCCATCCCTCCTTCCTCCCAATAATCCTCTAAGCCCCAGACAGTGAAATCAGCCCTGCCAGCACCCTCCCATCCCCACCTCAAGGTCCTAGAACAGACAGATGGACACTCAGCTGGAAGGAACAAGTGGACACCCATCTAGAAGGGACAGGTGGACACCGATCTGGAACGGACGGGCAGACTCCCATCTAGAAGGGACACTCATCTAGAAGGGATGGGTGGACACCCATCTAGGACTGGGCACTGTGCTTTCAACAGTCTCGGCCCCATGGGGATACAGAGGCAGGTGGACTTGCCTCCCCACCACCTGAAGCGTCTACGGAGACCCCAGAATGGGAACATCACCTGGCAATCACACCTGGTGCCCAGCACACCGCTGTGTACACAGGCTCGGCCAGCCGTCAGGGCTGCATGGGCACAGGCTCGGTCAGCCATTGGGGCTGGGCACTGACAGAGGCCAAGTGGAGCCAAGGGTGGAAACTCAGACTGGATGTTGAGGGGGAGGGGTGCCGGGGGGGCACTGTGGAGGGCCCCAGCTTTGTCAAAAGTGTCCTCATTCTTAAAACAAACGAGGTCTGCAGGAACTATGATAAAATGTTGAATGCGGTCATTTTGGGTAGTGGGTGCTTTGTTATAGTACCTTTTGTACTTTTCTGTGTTTTTTTGTTTTTTTTTTTTAACAGAAAAGGAAAAAACAAGATGTGTGGGAGTTGGCTGAGCAGGGGGCGGCTTTCCAGGCTGAGAGGAAGCCAGACCCTGCCAGGAAAAGGCCAGAGGAGCAGGATGGGGTGTCAGGGCCTGAAGGGGGTGAGCTGTGGACGTAGAGGCCTTGGGGGCCAGGAGCACTGGACACAGGGGCAGGGCAAGGCAGCTGTGCCTTCTAGAACCCTCTGTACCTGCTCAGTGGGAGGGGGCTGGGGGTCTCGCTCCAGGTGAGAGGTGGATGAGGAGGCAGGTGCTCCATCCAGGGTTGGAAGGGACAGGGCGCAAGTCCCAGGCTCCCAGGGTACGAGCGGACAGACCCTAAGTAATGGACCCAGCATCATTATGTACAGATGGGGAAACTGAGACTAGCAAGGGCAGGGGCTTGTCTGAGGGCACCCTCAGTCAGTCAACACTGGCACCCAGGGTCTGCAGCGTCTCCTCCCCTCTCCTGCCCAGTGGCCTGAGGTCAGCTGGGTGACCCCGGGTTTGCCCTCCCCAATGCCACCCAGTGAACAGGGTCTCCCAGGACAGCGGCAGAGGCGGGCACTCCAGCAGGGTCAGCCAGGCAGAGGTGGAGGTCCAGCCAGCCCTTTCCAACCAACAGCTCGGGTACCTGGTGCACAGGATGGAGGGGACTGGAAGGATGTGGTATGCAGGCTCAGCTGGCCGGAGGCCCCACCAACCAGGCCTCTCATGTCCTCACAGCCCAGGAGGGCAACCAGGGTCCCATTTACAGATGGGGAGACTGAGGCTAGGGTGATGGCTGCCCAGGGTGATGGCTGCCCAGGGTGAGGCTGGGACTCAGCCTGACCTGATGGCGTATCCCTGCCTCTGCCCGAGAGATGCCCTTGGAGTGAGGCGGCTCCTGTAAGGTGTCAGTTACACCTCTTCAGAGGCTGCAGACTATGCAGTGTGTTGGGCTCCCACAGCCTGGCCAGGGCGCACCATCAGTCAGCCCATCACAGCCCGTGCTGTGGCCGGGGGAGCACCATGGGTCGGCCCATCACAGGCTGTGCTGTGGCCAGGGAACACCATCAGCCTGTTACAGCCCATGCTATGACGTTTACAGCCCATGCTATGACGTTCCTACCTGACACAGGGAGCCTGCCCATGGGAGCTGGTGGGGCTGCCCAAGGCCTTATTGGAAAGCAAGTGATGACTCAGCCCCAGGAGGACTTCCAGTCACAGCCACCCAGGAATGGACCAGGCTCGTCAGAGGTGGTGAGCTTCCTGTCTCTGGGGGCACGCAAAGAGGAGCACAGCGTGGGCGAGGGGATTTTGCCCCAGGCAGTGGGGAAACTCGAATTTAAACCCTCCTTTCCAGCTGCCCAGCACAAGCATGGCCTCAGGGTTGGCCAGACCTGCCTGGAATCCTGGCGGGCCCCGACCTGGCTATGTGCACCCCCACCCCTCTCTGAGCCTCAGTTTCCCCAGTGTAAGGTGGCAAGAGCATGATGTGCCTCACAGGGTATCTGTCCCCACCGAAGGATCCTGGCCTCCAGAAGTGATACAGCCGACGGCTGCTGGGAGATGCTGGGAGGGAAGACGGCCCCCGCATCCTGTAACCGCGGGCCTCTCTGACTGGCAAGCCAACAAAATCCCCCAGGTAATGCCGCAGCCATGGAGCAGCGTCTAACTCCGGCTGTCTGCACACCAATGCTCCTGCCAGGCCTGCGTCTCATCTTGCAGTGACGGTAGTTTTGGCTCCAACCAACTGGGCAGCCGCCCCACACACCTCTGAGGACAGGCTGGTGTCAAGTATGAACTGAACCCCACAGAAGCCAACAGAGGCGGCAGACCTGAGATGCCGGGCACCCCCTTCTCCCTACACAAAGGGGTGCCTTGGACCACTGCCACCCAGCCCCCACACTCCCAAAACCACCTGGCCCGTTGACCACAAAGTTCCTGTCCCAGGAAGCCAGCCAAGGAAATTGCCCAACGAGATCCACAGGGCGGTGGTCACAGAGTATGTGGAGAAGCAGAACTTTGGAGAGCTATGGGCCCACCCAACAGGAACACGGGGACCGCAGAGTTGGAGTGGGGGGCGTTCAGGGTGGGCTCAGATGCAGGCTAGCCAGGGTTCAAATCCCAGCTCCCAGCTCCATTTCTGCACCATGAACGGTGCACTGGGAGCATTAGTGAGGTGAGGCCTGAGAAGGCCTGGACCACATAGGCTCAGAGCCAGCGCCCCCATTAATCACCCGCCACTACTGCTGCACAAGAGACCAGCCTGTGGGTTAAGGGCAGATGGCAGGAATGCTGCCTGCAGATGTTTACAGCTGTGTAAAGTGCGTTACAAGAGCTAGAAGGTGTGGGAACGATCATGATGGAATATGAAGGTGGCAAATTAGGGTGATGAATTGTTTTTCTCACGGCCCTGCCCACATTGCCTAAACGACTGCCTGTGTGATGGGAGGGGACTGTGGGGCTCCAGGTTGGCCCCATGTGTCCCAGGCAGGCCCAGAGGTGGGGACAGGCCCAAAGGTTCTAGCACTTTAAGCCATGAGAGAGAGCCGTTCTCATGATGAAGAAAGATCTGGCAACCACAGCAGGCACCACCTGTGGGTTCATCGTACTGTGGTGGTTTGTGGGTTGCCCTGATTCTGGGAGCTATGCCACCAGTATTTCAATTACCAGCAGGATGGCCCATGGTAGACAGACTTCAGCAGAGCTTCCAGACTAAGACAGACAGACTAGGAAAAAAGGCTTGGTGATCTACTTCCAAAATCAGCCAGTGAAAACCCTACCAATCATATGGGATCAAAACAACAAAAGCAATCCAAGACGTTAGATATAGGAACTTTAGGGGGCGGTGAGTTTATGTTACCGGGGGAGGAACAACTCAGAAAAGGAGGGTGGGAATGGCTGCGTGACTGGAAGAATGCCATCCACAGCGCCGAGCTGCACAAGTAGAAACAGCTGAGTTGGCATATGCTCTGTTGTGTATATTCTCAACAATAACAAATTTTTTTTAAAAGTGTTAGTGTCAGAGTTAAGCTCTGACAAACTGCAGGTGGCCCCATCTAAGTGATTTAACGTATCTGTACCTCAGTTTCCCCTTTTGAAAAATAAAAGCGTTTGAACTAGATTATCTCTAGTTTTTTAGATGATAAAAATGTTCCAAAATTGACAGTGGTGTTGGTGGCACGTGTCTGCGAAGATACTAAAAACCACTGAATTGTACACTTCCAACGGGTGAACTGTATAATATGTGAATGATATCTCAATGAAACTGTTAAAAAAAAAAAAACTCTATGGATCACAACAAAACATTGTCTGATATAGCACTAGAAGATGAGGCCCCTAGATTGGAAGGCACCACACAGTGGCCAAAACAATGGACTCAAGAATACCAGTACACAAGGGGACGGAGCAGGACCTGGTGAGGTCTCCTTCTGTTGTACATAAATCTGAGCTAATTGGACAGCAACTGACAGCAGAGACGCCTACCTTCTAATCCCTGACCTGTGACTACGTTACCTGAGAGCTGGGGGAGGTGGGTGGCGGGCATTAAGGCTGCCATTGGAATTAAGATTGTTGATATAGCCGACTTTAAGACAGGGAGGTGGCCCTGAATTATGTGTGGACCCAATGTAATCACAGGGTTCTTAACAGTGGAAAAGAGGACAGGACAGGAGGTCCCAGTGAGGCCATGTGAGGAGGACTCGAAACACCACACTGCTGCTGGCTTTGATGATGGAGGAGGGGCCAGGAGTCCAGGAATGTGGGCGGCCTCTGGAAGCTGGAAAAAGCAAGGAACCAATTCTCTCCTAGAGCCTCCAGAGGGAAAGCAAGTCTGCTGACACCTTGATTCTAGCCTTGTAATTCTCACGTCAGACTTCTGACCGCCAGAACTGTAATAACTGGTGTTGATTCAGGCCACTCAGGTGGTGGTAGCTTGTTACAGCAGCAAGAGGAGACTCCTACAGCCTGGCCTGGTAGTGAGGAAGCAATGGGGACCCTGCCAGCCCCAGAGCTGCTGGGAGCCAAGTCAGGGAGCCACCATGCCTTGTCCTCCTCCCCTCACCTTCCCCAGCCAGTGCTGGGCACAGAGGGTTGTCGGGCTCAGCCCCCAGTTGCCAGCATGGCACATGCCCATCATGGCCCCACCTGCAAGAGAGACAGCCTGGGAGGCTGACATATGGGTCACACACGTGCCTCCACTGGGGAGGGATAGATGGGGGGGGCCAGTGAATGGGGAGGGTGAGTTCAGGGACAGCCTCGTCCCAGCTCCTGCTTGCCCAAAGAGGGCCAGATAAGTGGCCCCGCTTCAGGGCAGTCCCTCATTCCGCCCGGGAGATGATCCTCCCAGCCTGGCGGTGGGGAACCAGCAGCCAGCAGCAAGGTGGACCAGGGCAAGAAGGAACCTGCCAGCAGCCTGGGCACAATGCCAGGGAAACGGCATGCAAAGTCCAAGTTTTTGCATACCTGGCCCTGGGCGGCTGCTACCACCTCACCAAGGGCAACCCCAGCCCAGCCTCCCCAGCACTAGGAAGCTGCTCAAGCAAGGCCACCAGCTTAGCTACACCACTCCCCCACCCCCTCAGGAGGTCAGTGGCCCCTGCTTCCCCTTGGAAGGAGGCCAAGCCTGGGAGCAGAGGCTCCCGGGCTGGCCACACCTGTGCCAGAGGAGCTGCAGAAAGGTGAGTGCCGGAGTGGTTGGTGGGAACTGGCCTGTGGTTCTTGGCTTCAAGCCAGCACACGCCAGCCACTCCCATGCCTGGGAGGTGAGGGCAACAGCAGGGCCTGGCAGCTGCAGCCTTGGACAACAGGCCTCGGTTTTCCCATCTGTAGAGCATGGATGATAATAAGTCTTACCTGTGGGGCAGGATGTGGGTGGAGCAAATGAGAGCACACTGGGGGACCAGGCACACGTGCCCTCCTCTCCCACCGACCTGCCCGACCAACCTTCAGGGAGCCCCGCACCCCCTTCTCCTTTCCCCAGCATTTCCCACACTCGGCTGCCCCCAACCCCACCTTCTCTCTGGTCACTGCCTGGGTCACCTCAGCAGCCCCACCCTGGACACCAGACAGAAAGAAATACGCAGCAGAGAAGGAAAGCCCCTACTCTGCTGGTCCCACCCCCAGCAGGGAACCGGTCCTGTCTCCCCAGGACCAGGCTCACACCACCCCCCTGTCCCGAGGCTGCCCTTCTCAGGCTCCACGGCCACATTGCGGCCAGCCCACCCGGCACCGAGCCATTACAGACCCCACTGATGACACTGGGCAGATTCCAGCTTTGCCTTGTTCCAGAGAAAGCTGCTGCGTGGAGCAGCTCGGGCCTGGGTGCCCACCCCACATGCAGGCACATCCCCTAGGCTGTCCTAGCACAGGCACCGTCCCGTGTGGCCTGGACAAGCCCTGGCCCCACTGGCTGCCCACCCCCTCCCGCCTCCGTCTCCTCACTGGGAATGGGGTGAGGCTTCCCTATGCCCATGGGGCTGTGGTGAGGCTGATGGCGGGCCTGCACCCAGGGCACAGCACTCAGGACATGAGCTGTTACCGCCATCATTAGCTTTCCAGTCCAAGAGTAAAAATGCTCCATGTCTGGCTTCTGGGGCTGAGGACAAGCTGCTCTCGAAGGGACGGTTGACACCCAGGCTGGTTTTGACCCATGAGAGCAGCCCAACACCCAGGCCACGTGGGAGTCACAGGCCCAGCCAGGCCTCCTGCTGGAAACAGCTACAAACTGGGCGGCGAGACGAAGCTGTCTGGACACCGAACACAGGCTCATAGGATGTGACCCCTTCTGCCTGGAGGCACTCTCTGGGCCCAGGGCAGGCAGGAGGAGCCCCAGAGAACCCAGCAGCCTAGTGGAGCATGCAGATGGGGTTTGGGGGACAGAGAGGAGCCCCAGAGAGCACGGCAGCCTAGTAGAGCACACAGATGGGGTTCAGGGGGCAGAAAGGAGCCCCAGAGAGCACGGCAGCCTCACCAAGCATGCAGATGGGGTTCGGGGGGCAGAGAGGAGCTCTAGAGAGCAGCGCAGGCCCCTTGGGGCTCTGGCTGGAAGCACATGCAGCCAGGACCCCATGAGGCCTCTCAAAGAACAGCAACCTCGGAGCTGGGGGCCCAAGGGAGACCCCAGAGGTGGTCCAGGCTGGGAGACACAGGGCCGTGACCCGCCGGAAAGGAGACTTCCCCAACACCTGAGCCTTCTTAGGGGGCTGCCCTGGGCCTGTCCCAGCCACCTGCAAACAGGACCGAGCTGAACCGTCGGCAAATCAACTCTCTCATAGAAAACTAAAATATCTAATTTCCAACTCCAGAGCTTCCAGGTGCATGGTGGGAGTGGGGCCGGGGGACGCCCAGGGAGATGCCGAAGGGCCACTGGCCATGCAGACAGAAGCTCACAAGAGGCCAAGGTTACTTTGGGCGGAACAGTCAGGATGCAGTGGTAACGGATGCCTCAGGCTCAGAGGTGTCCAGTCACTGGGGGCCAAGAAGAGTCATGGGCAGGAAGGTGGGAAATCACCCACTGGATTTAGCAGGAGCCACCTCAGCATGTCGGGGGTCAGGTGGCACAGAGATGAGGAAGGGAGGGGTGGACACAGCAAGGGGGCAGGGAAGGGGGATGGGACAGCAGGAGAGGATGGAGATACCAGAGAGGGGTGAGGGAGATGCAAGGAGGTGCTGGCCCTGTAGGAGGGAGCCTCTTCCAGGGGGTCGAGGTCAGGAAGACAGGGAGGGCAATGGACCACAGGAGAGCCGGAAGGCCCGAAGAGGAAGCAAAGGAAGAGGAAAAGGGAGAGAAACCCGCGCAGCCTGATGGAGGTCCCTGAGCCACTGGGCAGTGCAGCAGAGCCTGAGGCCCTGGCCAGACATTTGAACCTGGCCCAGCCCAGTCAGCCTCTGGGTTGCTCAGGGTCTCAGCTGACCTTGGCTGTGACCTTGTCCCACAAGCCTCTGAGTGTCAGATGACAGCAGGAGACGAATGGGTCTGGAGGGCTCAGCTCAGGGCCAGGGGACAGCCACCGGGACCAAAGACAGACCCATGAAGGTGGATCTCCAGCAGTGTCCCTGAGGGGGCCCAAGGCTGGAGGCCACTGGCCATGAGCACAGCCATTGCCGGAAGTCACCCTGTCCCAGTTTGACACAGGAAGGGGTGCTGCGAGGTCCAGGGAGGCTCAAGGAAGGGCCCAAGATCACACCAAGGACGATGGAGCCCAGGCTGAACCGGGAGCTGCCATAAGGCCTGCAGCAGACAGGGCTGGATGGGGGTTCTCCTCCACCATCGTGTGGTGGGCGGGACATCTGACACACACTCTTCAGGTGGCCCATGGGATGGGTGCACCCCAATTTTAGTGATGTGGAAACAGAGGCTCCACCAAAGATGAAGCAAGCTGCCTGCCTTCCACCAGCCACTCCAGAGATGAGGAAGAGGCTTTGAAGAGATGCCGCAGCCCCCAGGGAGCCTTTTCCTGGAGCTGGGCTACTGCAGACAAGGCCTTCAGAGAAATCCCAGGTCTGAGTTCAGGAGAGCCACACCCAACCCTGAGCGGGATGCTGTGTGCCCTGAGGCAAGCCTCCACTCCCTCTGGGCTCCTTCCTTCTTCTCACTCTAAGGTGCCTGCCCCCTCTGACATCAGGTGGAGGTAAGGTCCTCCCTTGGGGCTGCAGACACAAGGCCCCACACAGGGGCCCCTGGGTGAGGCAGAGAGAGGAGGTGGAAGCTGCTGAGTGGGGGGCACCCTTAGCAGACGTGTTCACAAAGGCCCCAAACAGCAGAGCAGGAGGGGGACCTGCTGGGAGTGAGGGCACTCAGACCCCAGCCCAGAGAACATTCCCACCATCCTTTGGCTCTGAAGGATACTTGGCTTTGCCAGAAATTGTCAGAATTTCTCAGAAAAAATTTGTCAGAAACTCTCCTGACAGAGTTTTCTGTGCCAACAAGGGAAGGTGGCAGAACCAGGCAGCCAGGCAAGGAGGCTGCTGGCCTTTGCCTATGCAGGTGGCAGAAGAGGGTCCCAGGGCAGCAGGCTCTTTCTCCCAGCTGCTGGGTGTCCCACCCCAGCCCTATCCCAACTGGGTGGCGATAAAGTCACTTCTCTCTTGTCTTGGGCAGAATTCTCAGGAGCACATTGGACTCTTTATCACTTCTACTCTGGACCCCTCCATACCCCTAGGCCGTGGCACTATCTAGGGTTGGACATACCCACAGCTTTCCCACCCATTGCCATTGAGTCAATTCCAACTCATAACAACCCCATAGGACAGAGTAGAACTGTCCTATAGGGTTTCCAAGGCTTGTAAATGTTTATGGAAGCAGACCGCACATCTTTCTTCTGCAGAGTGGCTGGTGGGTTCAAATTGCTGACCTTTAAGTCAGCAGCTGAGTGCTTAACCACTGCGCCCAGAAGGCCTACCCATACATACATACCCATTGCCATCCAGTCAATTCTGTCTCATAGCAACCCCATAAGACAGAGTAGAACTGCCCCATAGGATTTCCAAGGAGCAGCTGGTGGATTCGAACTGCCAACCTTCTGGTTAGCAGCCAAGCTCTTTAACCACCATGCAACCAGGGCTCCCTAGGAGGCCTCAGGAGGCCAAATGCCATCACATGACAATTACTCACTGGGTACAGGGAAGGGAAGTTGTCCTTGCCATTCCTTTTCATCACCCAAATTTCAAACATTCCACCCCATACACCTAGTCAGCTGACCCACTCACAGCTGCTCACCTGCTCGCCTGCTCACCTGCTCATCTGCTCCCCAGCTCCCATTTGACCCAGTTTGGCCACAAAGCTGCTCTGTGTTGGTAATGCCAACTGGTGGCTGAAGAAGGAAATGCTTAGATACAACACCCACCTCAAAGGGATCAGGCGCCCAGTGTTCTTTTTCCTCACATTTCCCTCACCCGTGGTCAGGTAACTTTACCTCTGGCAAGCCTCACCTCACAAAGACATCCAAAGCCCTCTTAATCCCCTCCTTCCTAAACATCTTTCTTCCAGCACTGTCCCTAATGCTTTGGTCAGCTGCCTTCCCACAGCCCATTCTTTCCCACCTCTTTTTCAGTTTCTGAGCCAAAAGATAAGCCTAACCACATCTAGTCAGTGTGAGAGACACTTTGAGGACCCAGGTCGACAAAGAAAAGATAGAAAGTGACTCAAAGTGCCTTCAGGGGCCACTGTATGCCACCTCCTCATCTGTCTCTGGCTAAACCTGCTATTCATTCTACGGAAAAATGTTTGCTGAAGGTCTGTGAAGAGCCAGGCACTGGATCACATAGACAGGAGGGGCTCCCAGGCAGAGCGGGAGTGGGGGAGCGGCGCCATACCTGCAGAGACACATCACAGGGTGTCCAGGAGCCGAGAGAGGGACACACACACACACAAGTCCTGTGACATTTTAGCTGAAAGTTGAAACATGAAGAATTTTCTTATAAGAATATGAAGGCGGCTAGGGTGGGAATGAGAAGAGACTTGGAGAGGTCATGAAGGACCATTTGGGGTGATGGAAATGTTCTAAAATGGATTACGGGAATGGTTGCACAACACTGTCTACTAAATATCACCAAACCGTACCCTTAAATTGAGTGAATTCTATGCTGTGTAAAGTATACCTCCATAAAGCTGTTAATAAATAAAAGGATCAATGCAGCACTTTTCACAATAGCCAAAAGGTGGAAGCAACCAGAATTGTCCATCAACAGATGAGAGGATAGACAGAATGTGGCAAGTAAAAACACACATGGAATCCTATTCAGCCATGAAGAGAAATAAAGACCTGACACACACCACAACATGGGCGAACCTTGAAAACATCATGCCGAGCGAGAAAAGTCAGTCGAAAAAGGAAAAGTATCATCTGACCTCACTTGTGTGAAATAACCAAAGGCTATTAGTGGTTTTCAGGGGTGGGAAGAAGGGGGAGAGGGGGAGCTTTTGCTTCAGCGACAATAAATGGATGTTAATGGTGACGGAATGGTTTAGGAAAGAAGAGAGAGAAAAATGTAATCAATGTCACTGATTGTACAATGCACGCAGTGTTGAAATGACATGTTTCATTATGTATATATTTTCACCACAATTAAAAATAAATAAATAAAGGACAAAGGGTAAAGAAGTGCCAGGTGGCAGAAACAACACACACCTCGATATGCGGGCTAGAACGACTGAGAAAAAAGGGGGCACGAGAGCAATCAACTGCATATGGGCATGTGATGGGAACCAGAGGATGGGACAGTGGCGCTCTTCAGGTATTGGGACAGAGAAGAAAGTCACAGAGAGGCATGGCACAGTGCAGCAGTTAACAGCAAGTACTCAGTAAAAGACCGTGGATAAACTAGGGAAGATATTTGTTCCATGGAGCAAAGGGTTAGTATAAGTAATATATTTTTAAATCCTTATAAATCAAGAAAAATAAATATCCCAATAGAAAAATGAACCGAGGGCATGAATAGAAATTTCACAAAAGAAGAACAGTGAAATTAAAACCCAGACCCAGTGCCATCGAGTCGATTCCAACTCCTAGCGACCCTACAGGACAGAGTAGAACTGCCCCGTAGTTTCCAAGGAGCGCCTGGCGGATTTGAACTGCCGACCCTTTGGTTAGCAGCTGTAGCACTTAACCACTACGCCACTAGGGTTAAGGGAGGAATATTCAGCCTCACAAATCAGGTTAGAAATACCCATGAAAACGAGATGTTTTCAACCTATCAAATTGGCAAAGTTTAAGCTGCCAGACAGCAGTGGGGCTGACAGGTCCCTGGTCCCACTCGGGAGGGAAGTCTGTGCAACAACGTTTGTGGCAGTATTTGACTGGAAACAGCAGCTTTGTGAAGGTGCCTGACCCCCAATTGGTTCACTCAGCCATCAAGTCGCTGACTGTTTACCAAGGAGCCGCTGTGTGCCAGACACTGTGGAAACAGCCATGGTCTAGGAGGTCCTGCCCCCACCCTCAGGAAGCACAGAGTTGGGTGGAGGAGTTGGAAAATTAGACCAATCACCACACAAATCTATACAGATGGTGGGGTGGACAACAGTGCAAACGCTCTGAGGTAAAACTCCACGGCATTCTGACGAAGAATAGAGGAGGAGTTTAAGTGGGGGATCAACTTGATGGCAACTGAAAAAAACACTCAAGGAGGGGCGGTGAGGTGTGGGGTCAGCTCACATCAGCCCCAAGAACCAATTACGTGCATCACTTCCAACCCCAAGCTCAGTGACACACATTGGAGCTGGAAACCAGCCATGATGGAAGAATTTATACCACGGAAATTGGCCGGCGCTACTAAGCAGGGCTTTTTGGTCCCTCCAGAGAGGCAATTGTTAAACATTTACCAGCATGTCACTAATGGGCGTGGGTGTGGGTGTGTGAGAAAAGAACATTTAAGCTGAGACCTGAAGGAGCGTAGTTCAGTAGATGAAGAGTGGAGGGAAAGAATGCAAGCAGAGGAAGCAGCATTTGCAAAAGCCATGAAGTGGGAGACGGGAAGATGGCGGTGCATCCCACCAGTAGCTAGAGGGTGAAGAGTAAGGAGAAAGGACTAAGGGCACCCATTAGCCAGGGCAGGGACTGGGATTTTAGCAACAGAGGCCCTCGGAGAATCTGAGCAGGAGAGGGGGTGATCAGATCAAGAAAGGGTCCTGGAGAAGCCCCCTTAGGGATCACCTCTTTTCTGTCCTGTGTACCAGGCACCCCACCACCCCTTCCCACCCAATTTAGGGTCATTGTTCCTTTTCTTTTCTTGGAGAGCGACTGTTCTCTGCTGTAATCATGTGATGCTGTGGGGCCTGCCCATCAAAGCCCCCTGCCCCTGGAGAAAACCAAAAAAAAAAAAAAAAAACCAGTTGTCATCAAGTCAACCCCAACTCATGGGGACTCTAACCCCCTGTGTGTCAAAGTAGAACTGTACTCTGTAGGTTTTCAACGGCTGATTTTTCATAAGTAGATTGCCAGGCCTTCCTCCCAAGGTTTCCCTGGGTAGGCTCAAACCTCCAACCTTTTGGTTAGAAGCCAAGCCCGTTAACTGTTTGCACCACCCAAAAAAACTCAAACAAACTAGGGGCCGTCAAGTTGATTCTGACTCATGGCGACTCCGTGGGTGACAGAGTAGAGCTTGCTCCATAGGGCTTTCTTGGCTGTGACCTTTATGGAAGCACGTAGCCAGATCTTTTTTTAGCAGAGTCACTGGATAGGTTTGAACCCGCCAACTTTTTGGTTAGCAGCCTATCACAAACCTCTTGTGCCACCCAGGGGAGCTAAATCCCAAGTCTGGTTAATCCCAGGACTCGTAGCTCTGGCCAGAGAGTAATCAGTGCAAGCGGGGAAGTCCCATTGCTCAAGCCAGGACATTCAGGGCTCTTCCCAGGGCAGGAGGGGAGCAGGGCTCGTCCCAGGGCAGGAGGGGAGGGGAGCACCTCTCTTTGCTCTTGGATCCGATAACTGTGTCAACACAGGCCTGGAGCTGCCTGCGGGAGGATGAGGTGGATGTACTGACTGCAGCAGGGACAAGCAGGAACAGACAGAGTGGTCCTGTGACCCGCCGGCACCCCACCCCTGGACCAACATCTTCCCCTCGAAGCTTCGGCGGTCCTGTGCAGGCTTCCACAGCTGGCCACAGCCAAATTCCCAGCCAGGCCTTTCCTAAGCAAATAATCCAACCGCAACAGCCTCACTTCCCTGTTCCAGCTTTTGTTTTCCTTTGATTATTTGAATGTTTTTACCATGTACGCGTCTTACTTTCATAATTCAAAAAAAAAACAAAATCACAAAGCTCTGTCTTTGAAAGCCAAATCCCAAGCCCGGTTTTAACTCTCCTGGCGGCACCTGATTTAGTCTCTGATGGGACCAGAGTCTCGCTGGCTCCTTTCCTGCCCTCCTAGGACTGGGAGCCTCGGCACTGGCCTGGACGACATGGGCCTTAGGGGCTGCAGTGGAAACCCATTTTCCTAGGACCCTGTGCCCTGGGGAGCCTGCCCCACCCCAGCCAAGCCTGGCCCTGGACTTTGGCCCTGCCCACGGAGCACCTGCAGCCAGCTCTCGCACGTACTGTCTGGGTTCTGACTCTGAGATTAGGATCTTCATTGCAAATTCATGGTCCACAGGAGACTGGCGTGGGCTGACCAGCCACCTGGGTGGGGCTGGAGTTCATCCTGGTTCAGGCAGGCATCAGCTCGGAGGCCCTCAGGCTGTGTGGCCCTGAGCAAGTCGCTCCCCCTCTCTGAGCCCCACTCTCCACCCCTGTAAAGAGATGTTTGCAGTTAACCTAGGATTTGTCTTTGGGCTGGGGACAGCACGGGTGCCAAGACAGCAGAGCTGGACAGGCCGTCCTGCCCTGGGGAGCCCCTGCCTGTCTGAGCGATCATTACCACTGCAGAGACATATTCTGAGCCCTGGGTGGTGCACTCTGCTGCTAACTGAAAGGCTGAAGTTTCAAGTTCACACAGAAGCACAGGAGAAGAAAGACCTGGCAATCTACTTCCAAAAACTCAGGCACTGAAGACCATGTGCAGCACAGTTCTCCCCCGACACACACGGGGTCACCACGAGCTGGGGCTGACCCAGTGTCACCTGGAGCGGGGCCAAGCACTTTACACTTGACCTCATTTAATTAGCATAACAACTCCACAGGGAAGTACTATCATTAACAACGTTGAACTTGTCCACACCTCCATCTCCTCATCTGTATAAGGACCTGCCCAGGGTCACATAGCTGGGGATGACCCACAGGAATGGGTGCTGGGGTTCTGGCCAGGGAGATGGCTCCACAGCCAAGCTCTGGACCTGTGCAACCTGCCCCACTGAGACAAGAGCCGGGTGGGCTAGGGCATGGAGGGAAATGCAGAGAAGGGCCCTCACCCAGCCTGGCCCGTGAGGGCAGCCAGGAGGGCTTCCTGCAGTAAGTGGATGTGAACCAAGCCCAGGAGGACTTGGCAAGACTGAGCAAGGCAGAACAGGGAGGAAGATGTCCAGGTGGGAAGAGCTCTTGCACATGCCTGTGAGGGAGTGAGAATGCAAATTCCAGGATCCGTAGTTCAAAATGGGGGGGGGGGGACAGCACCAGATGGAGATGGGGCATGGGCCACACTACCTGAGAGCCAGCCCCTGAGAATCTGTGCTGCCTTATCCCGGGCCCCAGAGGAGACCCTTCCCTCACCTCCAAGTCATCCAATCCTTCCCAGCCACCACCTCCAGGAAGTCTCCTGGATTGGCTTCAGTACCCCAGCATCTCTCTAGAGAAAGATCCTTCCTCACATCCTGGACTGCCAGGTACCTCACTGAACACCTTCCCATTCAATATCTCATTTCATCCTCACACCCACTCTGCCAGCCAGGGTTGACTGTGCCCATTTTGCAGACTGGGACAGTGAGGCTGCAGCCCAGAGTATCTGGACCTTTCAAGTGTCTGGCTCTGGGGTAGACCCAGACTGCTGCTCTGTGGACCACGAGCTCCTGGAGGCCAGGACTCCGGCTGCAGTGTCTTCTCTCCCAGCCGTCTCCTCCTGGGGCCAGGGGCAATGAGTCCTGCTAGGCGAAGCCTGCTGACAGCCTGGGGCAGGGAAGGAAATGTGGGCAGGTCTGCAGAGCCCCCTGCTCCAGCCTCAGCCCTTTCTTGGACCTGGCCTCCTCATGTGGTATGTGGGAAGAGGGGACCACTCCCAGGAAGTTCCCAGGTGTAGGGGCAGGAATGCTACTGCCCGTGAGACCATAAACAGTGCTGGGTTAAGGCTCACCTAACAGGAGAAAACCAGAAAGCTCACAAACCTACTCAGGATTTCCAGCCCCGGAAGCCCAGTTCCATCTAGTTACAGCAGTGCTGACCCTTAAAGACATTTCTTGTTTGAAATATTTAAATGGAATAGGGTAAATATTTCCATGGTCTTGGGTTGGAGCAGGAAGACACCAAAGCACAAAACTATAAAGAAAAAGGCCAATAAACGACTGCATTAAAAAAAAAAAAGCCACTGTGATAACAAAAGAGAAATTTAAACAAGGGAAATATTTGCGACATATAGGACAGACAAAGGGTTAAAAACCTCCTGTACAAAGGGTTCTAACAAATAACAAGCAAAAGAAATAAACAAAAGGGGCCAGTTAAAGTATGAAAGGCAACCACCAAATAAATGCAAATCAAACCCACAATGAAACAGTCTCGTTTAGTCAATCTGACTGACTAAGATTAAAACGTTTGCCAACGCTGGGTGTTGGCCAGGGCGTGGGGAAACCCGGAACGTGTCCACGAGGAGCGCGTCCCACGACGCTGGGAGCAGGCCTGACGAAGCCTGTGCAGGGGCGACTTGGAGGCATCTCTAATAAACGCAGTTCGTCTAATAAAAGTGTGAGCCCTTTAACCCCATAAAGCCGGGTAAAGTCCTGTGCCTGCTGGGCGGATCCCGAGAAATAACCAGCTTGTGGGTTAGTCAGGCCGCCCACCAGAACGAGGGTGAATTCGCAGAGTGGGTGCCCGTGGAGGTAGAGATGGCCTAGCGGGAGCATTTAACGACACGCGAGGCGGCCACCACGTGTTGAGCTATAAGGTACATGACGGAATGCACAGAATTCTTCGGTACAATCTTGTTTAAAAATTAAAAAAAAAAAAAAGTGCCGCCTTTGCTTCCTTCTCAGCGCTCACCGCGCCTGGAGCTCCCCAACTGCCGATGGACGTGGTGGCATCGCCGCCTGCCTGGCGCGGGACCCAGGAGCTCCGCACACAGCAGGCGCCCAGGCGCTGCGGCTAAGGACCCGCCGCCGACGAGCTGTCCCCGTGGGCAGGGTCGGCGCGTCCGGCACTCGGACCGCGTCCCCGGAAGCCTCTCCTGCGCGGTCGCGCATCCGCGCCCGGAGTTCACTCCCCGGTCCCGGGCCCCGGCCCCGGGAGTGGCCCTCTTCCCACTACCAGATTGGAGCAGGCGACACGGGCGCCCAACGCACCCTGGCTGCTCGGGTCCAGGCTCGGGGACGCGAGGGGTGTCAGACCCGGGTGGTGAGTCCTGGGGTACCTCGAGCGGGCACGGCGCGGATCCTCCGTGCAGCGGGCGTGGGCGTGCCCTTCGGCACCAGGACGACCCCGGTTCCGGCGCGCCCAGACCCTGATGGCCCCTGGCGCCCATGCCCCGTGCTCGCCCAGCATCATGCAGCCCCCGTTCGGGCTCGCTCCGACCCCGATGGTCCCTGGCGCCCCAGCCCGCACTCACCCAGCATCGGGCGGCCCTGGCCGCAGTTCGCCCGAACCCCACTGGCCCCCGGTGCCGGCGCCCACGCTCACCCAGCATCTCCTTGCGCCGCTGCGTGTGCGGCTGGTCGGTGTAGACCCACTCGAAGTCGCTGCGGCCCGCGCAGTTGCCCATGGCTGGGCCGGCGGCGTGGCGAGTCGGCGCTCCACCTGCGGAGGCCCGGCGCCGAGAGTCAAGTTCAAGTCGCTGGGGCGGGCGGGGCCAGGTGCGCCCGAAGCGCGGAGGGGGCCGGGCTCCCGGCGGGCGGGGTCAGAAGCTCGGGCGCCTCCCGGCTGGACTGGGCCGACCTCTCCGCAGCCTCGGGGTGCCCCCGATGGAAAAGGGGTGAGAGCGCTCCCGGGCCGCGGCGGCCGCGCGGGACCTGCCAGAGTCCGGGCTCCGTTTGCGTGGGGAGCAGCTGCCGCCTGCAGGCCGCCCGGCTCCACTGAGGCGCCGAGGCTGCCGAGCGCCAGCTCTCTGCTCGGCCCAGCCCCGCTCGCGGTTCAGCCTCGCTGACAGAGGAGCCGGCAACTCCCACTCGGGAGAATGGGGGTTAAATAGATGCGACAGTGGCGGTAAACAGAAGGTGCTCAGGAAACGTTCCCTGCAGCAGTTCTCCCTCCAGTGGTCCCTTTGCTTCAACCCGTCCTTTCACGGAGCAACGCAGAGGACAGGTGATGCGTCTGTGACAACCACGTTCCTGACTGAACACAGGGGTGTGTCAGACCCACCACTGCCTCCAGGGAACTGGAGGGCTCTGTGGGGACACCAGGAGGGATGTGGTCCATTATGACTCAGGGTGGTGTATGCTGTGACAGGGGGTTGGCCTGGAGCAGCCAGGGTCCAGGAAAGGGGACTTTTGTGTTGGGCCTCGAAGGATGTAGGAGTTCACCAGATAGACGAGGAGGGAAGGTATTGATGGTAGAGGAAAGAGCAGGTGCTAAGACTCAGAGGAGGCTGAAAGAAGCCACACATTTTCTGAATGAAGAGTTGGGTTTTGGGGAGTAGGGAAACAGGGCTCCCCACCTCCACCTTCTCAAGGATTCCTTTCCCTTCTTCCCCTCTTCTGGAGCTTTGGAGGGTGCACCTGGTGTGCCTGAGGACAGGAAACCGGCCTCTGCTCTGACGAGCTACCTGGGCAGCCGCTCACGGCCAGGCCCTGGGCTGGCAGTCCTGGGGAGCCCCCCTCAGCCCCCTGGAAATGTGTGGCCCTGGGTGTGGTGCTCCTGTGGTAGGCACTGCAGCAAATGGAGCATCCGGCTGTAGGGCGCTAACAAGGGAGCCTGAGTGTGAGTGCGAGGGAGCCCCGCGGCCTAGCTGCACTACAAAAAAAAGCACTACAGTTCTGGAAATCTAAATGTGTGCTAAAAGCGGTTCAAAAAGTAAGTGAATTTCAAGTGTGTGAGTGCGTGTGCGCATGCGTGCGTGTGTGTGTGTGTGTAGTCGTTGTTATAGCCCTAACAGGGCTGGAAAACGGGGATTCTTGTGGACTAGAAAACAGCCACTCTTGACTCCTCCGCGTTCTCCCACACCATCTCCCCTGGGCTGGGCAGCGGCTTGGAGGGCTTGCTGACTCTCAGGAGGAGCCCTGACTGGGTGCCTTTGGGTCAGAGTGCCCAAGTGTCTGCAGATGCCTGGAGGAGTAGGGAGCACCCACACCCAGAAGTCTTAACAGCAGACGTTTGCTGCCCCAGCAGAAAGCCCTCTTCTGCTCTGTGTTTGCAGAAAACAGGCCAGAAGGCATTCCACCCTGCCCCTCCCCGAAATCAGTAGTCATGGCGCATGACCCAGAGACAGCAAACATGGGAGGGAAGTCAACCCCATGCAAGAAGGGCAACCAACCCAAAACTCAACACCTGAGAAAACAGAGCTATTGGAGAAAGCAGAGGTGGCTTTAGGAATGAGAATAGTATTTCCCGAGACATACAAAAAGTTATTTCATCCATTAAAAAAAAAAGAATAAGCTAGACAATAGGTGTCCAGAATTAATAGGTGGACAATTAAAATTGTTTATTACAAAGCAAAAAAGAAAGGTCCTCTATCGAAATGAAGCGTACCAAAGAGATACGGAGGACAGGTTCCGAATCCCAACCTCTGTGTAATGAGATTATAGAGGGAGGGGATAGAGAGAATGGGTGCAACAACATTAATCCCTGCCTGCCTTATTTTCTTCATAGGAGTCATCTCTCACTGAAATTATAATTATAATTTAATGACATGTTATTACAGTTACCCGTATCTGAAAATTATTATAGCATGTGTTTATTTGCTTGTTTATTGCCTGTTCCCTCCACTAGAATGTCTTGTTCTCTTGTGTTCACTCCTGTTATTCTCAATGCCTAGAACAGCTTCTGGCACAAGAGATGCCCTTAATAACTATTTTCTGAATGAAGAAATATTAATGAATTACGTTAAACAAGTAATAAGCAGGCATTCCCCAGAACAGAAGAGGCACGGGTCTCTGTACTTCAGGCTAAACGGTGTCAACGAGATCAAAACTTGGTTCAACCACTGTGGAAAACTCTTCGTCAATGTCTACCAAAGCTCCACCGACATCCGCCTTATGGTCCAGCAGTTGGTGGGGATGCAGCCAAGAGAAATGAAAACACAGAGCCGCCAAAAGCCTTGTGCAAGAATATTCATAGCAGCTTTATTTGTAAGAGTCAAAAAACTGGAAACAACTCCAATGTCCAACAGGAGGATAGATAAGCAGATTGTGGTACAGCCCTGCACTGAAATACTGTACAGCAATAAAAACAAACAAAAAAATCAATTACTCCCAAAGCCAACCCTTCAAACAGGGATTGGACTGGACTATGGGATAGAAAATGATACTGGTGAAGAGTGAGCTCCTTGGATCAAGTAGACACATGAGACTATGTGAGCAGCTGCTGTCTGGAGGGGAGATGAGAGGGCGGGGGGGGTGTCAGGAGCTGGCCAAATGGACACAAAAATAGAAGGTGGAGGGAATGGGTGTGCTGTCTCTGTAGAGGGAGAGCAACTAGGAGTATAGAGCAAGGTGTATATAAGTTCTCGTATGAGAGGTTGACTTGGTTTGTAAACTTTCACTGGAAGCATGATAAAAAATTTTTTTAATCAATTACTGATACACAATCCAGCATGCATCAGTCTCACAGATACAATGCTCTTTAAAATAAGAACACACCCAACTTGACCTACAGATTCAACACAATCCCAATGAGAATTCCAGCAAGCTATTTCATAAATATCGAACAGACCGATTTTAAAATTTATATGGAAACACAAAAGACTTAGAATAGCCAACAATACTGAAAAAGAGCAAAGTTGGAGAACCCACACTGCCCATTTTGAAGACATAACCATAGAGTAATCAGGACAGCACAGTAATTCATGGACCCCAGACTTTTTGGAGCCATGGAGACTGGATGGCTCCCCAAAACTATTGCCTTGAGATAATCTTTAAAACTTAGACCAAAAATATCCCCTGAATTCTTCCTAAAACCAAACAATAGTTTTGCTTAACTAGTACCAAGTGTCTGCCTTGAGCATTGTGCTCTTTCAGGATCCATCTATATGGGATCAAAGTGACAACAGCAACTCTCAACAGATTAGACAGGCAACTTAGGGGGCAGTGAGTGTATAATGGGGAAGGATCAACTCAGAAACGGAGGGTGAGAATGGTTGTACAACTTGAGTGTAATCAATGCCACTGGGTTGCACATGTAGAAACTGCTGACTTGGTGTATGTTTTGCTGTGTATATTCTCAACAATGACAACAAAATAAATAAAAAAATGTTTTAAAGACAACATGGTATTGGCAAAAGAATATAGATCAATGGAACAGTTTAGAGAGCCCAGATATAGACCCACGTAACTATAGTCAACTGAATTTTGACAAATTCATAAAGGCAATTCAATGCAAAGAGGGTAATCTTTTCTCTTTTCAACAAGTTGTGCTGAAACAGTTGAACGTACATATTTTAAGAAATGAACCTCGACAGACCTTACACAAAAATTAACTCAGAATGGATCATAGACCAAATGTAACATGCAAAACTTTAAAACTTCTTGAAGAAAATCTAAGAGAAAAATCTATGTGAACTTTGTTTTGGTGGTAAGTTTTTAAATACAACATCTATTGTACAATCTAGGGGGAAAAAATATAAGTTGAACTTTTTCTTAAATTAAAAACTTTCGTTCTGCAAATGACACAGACGAGTCACATATTTCGAGACGATATTTGCAAAACACATACCTGATACAGGACTTGTATCCAAAATATACAAAGAATCCTTAAAAATCAATAATAAGAAAACAACCCAAATTAAAAGCAGAAGATTTCAACAGGCACCTTATCAAAGAAGATATACAGATGGAAAACAACATCATTCGTCATTGGACTTTTTGGTGCTCTTAGGTGCCCTGGAGTCGGCTCCAACTCCATGACCTATGGACAACAAAAAGAAACACTGTCTGGTCCTGCACCGTCCCCACAACCTTCCCTATGTTTCAGCGCATTGTTGCAGCCACTGTCTCAATCTGTCTCATCGAGGGTCTTCCTTTTTCACTGACCATCTTCTTTACCAAGGATGATGTCCTTCTCCAGGGATCAGTCCCTCCTGATACCATGTGTAAAGTACGGAGACAAAGACTCACCACCCTCGCTTGCAAGGAGCATTCTGGCTGTACTTCTTCCAAGGCAGACTTGTTCATTCTCATGGCAGTCCATGGTATAGTCAATATGCTTTACCAACACCATAATTCAAAGGCATCAATTCTTCTTTGGTCTTCCTTATTCACTGTTCAGTTTTCAGATGCATATGAGGCGGTTGAAAATATGGCTTAGGTCAGGTGCACCTCAGTCCTCGAAGTGACATCTTTGCTGTTCAACACTTAAATGAAGTCTATTGCAGCAGATCGGCCCAATGCAACATGTCATTTGATTACCTGCTGCTGCTTCCATGGGCATTCATTGTGAATCCAAGTACAATGAAATCCTTGACAACTTCAATATTTTCTCCACTTATCACAATGTTGCTTATTGGTCCAGTTGTGAGGATTTTTGTCGCCTTTATGTTGAAGAGTAATCTATACTGAAGGCTGTGGTTTTTGATCTTCATCAGTAAGTGCTACAAGTCTTCTTCACTTTCAGCAAGCAAGGTTGTGTCATCTGCATAATGCAAGTTGTTAGTGAGTCTTCCTTCAGTCCTGATGCCCCATTCTTCACAGAGTCCAGCTTCTCATATTATTTGCTCAGCATACGGATTGAATAAGTATAGTGAAAGGATACAACCCTGACGCATACCTTTCCTAATTTTAAAACACACAGCATCCCCTTGTTCTGTTCAAATGACAGTTTCTTGGTCTATCTACTGTTTCTGCATGAGGACAATTAAGTGTTCTGGAATTCCCATCCTCCGCAGCATTATCCATAATTTGTTATGATCCACACAGTCAGATGCCTTTGCATAGTCGATAAAACACAGGTAAACATCTCGCTGGTATTCTCTGCTTTCAGCCGGGATCCACCTGACATCAGCAATGATATCCCTAGTTCCACGACCTCTTCTGAATCTGGCTTGAGTTTCTGGCAGTTCCCTGTCAATGTACTGCTGCAACCATTTTTGAATTGTCTCCAGCAAAATTTTACTTGCGTGTGATATGAATGTCACGAGGGAATTGTAATTGAGATACCATTATGCACCTACTAGAATGACTAAAATTCTAAAAACCAGTAATACCCACTACAGACCAAGATGTGGGCAACAGGGACTCACATTCAGTGCTGGTGAGAATGCAAAATGGCACCACCACTTTGGAAGACGGTTTGGCAGTTTCAAACAAAACCAAACAAAGCGTTGCCATATGATCCAGCAACCGCACCCCTAGGTGTTTACCCAACTGATTTAAAAACTCATGTCCACATAAACACCTGCATCTGAGTGTTTACAGCAGCTTTACTCATAATCACCCAAAACCGGAAGCAACCAAGATGTCCTTTAATAGGCGAATTCATAAATTGTGGGGCATACATACAATGGAATATTATTCAGAAATTTTAAAAAATGAGCTCTCAAGCCACAAAAAAGACAAAGATGAACTGAAATGCATATTGCTAAGTGAAAGAAGTTTATCTAAAAAAGCTACATAGAGTATGATTCCAATTCTGTGACATTCTGGAAAAGGGAAAACTAGAGAGGCTGCAAACAGAACAGTGGTTGCCAGGGTACTAGTTGGGGAAAGCGAGGGGAAAGGGATTTTTTTAGGGAGATGACACTATTCTAGATGATACTACAATGGTAACTATAAGACATCAGCGTTTACCAAAGCCCATAGAACTTTATGGCACAAAGACTGAAACTTAATGTATGTGAATTTTAAGAAAATATTTAGGAGGTTGGGGGATCCCAGGAAGGAATGCAGGCTATGACAAGAGAATGTAAATGTTTTACAAATATATGAACCAACATCACTGAAGAGGGTGGGGGGAAATGGTGTAAGTAACTCTGGAAATGAGTGGAGTCCTAAAGACTACAGGCAAAGGAACTGGACATAAGCACTGCATTCTAGTTGATAAGCTTGTTTCCCATGTGCAGTGCAAAAGATTGCTTTTATATGGCCTTCCTTGACGCACTCTTGTAACTCCCACCAAAAGACTGAGCAGGACTATGCAAATGAGGGCTTGTGGCCCACCAGGGGGATTAGATAGCTTGCTAATAATGTAAATAAAGTACATGCCACCCTTGTGGGAATGGGACCATACAAATAATGTGTATGGAACCCTAACAAGGGGATTGGTCAGTTTTGCCATCCTGCTAGGCTTCAAAGAGAACTGATTCCAGAGCAGGGAGGGGACCTACTACCACTGAGAAAGAAGAGCTAGGAGTGGAGCACATCCATTGGACCTGGGATGCCTGTGCTGAGACGTCCTAGACCCAGGAGACACAGAGAGAAAGAACTGTAACACCGGAGACAGTGAGAGATGGTGAGAAGCAGTGGCAGAGAAATGGCGGAAGCAGAGGCAGCCAAACCAGGAGTCCTGCAGGGAACAGCATGGTAGGCTTCCTGGGCCATGGAGCAAGGCGACTACAGTGGGTTTGCTGACCCATGGAGCAAGAGAGCCGAGCGCCTTTGAGCAGGAGTCTTCCTGGCACAGTGGGGTCCCCCCAGGCACTTGGTGGCAGAGCTAAAACACCTTTGTAATACTTGCCTGAACAGGGCGGAGGCTGAGGGGTCAGAGAGAGGCATGCCTTTGGGCACAGCTGAGAAAGGCTGTCCTGAGAGAAGAACTGTATCCTGAGCTTTTCTGAACTTGAACTGTAACCTATTACTTCCTTAATAAACCCCATACTCATGAGTATTGTCCGTGAGTTCTGTGTGGCTATTGCAACAAATTGTCAAACCCAGCAGAAAAGTAGAATGTTGTGGGGAAAATGGTTGTTGTCAAAATTAATGAAAATTGATTAAAAAAAATTAATTAAAAGGTTGGAGGGTCAAGGTATGTCTGACCTCCATCTCATAGGAGTCAGCCTTGGGCTGTTGATCTTGATTCTCCTTTCCCCTCGTGAAGTTAGAGGAGGCTAAACGCTGCTGCCACAACATTTTTCCACCATGGCGGTACAGACGAACCATTCTGGAACCACTGGACATGTCTTCTGGGATTGACCAGTTAAGTAAATGGATGGCAGGTGATGGGAGCCAGGGCTCTCAGTGTTGGAGTGGGAGGCTACGGATAAGCAAGAAAAGGAGTTTAGAATAATACATGTGACAATAGATTAAAGTTGGAGACATCAATGTAAACTTATGTTTAGCTTAATATACATACTGGTGGTTACACATAGAAATGTTCACGGATATGTGTATATACAGAGGTTAGTATACATATATCTCTCTCTTTGCTGTGTCATCTGAGTCTAGAAGCAACATTTCAGTAGCAACGATGACACCACAACCCAGATGTTTGGTTCTAATACCATTCTCTAATAAAAGGATCATGTGTGGATCATAACAAATTATGGATAACATTGCAAAGAATGGGAATTCCAGAACACTTAATTGTGCTCATGAGGAACCTTTACATAGATCAAGAGGCAGTTGTTCATACAGAACAAGGGAAACTGATTGGCTTAAAGTCAGGAAAGATGTGCGTCAGGGTTGTATCCTTTCACCATACCTATTCAATCTGTATGCTGAGCAAATAATCCGAGAAGGTGGACTATATGAAGAAGAACGGGGCATCAGGATTGGAGGAAGACTCATTAGCAACCTGCATTATGCAGACGACACAACCTTGCTTGCTGAAAGTGAAGAGGACTTCAAGGACTTACAGATGAAGGTCAAAGACCACAGCCTTCAGTGTGGATTAAATTTCAACATAAAGAAAACAAAAATCCTCACAAATGGACCAATAAGCAACATCATGATAAACAGAGAAAAGATTGAAGTTGTCAAGGATTTCATTTTACTTGGATCCACAATCAACACCCATGGAAGCAGCAGTCAAGAAATCAAAAGATGCATTGCATTGGGCAACTCTTCTGCAAAGGACCTCTTCAAAGTGTTGAAGAGCAAAGATGTCACCTTGAAGACTAAGGTGCACCTGACCCAAGCCATGGTATTTTCAATCACATCATATGCATGTGAAAGCTGGACAATGAATAAGGAAGGCCGAAGAAGAGTTGACGCCTTTGAATTGTGGTGTTGGCGAAGAATATTGAACATACCACGGACTGCCAAAAGAACGAATAAATCTGTCTTGGAAGAAGCACAAACAGAATGCTCCTTGGAAGCCAAGATGGCGAGACTGCATCATCTTACATACTTTGGACATGTTGTCAGGAGGGATCAATTCCTGGAGAAGGACATCATGCTTGGCAGAGTACAGGGTCAGCAGAAAAGAGGAAGACCCTCAGTGAGGTGGACTGACACAGTGGCTGCAACAATGAACTCAAGCATAACAATTGTAAGGACAGCACAGGACTGGGCGGTGTTTTGTTCTGTTGTGCATAGGGGCGCTATGAGTTGGAACCAACTCGATGACACCTAACAAAAACAACAATAAAAGGAACAAGGGCTTCTTGGGGAAAATAGCTGATTCTAGGACTGGGACAGGAAATAGACAAGATGAAATTGGAACATTTTATAGTGCCAGAAAGTTAAAATGTGCTTAACAGGCACACATGCAATGATGAGGGTATGTCAAAGTCTATGGGATGTAAGAGTCAGTTAAAAGAGCTCCCAATGGCCAAAACTGGGACATTTTGAACAACAAAATAAATAGCACTGTATTATAACCCAAAGCATAAAATAAATATTCACGTGTCTATGTTGTTGCTAGGTGCCACCGAGTCATTTCCAAGTCATAGCAACTCTGTGTACAACAGAAAGAAACATTGCCCGATCCTGCACCATCCTCACAATCATTGCTTTGTTTAAGCCCATTGCTGCAGCCACTGTGTCAGTCTATCTCATTGAGGGCCTTCCTCTTTTTCACTGACCCTCTACTTTACCAAGCATGATGAGCTTCTCCAGGGATTGATCCCTCCTGATAACATGTCCAAAGTACGTGAGACGAAGTCTCTCTAGCCTCACTTCTAAGGAGCATTCTGGCTGTACTTCTTCCAAGACAGATTTGTTCGTTCTTCTGGCGGTCCATGGCATAGTCAATATCCTTCTCCAACACCATAATTCAAAGGCACCAATTATTCTCTGGTTTTCTTTATTCATTGTCCAGCTTTCACATGCATATGAGGTGATTAAAAATACTATGGCTTGGGTCAGGTGCACCTTAGTCCATGAAGTGACATTTTTGCTTTTAACACTTTAAAGAAGTCTTTTGCAGCGGATTTGCTCGATGCATTACACCATTTGATTTCTTGACTGCTGCTTCCATGGGCATTGATCGTGGATCCAAGTAAAATGAAATCCTTAACAACTTCAATATTCAATATTTCCTTTGTTTATCATGATCTTACTTATTGGTCTGGTTGTGAGGATTTTTGTTTTATGTTGAGGTGTAACCCATACTGAAGGCTGTGGTCTTTGATCTTCATTAGTAAGTGCTTCAAGTCCTTTTCACTTTCAGCATATGTTTGTACTGATATTTATTATTTATAAATGATTGGATAAATAAATAAATGGGTGAGAATAGGCAAGTCTTCTGTGCAGAAGAATTCAAAATCATTTATATAGATACTCCATTCTTAAGGAGATGGAGTGTAACTTCCTGCTCCTTAAATGTGGGCTCCACATGGTGACTTCTTTCTAAAGAATCCCATATAGGAAGGCATGGGGGAAGTAACTTTGCGGTGGAGAACTTGATAAACACTCCTCAGCCAGGCGATCAAGGTCGACATCAACAGTGATAAGTCATGCTGGTAGCATGGTATTCTTGGTATGACGAGATGAGAAAGGCACTTTACCACTGTGGACATCCTCCCAAACCCATAACCCCAGTCTAACCATGAGAAAAACATCAGACAAATCCCAATTGAGCCACATTCTACAAAACACCTCACCAGTACTCTTCAAAACTGTCAAGGTCCTTAAAGCAAGAAGAGTCTAAGAAATTGTCACAACCTCAAGGAGTCTAAGGAGACATGATGAATAAATGTAATGTAGTATTTGTATGTGATCATAGAACAGAAAAAGGACATTAGGTGACAACTGAGAAAATGTATTAGTAATTAATGAACCAATATTTATATATTATTACTAACTAGAGGCCATACTTCATTAGAACTAATGTACCATATTAATAACAGGAGAAACTGGGTGTGGCATATATGGGAACTCTCTGTACTATCTTTGCAATAATTCTGCAAATCTAAAATTGTTCCAAAATAAATGCTTATTTAAAAAATAAGTGCACAAAAGCATGCAGATGATATGGTTCCTTTTATATGAAGTTCAAGAATAGGCAAAACTCAACCAATGGTGTTAGAAGTCAGAATAGTAGTTTCTTTTGGAGATAAAAAGGAGCCTGCTGGGGCTGGAAGTGAGTAGATCTGGATCTCAGTGTTGGTTACCTGGGTGTAGGCAAATGCAAATTTTCATTAGGCTGTATTCTTAAAATGTGTACATTTTATGTTATTCTGTAAAAAGTGAACACTAAGCCATACAACAATAACAATTTTCTAAAGTCCTAACATCACCACCTAGAAACACTGTAGAGAAAATTTGGAGTACCCACAATGAAGAGAAAAATCTCAAAAGCTTCAAAGAAGAGACAGAAAAAATTTTGCCTGCAAAAGAACAAGAGTCAAACTGACTGCAGACTTCTCAACAATGACACTGCACACAGGAAGACGATGGAGAAGGGTCAGTGATGCCCACCCCAGCGCGGCCTCTCCATTTCACTCCCTGTATGCGCCCCCAGTTCACTCTGTACAAAATGGCCCAGACTATGAACAGCTACACCTGACCTCCAATGGCACCCCCACACTCTCCTCCACTCTCTCCTTTGTATTTCCAGATCTCTCATGAGTCGGAATCTACTCAAGCGCACTGGGTTTTTGGGTCAACCTTGCTCATGCTCTTCTCTCCACCTGGCATGCCTTCCCCATCTCTCTCCAATCCCTCATGCCAAGCCCAAGTGTCACCTCCTCCCAGAAGCCTTCCTAATTTGTCAGCCTGAACCAATGGCCCATTCTTCTTGCTCCTTCTCCCCTAGACAGCAGTCACTACCTCTATGGTCTTGCTTAATTCTTCATCTTTCCTATAAGGCCTGAGGGGCAGGGCAACCTCTGGAGACATACTGATCAGCTGGGCCTCTCACCAGCTGAGCGACCTTAGGCAAGTTGACTTCATCTCTGTGTTGGTCTTCTAGGGCTGCCATAACAATGTGTCACCACCTAAGTGGCTTATACAAAACAAAGAAAAATCAGTGCCGTCAAGTTGATTCCAACTCATAGCAACCCTATAAGACAGAGTAGAACTGCCCCACAGGATTTCCAAGGAGTGGCTGGTGATTTGAACTGCCAACCTTTTGGTTAGCAGCCAGGCTCTTAACCACTGCACCATAAGAACAAAAATTCATTGTCTCACAGTTTCGGAGGTTGGGAGTCCAAATCCAGGGTGTTGGCAGAACCACATTCATTCTGAAGCTCCAAGTAAGACCCTTTCTTGTCTCTCACAGCTTCTGGTAGCCCTAAGCGTTCTTTGGTGTTAGATGCATCTTCACATGGCTGTCTTTTTCTCTCGGTGTCTCTTCTCCTCTTTTATAAGGACACCACTCAGACAGGGTCAGTATTTACCCTATTACAGTGTGACCTGTGTTAATTGATCTTATCTTCAAAGACCCTGTTTCCAAACAAGGTCATGTTCACAGGTCAGGAGTTGTTGTTGTTGTGTGCTGTCAGGCCAATTCCAGCTCACAGAGACCCTATAAGACAGTAGGATTACCTTATAGGGTCTCCTATGCTGTATTCTTTATGGGAGCAGATTGTTGGTGGGTTCAACCCACCAAACTTTAGGTTAGCAGCCAAGCCCTTAGCCATTGTGCCGCTAGGACTCCTTGGTACAGGGGTTAGGACTTCAAGATATCTTTCTGGAGGACACAATTCAATCCATAACAACATCCAAGCCTCAGTTTCCTCACCCATAAAGTAGGGATGACTACCCTACTTCCTTGAGTGGCTGTGAGCAGGAGCCTGTGTGTAGAGCACCCAGGACCTCACCTGGCACATTGCGGGCTCTCAGTCAACAGCAGCTGTCAGGCTGCTGAGACGGGAACCCACGTGGGAGCTGTCAGTGGGTCGGCGCTGCCCAGTGTTCACAGGTGTTGGAAGCCTCCCTGCGGGGCCTGCTGCCTTTTGCACAGAGAGCCAGGCTCTGAGCTCCCCCTTGTCTGTATTTAACCAGTGACACCTTTTTAAGTCATTTTCAAACATGTGATTTAAGGATAAAATGAAAACCGGTTTGGGAAGTCTGCCCTGTCTCTGGGGGAAAAAGCCAAGCACACAGCCACAAACCTGACATTCAGGTGTGGGCATACTGGAGCACAGGTGAGCCAGCCCTGTGGGCCGACACCAGCACCCAGGGAAAGCAGGTCCTTCTTCAGATCGCACCACCATCACTCCCTGGGCCAGCAGGGGTGGCTCTTGTCCTCATGTCAGCTGGGAGCCATCATGATCCCCTTTTACATCTGAGGAAAAAGAGGCTCAGTGGGGATGGGAGACACAAACTGGGGCACTAACCCAGGCCTGTCTGGCATGTGCATGCTCCACGGGGCTGAGGCTTCCAAATCAAGGCTCTGGAATGTTCTTGGCCTCTGAGCCCAGGTTCCCAGCGTGACTCAACCTGGCAGCCAGGTAGAGGGACAGCCCAGGATTGCTGCTCCGCAGACCAGCCAGCTGAGGCAGCCCAACCCTCTTCCCCACCTGTCTCTGGGCACGGTCAGGACCCAAGTCTGTGGGGTCGCACTCCAGGACAAGGGTCTTGTGTGAGGTATGAGGTCCCTAAGTGCCTTCAATGCCCCATGCCACCAAATGGAAATGTCTTCCAGGCTTCAGCCTTGAGCGGTGCCATGGACAGAAGCTGCCAGGTTTGAATGCTGGTGGGGAAGCAGGAAACCTCCAGGCTCCCCGCCCACACACACCCACACACACAGTCTCAGGCCCGGGGATGCACCTCCCTCACAGAGCCTGGGACTCCCGTCGCGGTTGCTGGGGTGGCCTCCCCCCGTGTCCCCTCAGTGCATCCTCTTCCTGAATGGCTGGCCTCCAGAAGTCAGAAGCCTGTCTCAACCGGTCAGCTGCCCTGGAGGCTCAGTGGGCTGGTGAGGGGGGCTCGGGGTCACACCCTCCACTGGGGTACAGTGGATTTGAAAAGGAGAATGTCTCAGCCTTCAGCACGGTGGGAGAGGCAATGGTGAAACTGCAGAGTGACAGGGGTCCCCCGTGTTCAGACAGCCGGTGATCCCAGAGTAGGGAGGGGGCCCCGGAGCCAGGAAGCCGGCACAGCCCAGAGCCCTTGAGCTGCAGGGAGGAAACCCTCTGCTGAGGTCTTCAGCTCAGCGCCATTACATGTTCAGAGGATGGTCAATATTTGTAGCTGACACAGATTGGAGGGCCCCAAGGACTCGGGCGTGTCCCTCAAGGATGTCAAGGGTCACTCCCAGTCCAGCTGCTCGCCTTGACCTCGCTCTTGGCTTTGCCCTCGTGGCCCCAGGCATCTTCCTGAATCCCAGCAGTGGGCGGTACCCTGTGCCCATACCCCACTCACCCCATGGCCACCACCCCCATGGCCCTAACAATGCGTCACCAGCCACGAACCATCTGGGTATGCACAGCCTGGCATATGGCAACTTCCGTGGGAGGGAGTGCCTCATTCATTCACTCATTCAGTTGTCGACATATTAATTGAGCACCTCTCACGATCAGGTTCTGTCCCAGGTACTCTGGACTCATCAGCGCCCAAGAGCACAGACCCTCCTGCCGAGGATGGCCTGGTGGCTTCGTTATAGTCCAAACCCCAGGAAGCGAGGCGCCCCCAGTGGGGAACAGGTGTGGTGAGCTGCAGAGCACTACGGAGCAGATGAAAAGGACTGAGGGAAAGGCCCTGGCCCACGGGGACGGAAGGGAAGATGCCTTTGATTAGGTGGAAACCGGCTCAGCCTCACCCAAGGTGTTTGTAGCGTTACAGGGAAACCCGTAAAATCAAGCTGGACGTCAGCTCATCACTGGAGACATGTCTGACTGAACACGCCCACGCTGCAGAGCACTCTGCCCGGCCGCTTCACGTCACCAAAGTGTTTCCATGTGTCTCAGCAAGACTGTGTGCGTGCCTCTGTGTGTTTGTAAGTCTGTGTGTGTGTGTGTGTATATCTGGGTATGTGAGTGTATCTATATGTGTCAGTGAGTGTATCTGTATATGTGTGTCTGTGTGTGTACCTGTGTGTCTGTGTGTATCTGTGAATATGTGTGTCTATATCTGTGAATGTGTGTATCTGTGTATGTGCATGTTTGTGTATGTCTGTGAGTGTATCTGTATGTTTGAGAGTGTATATCTATGTCTGTGTGAGTATATGTAGTGTATGTCTGTGAGTGTGGGTACCTGTGTGTGTTTGTGTGAATTTCTGTGACTATGTGTTTGTGTATATCTTGGTATACATGTGTGTCTATGAGTATGTGTGTATTTGTGACTGTACATGTCTACATAAGTCTCTGAGTGTATCTGTGTGTATATCTGTGAGAGTGTATGTCTGTGTCTGTGAATGTGTGTGTCCATGTGTGTACCTGTGTGTATGTTTCTGTGTGAGCGTGTATGTCTGTGAATGTATGTATCTGTGAATGTGTGTGTCCGTGTGTATCTGTGAATGAGTGTCTTTGTGTCTGTGAGTGTATGTGTGAATGTGTGTGTCTGAGTGTGTGTATGTCTGTGAATATGTGTCTGTGGATGTACCTTGTGTCTGTGAGTGTATGTCTATGAGTGTGTATGTCTGTGAATGTGTGTGTCTGAGTGTCTGTGAGTGTGTGCATGTCTGTGGGTGTACCTGTGTCTGTGTGTATGTCCGTGAATGTATGTGTCTGTGGGTGTACCTGTGTCTGTGTGTATGTCCGTGAATGCATGTGTCTGTGGGTGTACCTGTGTCTGTGTGTATGTCCGTGAATGCATGTGTCTGTGGGTGTACCTGTGTCTGTGTGTATGTCCGTGAATGCATGTGTCTGTGGGTGTACCTGTGTCTGTGTGTATGTCCGTGAATGCATGTGTCTGTGGGTGTACCTGTGTCTGTGTGTATGTCCATGAATGCATGTGTCTGTGGGTGTACCTGTGTCTGTGACTATCTGTGAAGTGCGTGCCTGCATATGTCTATGTCTGTGAGTGTATCTGTGTGCCTGTGAATGCATGTATGTGAATGTGTGTGTCTGTGTGTGTATCAGTGAAGTGTGTACCTGCATGTGTGTATGCGTGCATGTATCTGTGTGCCTGTGAAGGCATGTATGTCTCTGAAAGTGTCTGTGTGCGGGTGTACCTGGGAGAGCACATGTCTGTTAATGTTCCGGAAAAGGCCTAGAAGGGTGCTCCCACTCGGGAAGTAGGCAGGGGCAGGGCTGTGGTCGAGGATTTCGGTTGTGTTGCTTCTGCTCCAGGGGAGATGTACAGCTGCGGGTCGCTTAGAAGCACAAGACGTGCCTGATTGGTTTAAACAGTTGGCCCCTCCCGGCAAGTCCCAGGTCTTACCCTCCTCTGCGCCCCCTGCCACAGGCCTTCCCCAAGCTGCGAGACCCTGGTCTGAGGGGTGCCCCCCCCGAAACCGGCGCCAGGGAGCTCAGCCTCTAGGGCCGCTCCCCGCCCCGTCCACAGCCCCCGCGACCCTGACCCCCGGCACCAGCACAGGCATGTGCGTCCAGGACAGTGGGGTGGTGGCCGGGGGACCCAGCAGGTGACACCCGAGATGACAGGCCTCCAGGGATGGGCCCAGGGTGGGAGTCTCAGCGGGGCGGGAAACACATGGACGAACTTTCCGTTTTGTTTTTTAATATTTTTATTGTGTTTTAGGTGAAAGTTTACACAGCAAATTAGCCTCCTATTTAACAACTTTCATACAAATAGTTCTGTGACATTGGTCACAATTTTCACAACGTTTCAGCATTCTCATTATTTCCTGTTTGTCCTGTTTTCCTCCATCTAGCTTCCCTGCCCCTCCTTGCCTTCTCATCTTTGCTTTTGGGTAAATGTATGCAGCCTCGTTTTTAACCCCTCTTCTGTGGCTGTCATCCTGTCCTGGCCCTGTCCCCGTGCTCTGCACGCTGCCAGCCCCACCCAACCTGGGCAAGGAGCTGCGGGGAGTGGGGGGGCTCTAAATGCCACAAAGCCTTCGCCACTGGCTGGGGAGTCCTGAAAGAAGAGAGGGACGGGCACGGGAAGGTGCTGGTCTGGGCCCCCGAGGACAAGGACAACCCCGTTCCTGACCTGGAAGAGGAGAAGAACAAGGTGGCCAATAGAGACACCGCTGGGCAGAGCAGTGACATCACTAGGTGGGTAGGGGGGTGACACCAAAATGTCTATAAAATTTTTGTGCAGTGTTTCAGCAGAAGCTTATTGTTTTTTATAACAATGTCCCTGTAGAACACAGCAGAGGACCCCTGAGGGAGCAGGAGAACAGTGGGGTGCAGACCCCAAATTCTCCTAAAAAGACCAGACTTAATGGTCTGACTGAGACTAGAAGGACCCCGGTGGTCAGGGTCCCCAAACCTTCTGTTTGCCCAGGACAGGAACCATTCCCAAAGCCAACTCTTCAGACATGGATTGGACTGGACAACAGGTTGGAGAGGGATGCTGGTGAGGAGTGAGCTACTTGCACCATGTGGACACTTGAGACTATGTTGGTGTCTCCTGTCTGGAGGGGAGATGGGAGGGTAGAGGGAGTTAGAAACAGGCAAAATTGTCACGAAAGGAGAGACTGGAAGGAGGGAGCGGGCTGACTCATTGGGGGAGAATAAATGGGAGTATGTAGTAAGGTGTATATAAGTTTATATGTGAGAGACTGACATGATTTGTAAACTACCACTTAAATCACAATAAAAATTATTTTTTTTAAAAAATAACATATATCCCTGTAGTTAGTTATAACAATATAAACCTTTTTCATAAGCCCAGCTTACATGTGTCAGCATACCTACGAGGCTAAAGCTCTATGCTGATTTACTTTCTGAGCCTTCTAATGACTCGACGACAATTTGTTTGGTTTTTGTTTTTTTTAATATGCTCTGGGAGCCCTGGTGGCACAGTGGGTAAGAGCTCAGCTGCTAACCAGAAGGTTGGCAGTTCAAACTCACCAGCCACTCCTTGGAAACCCTATGGGGAAATTCTACTCTGTCCTGTAGAGTCGCTAGGAGTCAGAATCAACTCGAAGGCAAAGGGTTTGGGTTTTTTTGTTAACGGGCTCTGGTCAGAGCTGTCATACAAGGACACTTCGAATCACGTGGTTTGTCTGCACAGACTACAAGCATGCACTGTTGCTGGTGTTTTTATAGTCACTGATGTTGTCAAGTTTTCTGCTGTATTAGCTACAGTATTCTGCCTCGAAGGCAACAGGTTTGGTTTGTGTGTGCGTGTGGCAATTAGTATTTGTGAACCTGTATCCACAACTTTTTGAGGATGAAATGGTAATTAAAGGAAAAGGAGAAAAATGAAAAAGGACTTCCACTCTGTTACTGAAAATGTTGTAATTCAGTGTAGAAAGAGTTTACCAAACAATCTTATTGTTAGTGTTCATACAATCTAAAAAATATTACATTTAAGAAATTTACAACTATATGTCGTTGTTGTTGTTGTTAGGTGCCGTCGAGTCGGTTCCAACTCATAGCGACCCCACGCACAACAGAACGAAACACTGCCTGGTCCCGCGCCATCCTTACAATTGTTATGCTTGAGCCCATTGTTGCAGTCACTGTGTCAATCCACCTCGTTGAGGGTCTCCCTCTTTTCCGCTGACCCTGTACTCTGCCAAGCATGATGTCCTTCTCCAGGGACTGATCCCTCCTGACAACATGTCCAAAGTATGTAAGAAGCAGTCTCGCCATCCTTGCCTCTGAGGAGCATTCTGGCTGCACTTCTTCCAAGACAGATTTGTTCGTTCTTTTGGCAGTCCATGGTGTATTCAATATTCTTCGCCAACATCACAATTCAAAGGCGTCAACTCTTCTTCGGCCTTCCTTATTCATTGTCCAGCTTTCACATGCATATGATGCGATTGAAAATATCATGGCTTGGGACAGGCGCACCTTAGTCTTCAGGGTGACATCTTTGCTTTTCAACACTTGAAAGAGGTCCTTTGCAGCAAATTTACCCAATGCAATGTGTTGTTTGATTTCTTGACTGCTGCTTCCATGGCTGTTAATTGTGGATCCAAGTAAAATGAAATCCTTGACAACTTCAAACTTTTCTCTGTTTATCATGATGTTGCTCATTGGCCCAGTTGCAAGGATTTTTATTTTCTTTATGTTGAGGTGCAATCCATACTGACGGCTGTGGTCTTTGATCTTCATTAGTAAGTGCTTCAAGTCCTCTTCACTTTCAGCAAGCAAGGTTGTGTCATCTGCATAACGCAGGTTGTTAATGAGTCTTCCTCCAATCCTGATGCCCCGTTCTTCTTCATATAGTCCAGCTTCTCGGATTATTTGCTCGGCATACAGATTGAATAGGTGTGGTGAAAGAATACAACCCTGACGCACATCTTTCCTGACTTTAAACCAATCAGTTTCCCCTTGTTCTGTATGAACAACTGCCTCTTGATCTATGTAAAGATTCCTCAAGAGCACGATTAAGTGTTCTGGAATTCCCATTCTTCACAGTGTTATCCATAGTTTGTTATGATCCACACAGTTGAATGCCTTTGCATAGTCAATAAAACACAGGTAAACATCCTTCTGGTATTCTCTGCTTTCAGCCAGGATCCATCTGACATCAGCAATGACATCCCTGGTTCCACGTCCTCTTCTGAAACCAGCCTGAATTTCTGGCAGTTCCCTGTCGATATACTGCTGCAGCCGTTTTTGAATGATCTTCAGCAAAATTTTGCTTGCGTGTGATATTAATGATACTGTTCTTTAATTTCCACATTCAGTTGGATCACCTTTCTTGGGAATAGGCATAAATAGGGATCTCTTCCAGTCAGTTGGCCAGGAACTTGTCTTCCATATTTCTTGGCATAGACGAGTGAGCACCTCCAGCGCTGCATCTGTTTGTTGAAACATCTCAACTGATATTCCATCGATTCCTGGAGCCTTGTTTTTCGCCAATGCCTTCAGAGCTGCTTGGACTTCTTCCTTCAGTACCATCAGTTCCTGATCATATGCCACCTCTCGAAATGGTTGAATATCAACTAATTCTTTTTGGTATAATGACTCTGTGTATTCCTTCCATCTTCTTTTGGTGCTTCCTGCATCGTTTAATATTTTCCCCATGGAATCCTTCACTATTGCAACTCGAGGCTTGAATTTTTTCTTCAGTTCTTTCAGCTTGAGAAACACCGAGCGTGCTCTTCCCTTTTGGTTTTCCATCTCCAGCTCTTTGCACGTGTCATAATACTTTACTTTGTCTTCTCGAGAGGCCTTTTGAAATCGTCTGTTCAGTTCTTTTACTTCATCATTCTTCCTTTTGCTTTAGCTGCTCGACGCTCAAGAGTAAGTTTCAGAGTCTCCTCTGACATCCATCTTGGTCTTTTCTTTCTTTCCTGTCTTTTCAGTGACCTCTTGCTTTCTTCATGGATGATGTCCCTGATGTCATTCCACAACTCGTCTGGTCTGCGGTCACTAGCATTCAGGGAGTGAAATCTGTTCTTCAGGTGGTCTCTAAATTCAGGTGGGATATACTCAAGGTCATATTTTGGCTCTCGTGGACTTGCTCTGGTTTTCTTCAGTTTCAGCTTGAACTTGCATATGAGCAATTGATAGTCTGTTCCACAGTCGGCCCCTGGCCTTGTTCTGACTGATGATATTGAGCTTTTCCATCGTCTCTTTCCACAGATGTAGTCAATTTGATTTCTGTGTGTTCCATCGGGGGAGGTCCATGTGTATAGTCGCCGTTTATGTTGGTGAAAGAAGGTATTTGCAATGAAGAAGTCGTTGGTCTTGCAACATTCTGTCATTCGATCTCCGGCACTCTTTCTATCACCAAGGCCATATTTTCCAACTACTGATCCTTCTTCTTTCTTTCCAACCTTCACATTCCAATCGCCAGTAATTATCAATGCATCTTGATTGCATGTTCGATCAATTTCAGACTGTAGCAGCTGATGAAAATCTTCTATTTCTTCATCTTTGGCCCTAGTGGTTGGTGCGTAAATTTGAATAATAGTCCTATTACCTGGTCTTCCTTGTAGGCGTATGAATATTATACTATCACTGACAGCGTTGTACTTCAGGATTGATCTTAAAATGTTCTTGTTGACAATGAATGCAACACCATTCCTCTTCGAGTTGTCACTCCCAGCGTAGTAGACTATATGATTGTCCGATTCAAAATGGCCAATACCTGTCCAAATCAGCTAACTAATGCCTAGGATATCGATGTTTACATGTTCCATTTTATTTTTCACCATTTCCAATTTTCCTAGATCCATACTTCGTACATTTCAGGTTCCGATTATTAATGGATGTTTGCAGCTGTTTCTTCTCATTTTGAGTCGTGCCACATCAGCAAATGAAGGTCCCAGAAGCTTTACTCCATCCTCGTCGTTAAGGTTGACACTACTTTGAGGAGGCAGCTCTTCCCCAGTCATCTTTTGAGTGCCTTCCAACCTGGGGGGCTCATCTTCCAGCACTATATCAGACAATGTTCTGCTGCTATTTGTAAGGTTTTCACTGGCTAACGCTTTTCAGAAGTAGACTGCCGGGTCCTTCTTCCTAGTCTGTCTTAGTCTGGAAGCTCAGCTGAAACCTGTCCTCCATGGGTGATCCCGCTGGTATCTGAATACCAGTGGCATAGCTTCCAGCATCACAGCAACACACAAGCCCCCACAGTACAACAAACTGACAGACACGTACAACTATATGTATCACATATCACTTTAATCACAGAATAAGAATAATATATATATACAACTATATGTATCACATATTATTCTATGATTACAGTTGATAATAAACATGACTAAGGATTCTGTACAGTTTGTTACAGGAGAAGATCCATGGGTGACACCTTGAGTAATTGCACTGGGTGACACCAACCCTAGTGACATCACTGGGTCAGAGGCCTGGGGGTGAGGGATGGGTGAGAAAAGTGCATATGGGCTGCAGCTGGGGGAGAGGACAATCACTGCGGCTGAAGGCCTGGCTAAAGGGCTGGGTCTCTCTCCCAGAGAGCCCTGAGGGGGGACCCTGTGGGGTTGAGGGAGGGGCCCTGGCATTGAGGACAAGGTCAGGTAGGTGAGACGCAGCCACAGAGAGAGCATTTAAAGTTGCATTAAAAAAAAGAAATTCAAGAATAAATCCTCCCTGAACACATTCTTGTCGGCCCCTGGGCTGGGTTTAACCCCACAGCGGCTGAGGCAGTGACATAACGGCAAAGACCAAAGGCTAAGTGGGGGCTGCAACTGACACCTTGAAGGAGACAGTGAATCTTGCAAATTGGTCACCGGTGAGCCCAGAGAGGTGGCTCAGCCTCTCAGCAGCCCTGCCAGGGAAACCGAGGTTGGGCCCTGGAAGATGGAATGCAGGAAGGGCCTGCTCCAGAGGTGAGAACAGAGAACATGACTAATATGTTTGTTGTCACCTACTGTGGGGTCGACTCTAACTCATGGTGACCTTATGTCTAACAGAACAAAACATTGCCTCGTTCTCTGTCATCCTCATGATTGCCAGCATGTTTGAGTCCATCAGTAAAGCTACTGTGCCCCATCCATCTCACTGAGGGTCTACCTTGCCCTCACTGGCTCTCTACTTTACCGAACATGATGTCCTTTCTATCAGTTGATCCCTCCTGATGACGTGTCCTAAGCACGAGAGTCAGACAATGTTCAGTTGTGATCTGTGAGGTAGGTAGGTTTTCCTTGGCTGATTTTTGGAAGTACATTAGCCAGGCCTTTCTTCCTAGTCTGTCTTAGTCTGGAAGCTCTGCTGAAACCTGTCCATCAAGGATGACCCTGCTGATATTTGAAATACTGGTGGGGTGGTACAAAGAACTAGGTCTGACCTTTTGTCTCTGCTTCCTGAAAATAACTCTTGAAATTTGCCAGCAATCAAGGGATTTCTGTTTTGCAAAACAGCTGGGCAACATGTAAATGTGTGCAGATGAGCTGGGAGCATCCAACTCAACACCTTCACTACAGGATTCCGGAAAGGAAGGGGCATGACGGGGCCTCTGAACAAACACTGCCCCACCCTCTGAGGCCTGACCTACGCTTTGGGGTATAGAAATGGCTGGGTGAGGGACCTCGCTGTCCCTAGGCTATGGTGTGAGGTGGAACATGCATAGCACAAGTCTTTAGCTCATTTAACTAAGCCTAAAAAAAAATTTTTTTTTTTTTTTTTACCTGGCCTGGGGGGATCCGCAGAAGATTGTTGTTATTGTCAGGTGCCGTCAAGTCAGTTCTGAATCATAGCGACCCTGTGCACAACAGAACAAAACACTGCCCAGTCCTACGCCATTCTCACAATTGTTGCTATGCTTGAGCCCATTGTTATAGCCACTGTGTCAGTCCATCTTGTTGAGGGTCTTCCTCTTTTTCACTGACACTTTACTTCACCAAGCATGACATATATCCTTCTCCAGGGACTGATTCCTCCAGACAACATGTCCAAAGTATCTGAGATCCAGTCTCACCATCCTTGCTTCCAAGGCGCATTCTGGCTGTACTTTTCTGAAAGAACTGAAGAGGCAGAAGATAGGTCCACTTTAAAGTACCTCACCTGCGATGACAGGCGGAGCCACGTGTGGAGGAGTACTCCGTCTCCACCAGGACAGCTTCAGGAAGCCAGGGGTATCAGCTTGTCACGTAACTGTCCCTTCGAGTCCCTCACCTACTGTACATACTGGAGTACTCATAGTAGGATTTTCTGTCACCACCCAGACAGCTTTTAAACCAGGGAGGGGAGCACCACTCGTCCTGTTGTGCAGTGTCTGTTTCTTGCTGTAAGTAAGAAAAGCTGCTTTCAGTGTGCTAATGCTCTGGGCCACCACTCTTCTGTCAGTTTGTTATACCATACTGGCTGCGTGTTGCTGTGATGCTGGACGCCATGTCACCGGTATTCAAATACCAGCAGGGTCACACATGGTAGACAGGTTTCAGTGGAGCTTCCAGACTAAGACAGACTAGGAAGAAGGACCTGGTGATCTACTTCTAAAATACATCAGCTAGTGAAAACCTTATAAATAACAGAGGAATATTGTCTGATAAAGTGCCAGAAAATGAGCCCCTCAGGTTGGAAGGCACTCAAAATATGACTGGGGAAGAGCTGCCTCCTTAAAGTAGAGTTGACCTTAATGACATGGAGTCAAGCTTTTGGGACCTACATTTGTTGATGGGGCATGATTCAAAATGAGAAGAAACAGCTGCAAACATGCATTAACAATTGGAATGTGTAATGGATGAAGTATGAATCAAGGAAAATTAGAAGTTGTCAAAAATGAAATGAAACACTTGAAGATCAATATCCTAGGCATTAGTGAGCTGAAATGGACCAGTTCTGGCTATTTAAATCAGACGTTTATATGGTCTACTATGATGGGGATGACAAACTGAAGAGGAATGGCATCACGTTTATTATCAAAAAGAACATTTCAAGATCTATTCTGAGATACAGTCCTGTCAGTGATAGGAAAATATCCATATGCCTACATGTTAGACCAGTTAATACAACTATTATTCAAATTTATGCACCAACCAAAGATGAAGAAATTGAGGATTTTTACCAACTTCTGCAGTCTGAAATTGATCAAACATGCAATTCAAGATACATTGATAATTACTGGTGATTGGAATGTGAAAGTTGGCAACAAAGAAGAAGGACCGGTAGATGAAAAATATGGCCTTGGTGATAGAAATAATGCTGGAGACGGCGTGATAGATTTTTGCAAGCCCAATAACCTATTCATTGGAAATAGCTTTTTTCAACAACAAAAATGGCAACTATGTACCTGGACCAAGCCAGATGGAATACACAGGAATCAAATGGGCTATATCTGTGGGAAAAGGCAATGGAGAAGCTCAATATCATCAGTGAGAACAAAGTCAGGGGCTGACTGCAGAATAGACCATCAATTGCTCATATGCAAGTTCAAATTGAAGCTGAAGAAAATTAGAACAAGTCCATGAGAGCAAAAGTATGACTTTGAGTATATCCCACCTGATTTTGGAGATCATCTCAAAAGCAGATTTGATGCATTGAAAAGTAATGACCACAAGGACATCATACATTAAAAAAAGCAAAAGTTCATTAAAAAAGACACGAAAGAAAGAAAAGACCAAAATGAATATCAGAAGAAACTCTGAAAGTTGTTCTTGAAGGGAGGACAGCTAAAGTGAATGGAAGAAATGATGAACTAAAAGAACAACAGAAAATGTCAAGGAGTGGCTCCAGAAGACAAAGTAAAATGTTATAATGACATGTGCAAAGACCTGGAGACAGAAAACCAAAAGTGAAAAACACACTCAGCATTTCTCAAGGTAAAAGAACGGAAGAAAATACTCAAGCCTTGAGTTGCAATAGTGAAGGATTCTACAAGGAAAATATCATACAACGCAGGAAACATCAAAAGAAGATGGAAGGAATACACAGTCACTGTACCAAAAAGAATTGGTCAGTGTTCAGCCATTTCAGGAGGTAGCATATGATCAAGAACCCATGGTACTGAAGAGAAAAGTCCAAGCTGCCCTGAAAGCATTGGCGAAAAACAAGGCTCCAAGAATTAATAAAATACCAATTGAGATGTTTCAACAAATGGATGCAATGCTGAAAGCACTCACTTGGCTATGCCAAGAAATTTGGAAGACAGCTACTTGGCCAATGGACTGGAAGAGATCAATATTTGTGCCCATTCCAATGAAAGGTGACCCAACAGAATGGTGACCCAATGATATCATTAACATCACACGTAAGTAAAGTTTTGCTGAAGGTAATTAAAAAAACAGTTGCAACAGTATATCAACAGGGAACTGCCAGAAATTCAAGTTGGATTCAGAAGAGGATGTGGAACTAGGGATATTACTGCTGATGTCAGAAGGATCTTGGCAGAAAGCAGAGAATATGCCAGAAGGAAGTTTACCTGTGTTTTTATTCACCATGCAAAGGCATTGGACTATGTGGATCATAAAATATGGATAACACTGTGAAGAATGGGAACTACAGAACACTTCACTGTGCTCATGCGAAACCTGTACATAGACAAAGAGGCAGGCTTTCAAACAGAATGAGGGGGATACTGGGTGGTTTTAAATCAGGAAAGGTGTGCATCAGGGTTGTATCCTTTCACCATACTTACTCAATCTGTATGCTGAGCAAATAATCCAAGAAGCTGGGCTATATGAACAAGAACGGGGCATCAGGATTGGAAGAAGACTTGTTAACAACCTGCGATATGCAGATGACACAACCTGAAAGGGAAGAGGACTTGAAGCACTTACTGATGAAAATCAAAGACTACAGTCTTCAGTATGGATTACACCTCAACGTAAAGGAAACAAAAATCTTCACAACTGGACTAATAAGCAACATAATGATAAATGGGGAAAGCTGTCAAGGATTTCATTTTACTTGGATCCACAATCAACGCCCACCGAAGCAGCCGTCAAGAAATCAAACAATGTATTGCATTGGCCAAATCTGCTGCAAATGACCTCTTTAAAGTGTGGGAAAGCAAAGATGTCACTTTGAGGACTAAGGTGCGCCTGACCCAAGACACGGTATTTTCAATTGCCTTATATGCATGCAAAAGCTGGACAATGAATAAGGAAGACGGAAGAATTGACGCTTTTGAATTATGGCGTTGGAGAAGAATATTGAATATACCATGGCCTGCCAGAAGAATGAACAAATCCATCCGGGAAGAAGTGCAGCCAGAAAGCTGCTTAGATACGAAGATGGTGAGACTTTATCTCATGTACTTTGGACATGTTCTTAGGAGGAACCAGTCCCTGGAGAAGGACATCATGCGTCGTAGAGGGTCAGTGAGAAAGAGGAAGACCCTCAACGAGATGGACTGACACAGTGGCTGCAACGATGGGCTCACACATAGCAAGGACTGGGAAGTGTTTCACTCTGTCGTTCGTAGGGTTGCTATGAGTCAGAGCCAACTCGACGACACCTAACAACAACCACAGCAACGCTCTGGGAGTGTCTGGTGTGTTCAGGCTGTGGTCAGAAGGAACTGACATTCATGGAGGAATTTATTACCTTTGAGGTCCTTTCTCTAATGGCCTCCTGGCTGCATGAAAATCTGGGACAAAATGTGACTATCTTGCAGATGGCATAGCTTCCAGCACCATAGCAACACCCAGGCCACTGCAGTGTGACCAGCTGACAGGCAGCAGGTGGGTGAGTAATACAACCTTGATTAACCACTGTGCTGACTTAATCACCCAGAAGGCCCATGGGGCCTGGGGCACCCAGCCCAGCCCACCTCCCTGGCCTTGCTGGCAGCCTTCCAACTCCATTCACTGACTCACTGTGCCCCAGCCCTGTTCATCCACCCAACACAGGAAGGGATTTACGGAGCACCTGGGAAGGGCCAGAGGGAGGCCAGCGACCCCAAGTGGCCAAGTGGCCAGCTCAGGGTCACACAGCAGGTGAAGGGGGATGGCCTAGGGCTGAGGTCCTGCACCTACCCCAAAAGGATGCTCAGCACCACCCCAGACAGGGTCTCTGACATGGTTTAGTACAAAAAGCCAGTTGCTGTCAAGTCGGCTCTGACTCATGGCGACCCCACTCATGGCGACCCCACTCATGGCAATTCCACTCATGGCAACCCCACTCATGGCGACTCCACTCATGGCAATTCCACTCATGGCGACCCCACTCATGGCGACCCCACTCATGGCACCCCCCTGTGTATAGAGTAGAATTGTGCTTCGTGAGGTCTGCAATAGCAAAGAATTTCTTCCAAGGCATCTCTGGGTGGAGTCGAAGGTCTAACCATTCTGTTAGCAGCTGAGCTCATTAACTGTTTGCACCACTCAGGGTTTCTAGAACAAGCCTCTCCCAAATACTCCGCTCATCTGCCCAATGCAGCCCAGTTGCTGCCCTGTGACACATTCACAATGCCATGCCTTTGCCCAGGCTGTTTCCCCTGCCTGGATTGCTGTCACGTAGGCTTGGCAAAAATCCTACTCACCCTTCAAAGACCACACCCTTGATAAAACTTCCCCAGCTCCCTCCGCAGAGTGTGGCTCCACTTGGCCAGGACAGGTGGCTTATTCTGGGTCTTCAGTACCAGCTCAGAGCACAGATAGGTGCTAGATGTATCCCTTAGCCACTCAGAAAGTAGAGTCTCAGCCTGTATGCCAAGCCTCAGTTTCCCATCTGTGAAATGGGTGCTGGGAACAGCCACCAGGGCTTGTCCCTCCAAGAGTGACCAAGTGCAGGCTGGAGGACCAGTGGGCCCCCTAGTGACCTCTGGGAAAAGACGTGGGCCTCAGACATTTCTACCCAAGGGCTTTGGGCCCAGGTGAGGGCAAGGGGATGTCTCCTTGTGCCACCACACCCAGGGACGTGTGGGCATCTGACCCCAGCTGTGCTAGGAGGGAGCACACAGCCATGGCCATGGTAACTTCAGGCTGCTGCTGGCGACATTTATCTGCAGCTGGGGCCTCACCAAACCAATGGCCAGGAAAGTGAGCTTCTTGGTCTTCTCAGCTGCCCTGGTCTCTATCATCAGTGCTTTCGTCAACGATGGATACAGAAAGCCGAAAGGATCAAGTGTTCTCAACCAAGGCTCACTATTAACTAATTGCTTTCCATGAGCCAGGTCCAGGGTGGGGGGGGGGGGGGGGGGCAGCGGGTAATACAAGCATTATTATTATTATTATTAAAATAATATGTAATAATGTGGAGTGAAAGACATCAGACCCAAGGAGTACATAGTGCCTGATTCCTTTTACATAAAGTACAAAAATCAGGCAAAACTTGAGAGGAGATGAGAGGGTAGAGGGAGTTAGAAGCTGGCGAAATGGACACAAAAAGAGAGAGTGGAGGGAGGGAGAGGGCCGTCTCATTAGGGGGAGAGCAATGGGGAGTGTGTACTAAGGTGTATGTAAGTTTTTGTGTGAGAGACTGACTTGATTTGTAAACTTGCACTTAAAGCACAATAAAAATTATTTTTTAAAAAATCAGGCAAAACTAATCTATGGCAGTAAAAGCAGAACTAGTAGTTGCTCTTGTGGGGGATCCTGGCTGGCGGTGGGGAGGGGGATGCACCCTGACGTGATCCAGGTGGGTTCCATATGGAGACACATCAGGTTGCATGCTCAGGGCCTGTGCACTTTGCCGTAACTACATTCATGAGCTGAGGTAATACACGCCACTAGTACTAGTATGGAAACCCTGGTGGCGTAGTGGTAAAGTGCTACGGCTGCTAACCAAGAGTCGGCAGTTCGAATCAATACTTGTTGGGTTGTCAAGTCGATTCCGACACATAGCAACCCTATAGGACACAGTAGAACCTCCCCATAGGCTTCCCTGGGCTGAAATCCATGTGGGACCAGATCACCAGTCTTTTCTTCCGTGGAGCCACTGGTGGGTCCTCAATGACCTTTCAGTTAGCAGCCGAGCGCTTAACCACTTCGCCACCAGGGCTCCTGTACTAATACTAGCTCTTCATTTTCAAGCCTCTCCCATGAAGGTGGGCAGCTCCAAGCCCAGGAGAGCCACACAGCAAGGGCCCAGGCTGTCTCAGTAGATTCTTACAACTGTGAACAACCAATATCTCCATTTCACAACCACGGAAACTACGGTCGGGTGGAACCCAGGTCTTGTCTGACTCCAAAGCTCTTCCCAGAAAGTTCTGCAGCCACCCCAGCTCTGGTCCTGGCAAGCTCTCGGGGCGGCGAGGGGGGAGGTGGAGATGTCAGTGGGAGGCTGGAGAGACACCTGAGCTCCCAGGAGTTGTATCGTGGTCCGTTACCAAGGCACCAGGCTGCAGTGGGGCTGGAGGAGGGAGGAATTAAGGCTCTCCAGAAGGAGGTGAGGTTTGGGCTGAGTCATAGAGGATGGGCGGGGTTGTTGTTGGGTGCCACTGAGTAGATTCCAACTCACAGCCACCCCAGGTGACAGGGTAGAACTGCTCCATAGGGTTTCTAGGCTGTAGTCTTTAAAGGAGCAGATCGCCAGGTCTTTTCTCCTGCGGAGTCACTGATGGGTTCAATCCACTGAACTTTTGATTAGCAGCCAAGCACTTAATCATTGAGCCACTAGGGCTCCTTCTGCGTGGGGTTAGATCCACAAAAACTGCACGGAAGAAGGTACCCTAGGTGGAAGAAACAGAAGCAAAGCCTGGGAGGGAAGAGAGTACAAGGTGTGCTGGGGACAGGGGTGCCCTGGTTGGGCTGGAGCAGGGGACATTAGAGGATGCTCAGCAGAGCCAGCCGTGTGCTCTGGGCCTCACCTGCCTCACCAAGGCTCCTTGGGTTGGCACCAGGCAATTCTGCATCCTTCTGGAAACTCCAGAGTCATGGGACTAAGGCGGCTGAGAAACTTCCAGAACTTTCAGATGATTTCAAACATGATTTGGTTTTGAGTTAGTGTCAACCACACCCAGACTCATAAAAGAGGCTAGAGGAAAAGCATAATTGGGGCACCTCGGCATAGAGCTTTGTGCTACCCGGGATCCGGGCGGCACAGCCCAAGCCACCCCTCCGGGTGGGAGTGACAGCTACAGCTGTGGTCACCGGGCAAGGGCATGGGTGGGACACTTTTCTGAAGCCACCTGAGGGAGGACAAGGGCCCTGTTGTGGCCGGAAGGGAAGCCCAGGGAGGGACTTCGGGTCCAGAGGGAAGGAAATCAAGACACCCTCCAACTCCATCCCCAGGTGTGACCACTGCTATCATTCTGGAGGGACCCTGGGATGGGACAGTTTCCTTTTCACTCAAAAAGCTGCACTAAATCAGTGGAGTATCTTAAAATCAATGGCATCTTAGGCATAAGAACATATGACATGTACTATATATGTATACAAATATGTAAGGAGCCCTGGTGGCGCAACATTTAAGTGCTCGGTTGCTAATTGAAAGGTTGACAGTTCAAACACACCTAGAGGCTCCAAGGGATAAAAGAGCTGGCAATCTGCTTCCGAAAAGATTAAAGTCAAAAACCAAATCCTTTGTTTGATTTTGACCAGACCATCGAGTCAATTCCAACTCATAACAACCCTATAGGACAGAGTAGAAGTGCCCCACAGGGTTTCTGCAGTGTGATGGGTCACTTTTGTGTGGTCTTTCTAGCCGTGGCCTTGTAACTCCCACCAAAGTGATTGGGCGGGACTGTGTGATACGGTAATTGTGGCCCATCGAAGGGATTGGTCAGTTTTGCCATCCGACTGGGCTTGAGGTGAGCCATCCCAGATAAGAGAGGAGCCCACCACCATCAAGGAAGGAAAGACCTACAGGAGATGGTGAAGTGCCTTTGGGCAGAGACTGAAGGCCAGGGAGAGGCATGCCTGTAAGCATGGCTAGAAAGAGGCTGTCTGGATGGAAGAACTGTATCCTTGAGGTTCCTGAGTCTGACTTGTGACCTGTTACTTCCCTAATAAACCCCATAATCGTGAGTATAGCCTGTGAGTTCTGTGTGGCCATTTCAATGAATTACAGAAGCCAGCAGAGAAGTAGAGAGTGCCATGTGAGGGATAGCTGGTGTCAGAATTGTACAGGTGGTGGAGTGAGGAGGTCTGTCTGACCCCCACCTCATAGGAACGAGCCTTGGGCTGTAGATCTTGATTCTCCTTCCCCCTTGTGAAATTGGAGGTCAGAAACCTCCCTCACACCATTTTTACAGTTTCCATGGCTGTAAATCTTTATGGAAGCAGACTGCCACATCTTTCTCCCATGGACTGACTGGTGAGTTCGAACCACCAACTTTTCAGTTAGCTGCTGAGCACTTAACCACGGTGCCACCAGGACTTCTTCTATAAAGACTGCCCTAGAAAACCCTATGGAGCAGTTCTACTCTGTCGCATGGGCTCATTAGGAGTCAAAATTGACTTAATGGTACCTAACAGCATAACATATAAATATATGAAATCAATGTATTTTAATCAGATATTTTGTATTTTAATTTAAAATTATATTGTGATAATCTACTAAAACGTGATGGTGGAAGGAGGGAGGGAAGGAAGGAGGAAGAGAAAACATAGTGGCGCCATCATTACTCATAGTTTGGAGTCAATAGATGCTCTATAGAAATAAAGATTAATGTTTTTATAAAATTATAAAGATAACCATAAGTAAAAAGATATGGATTTTCCAAAATATCAGAGGAAGCACACACACCCAAACTAGGCAAATATTGTATAACCTACTACAAAAGCAGAAAGCATAAAACAAGATGACTCACTGAGACTCAGATTTGTCCCATCTATATATGTAAAGGTCTAAACTCTTTAAAGGGAAGTTCTGGTTCAATGGTTCACAAAGCGACATTCAGGGCTAAGCTGGAGGCAAGAGACACTCCCTGAACATGAACTCAGAAATTTTTTAAATAAAAGGATGGGTCAAGGGTTAATTGGCAGATGCAAATAAACAGAAAGCAGGGGTCAATTTCAGGGCAAAACTTAGATGAGGACAAAAAGAGTACTTTGTAATGATAATGAATGCAAGTCACAATGGAGATATAACATATCTACTGTGCACCAAATAGCATGCGCTAACATTTATGCACCAAGTAACATGGCATCCGTGTTAATACAGTGAGAGAAATACAAGGAGAAGGAATTAAATTTTTTACACAGATCATGTGTAAAAAATTTAAGTAAAGTTAGAGAAGACTTAGGTAATATAATTATTGTGATAGATTTAATTCACTTATACTATTCTCTCTACCATAAAGATAGACTACACCTTTGCAGATGGACATTTGAACATTCACAAAGGTCAACTATACATTAAACCATTTTTAAAAATCAGTGTCTTCCAAAAAGTAAATATAGAACAGACATTCTCCAATGCAAATCAAACCCTAAATAACAAAATGAGAAATCAAAAAGACCTCATTACCTGAATGTCATGGATTGAACTGTGTTCCCCCCAAAATATGTGGTGGAATCCTAACCCCTATACCTGTGGATGCAAACCCATCTGGGAATAGGGTTTTCCTCATTATGTTAATGGGGTCATGTCAGTATAGGGTGTGGCTTAAACCTAATCAATTTTACTTATTTTAGAAAATGTTCTACACCCTCCTTTGGTGAGTAGCGTTTGAGGTCTTAAAAGCTTGCAAGCAGCCATCTAAGATATATCTATTGGTCCCATCCCATTTGGAGCAAAGGAGAATAGAGAAAACCAAAGACACAAAGAAAATACTAGCCCAAAGGACTAAAGGATCAAGTGAACCAGAGACTTCATCAGCCCAAGACCAGAAGAACTAGATGGTACCCGACTACCACAAATGACCGCCCTGACAGGGAACACAACAGAGAGTCCCAGACAGAGCAGGAGGAAAATGTAGAACAGAATTCAAATTCACGTAAAAATACCAGTCTTAATGGTCTGTCAGAGAGAGACTGGAGGAACCCCTGAAACTATGGCCCCTGGATGTTCCGTTAACCCAGAACTGAAACCATTCCCAAAGCCCACTCTTCAGACAAAGATTAGAAGGAATATAAAACAAAAAATAATGCACGTGATGAATGTGCTTCTTGGTTCATTCAGAAATACAAGATAAAATGGGCAGCTTCTGTCTAAAAGCAGGATGAGAAGGCAGGAAAGGACAAGAACTGGTCTAATGGACACTGGGAACCTGGGGTGGAAAGGAGGAGTGTGCTGTCAAATTGTGGGGATTGCAACCAATCTCACAAAACAATATATGTATAAATTTTTTAATGAGAAATTAACTTGAGCTGTAAGCTTTCACCCAAAGCACAATTTTTTTTAATTAATTAAAAAAAAAAAACTATATTGGAATTAAATCTAAAAATTTTTTATTTTGTTGTTGTTGAGAATATTCACGGCAAAACATACACCAATTCAACAGTTTCTATATGTAGCATTTAGTGACACTGATAACATTCTCCAAGTTGTGTAACCATTCCCGCCCTCCTTTTCTGAGTTATTCCTCCCCCATTAACATAAATTCACTGTCCCCTAAGCTTTCTATCTAATCTTTCAAGTTGCTGTTGTCAATTTGATCCCATATAGACAGTTCTTAAAACAGCATAATGCTCAAGGCAAATATTTTTTACTGGTTAAGCTAAACTATTATTTGGTTTTAAGAAGACTTCAGAGAATATTTTTGGTTTAAGGTTTAAAGATTATTTCAGGGCAATAGTTTCAGGGATTCATCTAATCTTCATGGCTCCAGGAGGTCTGGAGTCCATGAGAATTTGAAATTCTGTTCTACATTTTCCCCCCTTTTGATTTCAATTCTTCTACAGCATCTTTAATCAAAATGTTCAGCAAATTGTAGCCTGGCACCATCCAGTTCTTCTAGTCTCATGGCAAAGGAGCCAGTTGTTCATGGGATCAAGTAGCCACACATTCCATATCCTCCTTTTATTCCTGACTCCCCTTCCTCTGTTGCTCCAGGCAAGTAGTTAGCAATTATTATGCCCCTGATTTTTTTTTAATCACTTTTGAGTAATAACAAGATTGCATTAGGCACAGAAAAGCAAGTACAAATAGGGGAAAGACAAATGCCACATGGAGATCACCAAGAATCCGAGGAATGTCAGGGCTAGAGAAGCTGAAACAAGGATTTTCCTCTAGAGCAAACAGAGAGAGAGCCGTCCCCTAGAGCTGATGCCCTGAATTTGGACTTCTAGCCTCCTGAGCCCTGAGAAAACAAATTTCTGTTTACTAAAACCACCTACTTGTGGTATTTCTGTTACAGCAGCACTAAGACTCTGTAAATGTAAAAAAAAAAAAAGTAAAAGTTCTCTTAAATTGCTCTTGGATGAGAAAGGAAATCACAGTTGAAAATTCAGAATATCAAGAAAACAACAATAATTACAGCACTGCGTATCAGAACCTAAGGTAAACAGCCAAAGTAGTTCTCAGAGGGAAGTTCATAGCTTTAAATACTTATATCAATAAGGATGAATGAAAATTACTGAACGAAGCATCTAACACAACCAGTTAGGGGTAAAAACAGCAATATAAACCAATGGTAACAGAAGGATACAAATAGTAAAGATAAAAGTGTAAAATAATGATTTAGAAAAGAGAAAAACAGTAGAACTAATAAATCCAATCCAAAAACTAAAAAAATGAATAAATCAATAGTTGATTTAATTAAGAAAAGGAATAAAGTCCAAATACACAGAATAAAATGATACAGGGAGTGGTCTTTTCAATGCATACCCTTTGATACCTTTCAGAGCTGACCTAGAGGAGAAGAGAGGCCATGGCCAAGATAAATTGACAAAGTTCATGTCCTGTTGTTGCTGTTGTTAGATGCTGTCGTGTTGGTTTCGACCCACAGTGACCATATATACAACAGAACGACACACTGCTCGGTCCTGCACCAGCCTCACAATCGTTGTTTTGGTTGAGCCCATTGTTGCAGCCACTGTGTCAATCCATCTCATTGAAGGTCTTCCTCTTTTTCAAGAAGCATGATGTCTTCTCCAGGGACTGATCCCTCCTGACAACATGTCCAAAGTATGTAAAACATAGTCTCACCATCCTTGCTTCTAAGGAGCATTCTGGTTGTACTTTTTCCAAGACGGCCTTGTTTGTTCTTTTCGCAATTCATGGTACATTCAATATTCTTCGCCAACACCACAATTCAAAGGCGTCAGCTCTTCTTCGGTCTTCCTCATTCATTGTCCAGCTTTCACATGCATATGATGCGATTGAAAATACCATGGCTTGGGTCAGGTGCACCTTAGTCTTCAGGGTGACATCTTTGCTTTTCAACACTTTAAAGAGGTTCTTTGCAGCAGATTTGCCCAGTGCGATGCTTTTTTTGATTTCTTGACTGCTGCTTCCATGGCTGTTGATTGTGGATCCAAGTAAAATGAAATCCTTGACAACTTCAATCTTTTCTCCATTTATCATGAAGTTGCCTATTGGTCCAGTTGTGAGGATTTTTGTTTTATGTTGAGGTATAATCCATACTGAAGGCTGTGGTCTTTGATCTTCATCCGTGAGTGCTTCAAGTCCTCTTCACTTTCAGCAAGCAAGGCTGTGTCATCTGCATAACGCAGGTTGTTAATGAGTCTTTCACCAATCCTAATGCCCCGTTCTTCTTCATATAGTCCAGCTTCTCAGATTATTTGCTCCACATACAGACTGAAAAAGTATGGTAAAGGATACAATCCTAGCTCACACCTTTCCTGGCTTTAAACCACACAGTATCCCCTTGTTCTGTTCGAACAACTGCCTCTTGATCTATATACAGGTTCCTCCTGAGCACAATTAAGTGTTCTGGAATTCCCATTCTTTGCAACATCATCCATAATTTGTTATGATCCACACAGTTGAGCACCTTTGCATAGTCAATAAAACCAGGTAAACATCTTTCTGGTATTCTCTGCTTTCAGCCAGGATCCATCTGACATTAGCAATGATATCCCTGGTTCCATGTCCTCTTCTGAATCCAGCCTGGATTTCTGGCAGTTCCCTGTCAATACACTGCTGCAGCCACTTTTGAATAATTGTCAGCAAAATTTTGCTTGTATATGATATTAATGATATTGTTCAATAATTTCCACATTTGGTTGGATCACCTTTCTTAGGAATAGGCATAAATATGGATCTCCTCCAGTCATTTTGCCAGGTAGCTCTCTTCCAAATTTCTTGGCATAGACTAATGAGCACTTCCAGCGCTACATCGGTTTGTTGAAATATCTCTATTGATATCCCATCAATTCCTGGAGCTGGTCCTGGTCACGGTGAGCAGGTGGGGAGGCCCTGCCACCCCTGCTCCTGAGCCCCCTCTCCTGTCCTGTCCCCTAGCCATCAGGCAAGAGCTGAGTGGGATCACATAACATGGGGTCCAGCTGACGACAGAGGACAGCAAGGAGTCCGCAGCAAAGCACAGGCCTTTGGACATGCTTCATTTAAAGTCTTAACCTGTGATAAATATCTAAATGATAAAAAGTTCAATTCCTGGATTTTTTTAGATTGTACTTGACACAGAACACCAGGCCACCTTGTCTCTTTCTGTGTTTTTTTTTTTTTTTATAACTTTTATTAAGCTTCAAGTGAACGTTTACAAATCCAATCAGTCTGTCACATATAAGTTTACATACATCTCACTCCCTACTCCCACTTGCTCTCCCCCTCTTGAGTCAGCCCTTTCAGTCTCTCCTTTCTTGACAATTTTGCCGGCTTCCCTCTCTCTCTATCCTCCCATCCCCCCTCCAGACAAGAGTTGCCAACACAATCTCAAGTGTCCACCTGATATAATTAGCTCACTCTTCATCAGCATCTCTCTCCCACCCGCTGACCAGTCCCCTTCATTTCTGATGAGTTGTCTTCGGGGATGGTTCCTGTCCTGTGCCAACAAAAGGTCTGGGGAGCATGGCCGCCGGGATTCCTCTAGTCTCAGTCAGAACATTAAGTTTGGTCTTTTTATGAGAATTTGGGGTCTGCATCCCACTGATCTCCTGCTCCCTCAGGGGTCCTCTGCTGTGCTCCCTGTCAGGGCAGTCATCGATTGTGGCCGGGCACCAACTAGTTCTTCTGGTCTCAGGATGATGTAGGTCTCTGGTTCATGTGGCCCTTTCTGTCTCTTGGGCTCTTAGTTGTCGTGTGGCCTTGGTGTTCTTCATTTTCCTTTGCTCCAGGTGGGTTGAGACCAATTGATGCACCTTAGATGGCCGCTTGTTAGCATTTAAGACCCCAGACGTCACATTTCAAAGTGGGATGCATAATGATTTCATAATAGAATTATTTTGCCAATTGACTTAGAAGTCCCCGCAAACCATGTTCCCCATACCCCCACGCTTGCTCCGCTGACCTTTGAAGCATTCATTTTATCCCGGAAACTTCTTTGCTTTTGGTCCAGTCCAATTGAGCTGACCTTCCATGTATTGAGTGTTGTCTTTCCCTTCACCTAAAGCAGTTCTTATCTACTGATTAATCAATAAAAAACCCTCTCCCACCCTCCCTACCTCCCCCCCTCGTAACCACAAAAGTATGTGTTCTTCTCAGGTTTACTATTTCTCAAGATTTTATAATAGTGGTCTTATACAATATTTGTCCTTTTGCCTCTGACTGATTTCGCTCAGCATAATGCCTTCCAGGTTCCTCCATGTTATGAAATGTTTCAGAGATTCGTCACTGTTCTTTATCGATGCGTAGTATTCCATTGTGTGAATATACCACAATTTATTTACCCATTCATCCGTTGATGGACCCCTTGGTTGCTTCCAACTTTTTGCTATTGTAAACAGAGCTGCAATAAACATGGGTGTGCATATATCTGTTTGTATGAAGGCTCTTGTATCTCTAGGGTATATTCCCAGGAGTGGGATTTCTGGGTTGTATGGTAGTTCTATTTCTAACTGTTTAAGATAACGCCAGATAGATTTCCAAAGTGGTTGTACCATTTTACATTCCCACCAGCAGTGTATGAGAGTTCCAATCTCTCCACAGCCTCTCCAACATTTATTATTTTGTGTTTTTTGGATTAATGCCAGCCTTGCTGGTGTGAGATGGAATCTCATTGTAGTTTTAATTTGCATTTCTCTAATGGCTAATGATCGAGAGCATTTTCTCATGTATCTGTTGGCTGCCTGAATATCTTCTTTAGTGAAATGTGTGTTCATATCCTTTGCCCACTTCTTGATTGGGTTGTTTGTCTTTTTGTGGTTGAGTTTTGACAGAATCATGTAGATTTTAGAGATCAGGCGCTGGTCGGAGATGTCATAGCTGAAAATTCTTTCCCAATCTGTAGGTGGTCTTTTTACTCTTTTGGAGAAGTCTTTAGATGAGCATAGGTGTTTGATTTTTAGGAGCTCCCAGTTATCGGGTTTCTCTTCATCATTTTTGGTAATGTTTTGTATTCTGTTTATACCTTGTATTAGGGCTCCTAGGGTTGTCCCAATTTTTTCTTCCATGATCTTTATCGTTTTAGTCTTTATGTTTAGGTCTTTGATCCACTTGGAGTTAGTTTTTGTGCATGGTGTGAGGTATTGGTCCTGTTTCATTTTTTTGCAAATGGATATCCAGTTATGCCAGCACCATTTGTTAAAAAGGCTATCTTTTCCCCAATTAATTGACACTGGTCCTTTGTCAAATATCAGCTGCTCATACGTGGATGGATCTATGTCTGGGTTCTCAATTCTGTTCCATTGGTCTATGTGCCTGTTGTTGTACCAGTACCAGGCTGTTTTGACTACTGTGGCTGTATGATAGGTTCTGAAGTCAGGTAAAGTGAGGCCTCCCACTTTCTTCTTCTTTTTCAGTAGTGCTTTGTTTATCCGGGGCTTCTTTCCCTTCCATATGAAATTGGTGATTTGTTTCTCTATCCCCTTAAAATATGACATTGGAATTTGGATCGGAAGTGCGTTAAATGTATAGGTGGCTTTTGGTAGAATAGACATTTTTACTATGTTAAGTCTTCCTATCCATGAGCAGGGTGTGTTTTTCCACTTAAGTATGTCCTTTTGAATTTCTTGTAGTAGAGCTTTGTAGTTTTCTTTGTATAGGTCTTTTACATCCTTGGTAAGATTTATTCCTAAGTATCTTATCTTCTTGGGGGCTACTGTGAATGGTATTGATTTGGTTATTTCCTCTTCGGTGTTCTTTTTGTTGATGTAGAGGAACCCAAGTGATTTTTGTATGTTTATTTTATAACCTGAGACTCTGCCAAACTCTTCTATTAGTTTCAGTAGTTTTCTGCAGGATTCCTTAGGGTTTTCTGTGTATATAATCATGTCATCTGCAAATAGTGATAACTTTACTTCTTCCTTGCCAATCCAGATACCTTTTATTTCTTTGTCTAGCCTAATTGCCCTGGCTAGGACTTCCAGCACGATGTTGAATAAGAGCGGTGATAAAGGGCATCCTTGTCTGGTTCCCGTTCTCAAGGGAAATGCTTTCAGGTTCTCTCCATTTAGAGTGATATTGGCTGTTGGCTTTGCATAGATGCCCTTTATTATATTGAGGAATTTTCCTTCAATTCCTATTTTGGTAAGAGTTTTTATCATGAATGGGTGTTGGACTTTGTCAAATACCTTTTCTGCATCAATTGATAAGATCATGTGGTTTTTGTCTTTTGTTTTATTTATGCGATGGATTACATTAATGGTTTTTCTAATATTAAACCAGCCTTGCATACCTGGTATAAATCCCACTTGATCAGGGTGAATTATTTTTTTGATGTGTTGTTGGATTCTATTGGCTAGAATTTTGTTGAGGATTTTTGCATCAATGTTCATGAGGGATATAGGTCTATAATTTTCTTTTTTTGTAATGTCTTTACCTGGTTTTGGTATCAGGGAGATGGTGGCTTCATAGAATGAGTTGGGTAGTATTCCGTCATTTTCTATGCTTTGGAATACCTTCAGAAGTAGTGGTGTTAACTCTTCTCTGAAAGTTTGGTAGAACTCTGCTGTGAAGCCGTCCAGGCCAGGGCTTTTTTTTGTTGGGAGTTTTTTGATTACCGTTTCAATCTCTTTTTTTGTTATGGGTCTATTTAGTTGTTCTACTTCTGAATGTGTTAGTTTAGGTAGGTAGTGTTTTTCCAGGAACTCATCCATTTCTCCTAGGTTTTCAAATTTGTTAGAGTACAATTTTTCATAATAATCTGAAATGATTCTTTTAATTTCATTTGGCTCTGTTGTGATGTGGTCCTTCTCGATTCTTATTCGGGTTATTTGTTTCCTTTCCTGTATTTCTTTAGTCAGTCTAGCCAATGGTTTATCAATTTTGTTAATTTTTTCAAAGAACCAGCTTTTGGCTTTGTTAATTCTTTCAATTGTTTTTCTGTTCTCTAATTCATTTAGTTCAGCTCTAATTTTTATTATTTGTTTTCTTCTGGTGCCTGATGGATTCTTTTGTTGCTCAATTTCTATTTGTTCAAGTTGTAGGGACAGTTCTCTGATTTTGGCTCTTTCTTCTTTTTGTATGTGTGCATTTATCGATATAAATTGGCCTCTGAGCACTGCTTTTGCTGTGTCCCAGAGGTTTTGATAGGAAGTATTTTCATTCTCGTTGCTTTCTATGAATTTCCTTATTCCCTCCTTGATGTCTTCTATAACCCAGTCTTTTTTCAGGAGGGTATTGTTCATTTTCCAAGTATTTGATTTCTTTTCCCTAGTTTTTCTGTTATTGATCTCTAGTTTTATTGCCTTGTGGTCTGAGAAGATGCTTTGTAATATTTCGATGTTTTGGACTCTGCAAAGGTTTGTTTTATGACCTAATATGTGGTCTATTCTAGAGAATGTTCCATGTGCACTAGAAAAAAAAGTATAATTTGCAGCAGTTGGGTGGAGAGTTCTGTATAAGTCAATGAGGTCAAGTTGGTTGATTGTTGTAATTAGATCTTCCGTGTCTCTATTGAGCTTCTTACTGGATGTCCTGTCCTTCTCCGAAAGTGGTGTGTTGAAGTCTCCTACTATAATTGTGGAGGTATCTATCTCACTTTTCAATTCTGTTAAAATTTGATTTATGTATCTTGCAGGCCTTTCATTGGGTGCATATATATTTCATATGGTTATGTTTTCCTGGTCAATTGTCCCTTTTATCATTATATAGTGTCCTTCTTTATCGTTTGTGGTGGATTTAAGTCTAAAGTCTATTTTGTCTGAAATTAATATTGCTACTCCTCTTCTTTTTTGCTTATTGTTTGCTTGATATACTTTTTTCCATCCTTTGAGTTTTAGTTTGTTTGTGTCTCTAAGTCTAAGGTGTGTCTCTTGTAGGCAGCATATAGATGGATCGTGTTTCTTTATCCAGTCTGTGACTCTCTGTCTCTTTATTGGTGCATTTAGTCCATTTACATTCAGCGTAATTATAGATAAATAAGTTTTTAGTGCTGTCATTTTGATGCCTTTTTATGTGTGTTGTTGACAATTTCATTTTTCCACATACTTTTTTGTGCTGAGGCGTTTTTCTTAGTAAATTGTGAGATCCTCATTTTCATAGTGTTTGACTTTATGTTAGTTGAGTCGTTACGTTTTTCTTGGCTTTTATCTTGAGTTATAGAGTTGTTATACCTTTTTGTGGTTACCTTATTATTTACCCCTATTTTTCTAAGTAAAAACCTAACTTGTATTGTTCTATATCGTCTTGTATCACTCTCCATATGGCAGTTCAATGCCTCCTGTATTTAGTCCCTCTTTTTGATTATTGTGATCTTTTACCTATTGACTTCCATGATTCCCTGTTATGTGTTTTTTTTTTAATTAATCTTAATTTGTTTGTTTTTGTGATTTCCCTATTTGAGTTGATATCAGGACATTCTGTTTCGTGACCTTGTGTTGTGCTGGTATCTGATATTATTGGTTCTCTGACCAAACAATATCCTTTAGTATTTCTTGTAGCTTTGGTTTGGTTTTTGTAAATTCTCTAAACTTGTGTTTGTCTGTAAATATCTTAATTTCGCCTTCATATTTCAGAGAGAGTTTTGCTGGATATATGATCCTTGGCTGGCAGTTTTTCTCCTTCAGTGCTCTGTATATGTCGTCCCATTCCCTTCTTGCCTGCATGGTTTCTGCTGAGTAGTCTGAACTTATTCTTATTGATTCTCCCTTGAAGGAAACCTTTCTTTTCTCCCTGGCTGCTTTTAAAATTTTCTGTTTATCTTTGGTTTTGGTGAGTTTGATGACAATATGTCTTGGTGTTTTTCTTTTTGGATCAATCTTAAATGGGGTTCGATGAGCATCTTGGATAGATATCCTTTCGTTTTTCATGATGTCAGGGAAGTTTTCTGTCAGGAGTTCTTCAACTATTTTCTCTGTGTTTTCTGTCTCCCCTCCCTGTTCTGGGACTCCAATCACCCGCACGTTATCCTTCTTGATAGAGTCCCACATAATTCTTAGGGTTTCTTCATTTTTTTTAATTTTTTTATCTGATTTTTTTTCAGCTATGTTGGTGTTGATTCCCTGGTCTTCCAGATGTCCCAGTCTGCATTCTAATTGCTCGAGTCTGCTCCTCTGACTTCCTATTGCGTTGTCTAATTCTGTAATTTTATTGTTAATCTTTTGGATTTCTACATGTTGTCTCTCTATGGATTCTTGCAACTTATTAATTTTTCCACTATGTTCTTGAATAATTTTTTTGAGTTCTTCAACAGTTTTATCGGTGTGTTCCTTGGCTTTTTCTGCAGTTATCCTAATTTCATTTGTGATATCTTTAAGCATTCTGTAAATTAGTTTTTTATATTCTGTATCTGATAATTCCAGGATTGTATCTTCATTTGGGAAAGATTTTGATTCTTTTGTTTGGGGGATTGGAGAAGCTGTCATGGTCTGCTTCTTTAAGTGGTTTGATATGGATTGTTGTCTCCGAGCCATCACTGGGAAACTAGTTTTTCCAGAAAATCCGCTAAAAAAAAAATGCAGTCAGATCCCTATCAGAGTTCTCCCTCTGGCTCAGGCTATTCGGATGTTAATGAAGCCGCCTGAGGAGGGTGGGGGAGGGAACAGAGAGATAGGAGAGTAGCACCTCAGAATATAGCCAGAGTTGCTTGTCTTGCTTGGAATGACTATTATATCTGAGATTCCCGCGGGCGCGTCTCCTATGTGTGCTGGCTGTGTGGAGATTGCCCCCGGGGGGTCTGGCCCGCTGGAGTCACGGTCAGATCCTCCGCTTCCAGCCCTACGCCCAGCGTCAAGGCTCCCCTACTGGAACGGTGCACTCTCGACTCCAAAATCAGTCGCTGCCTCCCGGGGACTTCTCGTCCCTCCAGCCGTGTGGCCGTGCCGCCCCCGAGAACCAGTTGGGCCGCCTCCCGGGGTTAGTTCAGATGGGTGGAGCAGCTCCCTGTGCTTGTGCCGTGACCGAGTGTCCCGGCTGGGACGCTGTTCTCCCCGTTCCAATACCAGTCGCTGCCTCCCGGGGACTTCTCCTACCGGCTGCGTCCCACGCCGCCCACGCGACCCGGCTGGGCCCCTTCCCGGGGTTAGTTCAGGGGGGTGGAGCAGCTCTCCGTGTTTATGCTGTACCTGCGTCCAGTCCAAATCCCTGCGGGACGGTTCCCCAGCTCGGACGCTGCTCTTTCTGCTCCAAGACCAGTCACTGCCTCCCGGGGACTTCTACTGGCTGCGTCCCACGCCGCCCGCGTGACCTGGCTGGGCCCCTTCCCGGGGTTAGTTCAGGGGGGTGGAGCAGCTCTCCGTGTTTATGCCGTACCTGGGTCCAGTCCAAATCCCAGCAGGACGGTTCTCCGGCTGGGACGCTGCTCTTCCTGACTGGTACGCTGACTCCAGGCTCTGGAAACAATCGCTGCTTCCCCGTATTAGTTCGTTCTCCGTCTCTAAATCTGTGTTTGTTGTTCAGGGTTCATAGATTGTTATGTATGTGATCGATTCGCTTGTTTTTCCGTGTCTTTGTTGTAAGAGGGATCCGAGGTAGCGTCTGCCTAGTCCGCCATCTTGGCTCCGCCCCTCTCTGTCGGCCTCTTTTTGTGTTTTATATTTGCTTATTTTCCCCACATGTCTGTCAGTTTGTCGTACTGTGGGGGCTTGTGTGTTGCTGTGATGCTGAAACTGATCCAACATGCCATCAGGATGCATTGATAACCACCAGTGATTGGAATTCAAAAGTTGGGAACAAAGAAGGATGGGTAGTTGGAAAATATGCCCTCGGTGATAGAAACAATGCCAGAGATCGCATGATAGAATTTTGCAAGACCAACAACTTCTTCATCGCAAATACCTTTCTTCACCAACATAAACGGTGACTGTACACATGGACCTCTCCAGCTGGAACACACAGGAATCAAATCGACTACATCTGTGGAGAGAGACAATGGAAAAGCTCAGTATCATTGGTCAGAGCAAGGCCAGAGGCCGACTGTGGAACAGGCCATCAATTGCTCCTGTGCAAGTTCAGGTTGAAACTGAAGAAAATTAGAACAAAGCCATGAGAGCCATAGTTCATGTCCTAGTTTTTGGCAAAGCCCCATGGGGTAAGTGAGTGATGCTCCCACAGGGTAAGTGATCTCTTTAGCAGCTTTGCTCTGCCCACCTCCTGGGATACATTTCCTTATGTTTGATACTGTTAAGCCACGTGCTGTTTTCAAGGGTTGAATGTTGCTGGATGCCATGGAGTGATTCTGACTCATAGCAACCCTATGCGACAGAGTAGAATTGCCCCATAGGGTTTCCTAGGCTGTGATCTTTACAGTAGCAGAACGCCAGGTCTTTCTCCCGTGGAGCTGCTGGGTGGGTCCGTGCATAACCGTTGCACCACCAGGGCTCCTTCATGAATTGAATACTCAGTGCAAACGACTCCCACTTGGATACTTTCTAAGGAACACCCCCCCAACACCACCCGACCGTTTGAAAGGGTCCAGAGAAGTCATTCATACAGATGGGGAGATGCGGGGGGTGGGGGGAAAGGATGGTCACGGGACCAGAGGGCGCGCCTGCTGCTCAGCTTCCCAGCAGCCCGCCTCTCCGGGGACCACCCTCCTTGGCAGAGGTCTCCCCAATCAGCACCTTCTCCCGTGTCAGTTGAGGGTGGGTGCCGGGAGATGGTCCTCGCCGAGCTCAAGGCCTCAGTCCCACGGAAGGTGACCTTGACCAGGCCCTAATGGGCCCCTTACGAGCTTGGGGGCCAGCTGGGTAGGGGCCCCCGCCCAGGTCCTGCCCTGGGAGAAATATCCCCAAACGAGGGTGCTTCCAGGCCGACGGGCCAGCGGGGAGCCCCGGGAGTTGGGCCGGCTTCCTGGAGGAGGCGGCATGCGCGCTGGGACCTAGGGGTCAGGATTCGCAAAGCGGGGTTGGCAGGGGGAGGGAAGGAGGTGGGCTGTCACCCCCAACACCCCCGAATGACATCAGGAGCTAAGGCCGGCAGAGCGGGGCAACAAGGAAAACGGGCCAGATCACACAGGAAATTGTCACTCCCGGTGCGTCCTCGGCAAACGCAAACGTCATAGGACGCTCAGAGCAACTGACGTCTGACCCGCGGGCGTCTCGGGAATTGCAGCCACCGGCCTGACGCCGGGCCGCCGCGTAGTTAGGACTCCTCGGCCGCCAAGCGGCCCTTTGCCGCCCCCTGCCGGCCAGTCTCCACGCGCACCCCAGGAGGGAAGGTCGCATTGGCCCGGCTCAGAAACCAAGCCGCCTGTTGGGTCACTTCTAGGGAAGGGATTGGCTGCCTCCGGGTCAGGTGCCCACCCCGGTCCAATCAGCGAGGGGGGTGGAGTCTTACCTCTCGCGTCCCCCTCGCCCTTCAGCGGGCTGTGGGCGGGGCGCCGGGAGGACGTCTCTGCGCAGAGGGGCGGGGCGGAGGCCGAAGCCGCGCCCCCTCCCGGGTCCCGGGCCCGCGCTTTCCCGCCCGCCGCGCTGCTCCTCCCCAGACTCCCGTCTGCACCCGGTGGCCGGAGCGGTGGCCTCAAATCCCGAAATGGCTTAGGGGATAAAGACACAAATCCTCGCTATGCCCCGAGCCCTGCGGTTCGAGCCCTGCGGTTCGAGCCCTGCCGCCCTTCCGCCCCCCAGCCTCCAGCCCCTGTTTCCCCTCCGGTCCCCCTCCCGCCCCCCAGCCTCCAGCCCCTGTTTCCCCTCCGGTCCCCTCCCGCCCCCCAGCCTCCAGCGCCCGTTTCCCCTCCGATCCCCCCCCGCCCCCCAGCCTCCAGCGCCCGTTTCCCTTCCGGTCCCCCCTCCGCCTCCCAGCCTCCAGCCCCTGTTTCCCCTCCGGTCCCCCTCCCGCCCCCCAGCCTCCAGCGCCCGGTTTCCCCTCCCAGCCCTCCCCCCATCAACTCCCTTCCGTCTCCTTGCCGCCCGGTCTCCCCTCTTCCACCCCAGCCTCGCCTCCTGATCCTCTTTCCCGCTGGCTCCTCTGCTCCAGCCGCCCCGGCCGGCCTTTGCCCCAGGCTGCCTCCTGCCCCAGCCGTCCTTTGCCCCAGGCTGTGCCCTGTGCTGGAACGTACATAGGGTCGCTGTGTCAGAGCTATTCTTAGGTTTCCTGTTCGCCCTACCCCTGTCCTAGCTTCCTCAGACAGATCTTTCCAGACCCAGCTTGGGGCGGGGGGGTTAGGGTCCGTGCGGCGGAGGGTGCTTCTTCAGATTCTATGCATCGTCCTTCTGCAGGCACTGACCACCCTGCCCTGGGCTGGCCACCTGTTTGTCTACACCGTCTGCTTGTCTACACCGCTGACTTAATGCCTGTGATAGGAATAGACGCAATGAAGGCTAAGGAACTAACATCCCCAGGCCCAGCAGTCAGGCCCGGGCAGCCCTGGAAGGGGGCACTGGATCCCCTTTGACTGGGGAGTTCTAGGAAGCTCTGAGGGGCAGAATGACTGGCCAAAGTCCCTTGGCAGAACTGGTCACCGGCAGGATGAGGGGGTACCTCCATGCCAGGCAGCCTGGGCCCTGCTGGGGAAACCTGCTGGGCAGCTCCCCTGGCTGAGAGAGCAGAGCCTGGGGGAAGCTGGGAAGGAGAGGTGAGGAGGTGAGGACAGTGTGCACCTGGGTCAGCCAGAAGCCTTGGCTGCTGGCCGGGCATCCCAGAGACCCCACACGTACTCACCATGTCCCCAGGGCTCAGTTTCCACTCCAGGCCCTCGCTGCAAATCGGTAGGCACCGGGTGCCAGGCTGGGCACTTGAGAAAAGAGAAAAGGAAAGTCCCGAGGGGGACAGGGACTTGGCCCAGGTCATGCAGTGATCTGGAAGCTGGGCCATGAGCAGCTTGGTGGGGCGCTGTGGAGGCTCCGCCCCTCAGGCCTCCAGGCTGGACCTGGGCAGCAAGAGCTGTGGGCTGGGGATGAGCCTCAGAAAGGCAGGTCACTCCCTGGGCCCTCTGTCCCTGGGCCCAGGCCTTGGCACCTACCCTCTCCTGCCCTTTCTGGGGTCCCTGGCTTTTCTCTGCAGCAATAAGCTGTTTGACTCCTCCCAGCTGGCCAGGGCACTCAGGATTTTCACTGAGGCTTCAGATAACATCGACGAAGGAGGTGGAGTGTCCCTTAGTGACAATCTTCCCTGCTACCAACATCGTGACTGTGGTGCCCAGACTGTGGGCCCGGTGGGCATGTCCCAGTGCTTACATGCAATGGGTCTTTCTCAGGGCAGCCCCGTGAGGTGGCACTGTGATGCCCACTATACAGAAAGAAAAACTGAGGCTCCGAAGATAGAGTATGACAGAGGTTGGCTGCGCAGCAGGGAAGTGGGTACTAGGGTTTGAGCCGAGGTGTGTGTAACCCCAAAGCTAGGTCTCCGCCTCCGTCACCGTCACCGGGCCCCACTGCCCTGGGAGGCAGACTTGGCACGTGGAGACACAGGCCCAGTCCGACAGACAGCGTCCCGATGAATGCCTTCGACATTTGAGCTAGCAGCGCCCCGCTGTAGGAGTCCTCTTGCAGATGAACTCACAATGGGGGAAAAGACGTCAAAGCAAGGTTATTTGCTGGGCCGTTTTCAGCACCGCAAAAGAGAGCACCCAACCTAGAGTCCACCAACCGGTCCGCCCAGTGGAATGTTCTGCAGCTGCCAAAAAGGAGGCTTCAGGGCTTTAGAGACCGATGCGGAAGGATTTGCCAGACTCGTTGTTTCCTGGAGGAAAGTGAGCTTCAGAGCAGCCAGTGTGTAAGCAGCAAGATAGCAGAGGCGCACAGCACAGCAGCATGAAGTGGAAAATAACTGGTGGGACTGGGGCGGGGGGGGGCGTGAGGCGGGGCTTGGTGCGAGGGAGGGGTCTCCTGCCTCAGATGAGGGGCTGCATGCCTGCTTCACTGGCCTTTGGTCAGCTCCGCACACCCCAGATGCCTTGCCCTCAAGCAGCCCGAGCACCTCCTGTGAGCTCCCACCCGTCACCCAGGTTCCAGCCCAAGCACCAAGTCCTGGGGAGCCTCCTGCTTCTCAAAGGATCTCCACGAGACCCTTCCTGGCGCCCCCCTCCTTTTCCAACCACGAATTTGGTGCGATCAGACTTTCTCCCTCCCCTTCAACAGAGGACATCGCAACAGCCTGAGGGCGGAACCCACGTGAGAACCGTGCTGCTTCCAGGAGGCTGGAGGCTAGAGAGATTGGCAACGCTGTACAAAAGTGTCCCTGTTCTTACTAAACATTTTTGTTTTGGATAATATAATTATTTTTCATTTAAAAACCTGTGTTATTTATGTTGACATGTACTGGATTTATGATCTGTTTTTTTTTTTTTACTTGATGTAGGAGACAATGCTAGAGCCATTATTCCCTGTTCTTGAGCATAAAAAATGTGACAGCTGGAGCTGGACTCACAAGGACTCACAAGGACACATCAACTGGGCCCTGACGTCTAAAGACAATAAAACCCCCAAACAAACCTGTTGCTCTCAAATGAATTCTGACTCACAGTGACCCTATAGGACAGAGTAGAACTGGCCCATAGGGTTTCCAGGGAGCAGCTGGTGGATTCAGACTGCCGACATTTTGCTTAGCAGTCAACCACTTAACCACTGTGCCACCAGGTCCCTGGTAGCTAGGACAATCTTGGAAAACATCTTTTAGGGAAACTTTCACATAAACAAATCATAAAACACAGCACAAAAGACCCACACACTTTCCACTCTTATCTTTTTCTGGTAGCATTTAGTGAACAGTAAGATTTGTTGGACCAATGAAGACCTTCCTGACTTGTTACTGAGAACCTGTACCAATGATTATTAAGAAAAAGACACTTCAAAATGTAAAATCATGGTGATTTGACAGTTTTTAGCCAATCTGTGAAAAGGTGAAGCTTTCAGTGGTTTTGTCCATTTGTAATGTTAATATGTACTGATGGCTCTGTCATGTTCCTCCGCTCTGGCAGACATGGCCCTGGCAGCATGCTTGTCCGCTTCCTGCTATTCCCGTCTTTGAACATGAGCTGAATAAAACCTAGCTTTTTGCTTTACTAAACTTCCTGGCATTTTTACCCTAGCACATACCTTAACATAAATTGATTTTAAAATAATTAATTTTTTTTCTGTTTTACTTTCTAATATGCTTAGTTATCTAGTGCTGCTATAACAGAAATGCCAGAAGTGGGTGGCTCTAATAAACATATTTTCATGCAGTTAGGAGGCTAGAAGTCTGAATTCAGGGTGCCGGCTCCTGGGGAAGGCGCCCTCTATTGGCTCTGTGGGAAAGTCTCTTTTCAGTCTTTTTTCAGCTTCTGTTTCTTGGAGATCTCATGTGGTGTGACATCTCTCTCCCCTCAACTCTGCTTGCTTGCTTACTGTATCTCTTTTATATTTCAAAAGAGATCAACTCAATAAAAAAAACCCATTCCCAAAAAGGATTGTAACCACAGGTATAGGGGTCAGGATTTCCAACACATATTTTGGGGGATATAATTCAATCCATAACATATGGTAAATGTTGATAAAGGTAATGCACAGAAATGAAAGCTTTTTTTGCATCCTCAATAATTCTTTTGCTGAAGGACCCAGCAATGTTTCGTTCTGTTATACATAAGATCACAATGAGTCAGAGCTGACTCAACAGCTAAACTAACAAGCACAAATAATTTTTAAGACTGTGAGGGGTCCTGAGACTAATAAAGTTTGAGAGCTGCTGCTTTGCTTGGTTCTTTCCTCTTTATTAGTAACCGAGCGTGTTTCTTTTTCTTCATTCACAGTCGGCCCACTTCCCACTGGCTCCCACTCCTCAGTACATGTTTGTGGGTCAAACAGTTGGATAACTCTAAACTCCCACCTGAGTCTAGACTGGGAGGTCCCCGCCTCCCCAGGAGGCTGTGGGTGCCCCTGTGACCCCAAGGTGGTAGGATGTCTGGGCCACCTGCTGCCACCTGCTTCGGCTCACCTGGACCCTGGGACTTCCAGGGATGGATGTGAATCCGTCGCTTGCCCAGCCAGGCTCCCAGGTGGGCCGGGTCCTCCAGGTGGAAGAGTGCAGCACTGGTGTGCTCCTCGCTGGAGGCCTGGCATGGGGCTCAGAGGGGCTCGGCCACTCACCGCCCCCCTCTGGGAAGCCTGTGGGGTAAGTTAGGGCCTTCCCTGCCCATGTGCCATGCCCTCCACCCCATCAAAGCACCTGGCATCCAGAAGGTCCTCGGCAAATGGCCCATAGGGACAAGAACAGTGTCGAGGGAGTGTTCTGCACACCAGAGAGTCTATTTGAAGAAGTCGCTGCTGCCCTTCAATTGTGTGGGGTGATGGGTTGGGTTTAAAGAGAAACTATGTCATGGAGGCAGGCTTGCAAGGGCTCCCGCGGGCTTTAGGGGCAGTCTCTGGTGTGTGTGGGGGCTGGTCTCCATGACTCTCACCCATCAAAATCACACAAATCCGATGTGGGTGCCAGCTGCTAACCCATCACCGGATGGAGATTGCCCTCTGAGGGCTGCCCGCCCTGTCTGAGGCCTCCCTTTGTCCATCTCAAAGTAACTGGAAAGGGAGGTGGGCATGGGGACCTGCTCAGTGAGAGGAGTGACGGAGAAACTGCAGGCCCAGAGGCCACCCCTGCCAACATCTCCCATGGTTAGACCTTTGTCCCAGACCAAAAACCAAAACCGACGCCATCGAGTCTATTATGACTCATAGCAACCCTGTAGGACAGTTCAGCCCTGTAGAACTGCCCCGTAGAACTTCCAAGGAGCTCCTGGTGGATTCAGACTGCTGACCTTGGTTAGTAAGCTGTAGCTCTTAACCACTACACCACCAGGGTTTCCTGTCCCCAGAGGGAGCTCCATAAACCCAGGCACCCCCTCCCCTTTAAGAGAAGAGAGACACCCTCAAACCGTTGTTCCCCAGCCCACACGACCCCACCCCCACCCCCACCCCCGCCCCGGCATCCTCTTTTCCACCTTCCCTCCCAGTGTGATGGGCAAAGTGGCCCTCCTGTTTCCTCCAGTGAGCCTGCAGTCTCAGCCACTCCCTCTCCCGCCTCACCTTTGCCTGGCCCTGGGGCCGCTGTACAGCATCAGAAGAAACCCCCTCCCCCCGCCATCTCCGCTGCAGCCTCCTGCCCTCGGCTGGACCCCGGAAGTGCAGCCAGCACTGCCCTCCCACCCGCCCTCATGTCCCTGCCTCCGGGAGGCAGTCCCCTGGACGCTTTGCCCTGTCTGCTGCTTCTCCCTGATTCCTGAGCAGCCTCTTCCCACCACTTCTGGCCCACACCCACCTCTCTTCAGCGCCCCCCACCCAGGTTCACCTCCTTGGTCCCAGGCTCCTCTCAGGCTGTGCTCACCCCCTGGATCCTCTCCCTGGCTCTCCAGCCATGCCTGGGGTTCCGGCTGCTTCCTAGACATTCCCTGGATGGCCCCAGTGCTTCCAGCTTGAAGCGCTCCACCTGGATTTGCCAACCCCCCTCCAGCCCAGCCCTTGGCTGCTCCCTAATCAGGGAGCAGACCACCGTCCATGGAGTCCTCTGGCCAAAGACCTCCTCTCTGACTGCCCCCTCGGCCACCAGGGTGTATAAATTCTCCCTCCCAACACACTGGGATCCTTCCATCTTCTTCTTCCTCATTGCCACACCCTCCTGAGGCCACCGCCATTCTCCTGGACCCCTGCAACAGGCCCACCCACCCTGGAACCCAGGAAGGCTCCTCGAACCATGCCCCACTCTAAACAGAAAATCTTCTGAGCAAGCCTCTCCTCTACTTCAAACGCACCTTTGTCCCTTGAAGACCAAGTCCCAACTGCTGGGCATGCCTCTAGATAGAAGAGGTCAGAGTTTACTGTCCCATCTGGACAGTAAAAGGGGTGTCATTAAAATGCTTGTCGAGCCAACGGTGCACATGGGAATCCCTGGACAAAGGGGCCAAAGGTCACCTCCTGAGAAGGCCCTTCAAGTCCTGCTCTCTCCCCACCCCCCTTCTCTCCTCAGCTGCACAACCCCCCTCCCCATGCAGGCACACGCATACACACACGCACAGACTTCATTCTCCAGCTACACCGTCCCCTGTAGGCAGGCTCCCAGGCTGGACGCATTTCCTGGGGCTGCGTCACTCCAGTCTCATCTTCGCTGTGTATTTTGAGTGCCTTCCAAATTAGTTTCTCATTTAACAAGTAATACACGAACTGTTTTTATGACATTGGTTGCCAACCCCACGATGTATCAACACTCTCCCCTTCTCCACCCCGGGTTCCCGGTTTCCATTCATCCAGTTTTCACGTCTCTTCCTGGCTTCTTGTCTTTGCTTTTGGGCTGGAGTGCTTATTGTGTACAGGATTGAACTACAAAGCACGTTTCTCATGTGTGTTATTGATCGCCCCATAGCCCTGTCTAATCTTTGGCAGAAGGGTGAACCTCAGGAGTGACTTCAGTTCTGAGTTAAAAGGTTTTACTGCATACACAAGAGTGATGTGCTTTTAAGTAATTAAAAAAAAAAAACTCATTACAAACGTTGCTAGGTTCTGTTGAGTTGACTCCAACTCACGCAGCATTCTGTATAAACAGAAGGAAACGCTGCCCAGGTCTGAGCCATCTTCACGACTGTTGGGTTCACTGTTTCGGCTACTGTGTCCATCCAACTCACTGAGGGTTTCCCTCATTTTTGATGGCCCCCCACTTTACCAAATATGATATCCTTTTCTAGAGATCGATCTTTCTTGATGATGTGTCCAAAGTAAGCGGGTCCAAGTCTTGCCATACTCACTTCGAAGGAACCTTCTGGTTGTATTTCTTCTAAGAGTGATTTGTTCATTCTTCTGGCAGTCCACGGTTGTATTCATATTCTTTGCCAACACCACAGTTCAAACGCATCAATTCTTCTGCCTTCTTCTTTCATTATCCAACTTGCGCGTGCATACAAAGCAGTTGAAAAGACCGTGGCTTTGGTCAGGCACACCTGAGTCATCAAAGTGACATTTTTGCTTGTTAACACTTTAAAGAGGGCTTTTGCAGCAGATGACAAACTGACAGATGGGTGGTGGATTACACATGCGGCACAAGTTTATTGAGAAAATCTGGAAAATAAACATACACACCCGTAATCCCACCACTCAGAACTACAGAGACCGTGGGCAGGAGCATGTGGAAACGTACAGAGAGACGTGGATAGATGTCTTCCTACACACTTTTGTAAAACCGTGTTGAGTTACAATTCACACATAAAATTCACACTTTTAAAGTGTGCAACTTAACAATTTCTAATGTATTTAGAGTTATGCAACCATCACCAATGTCCAATTTTAAGAAAATTTTCAACACCCCACAAGAAACATCACACCCACCCGTGGTCACTCCCCACTCTCCCCTTCCCCCAGTCCCAGGCACCCACTAATCTGCTTTCGGTCTCTACAGATTTGCCTGTTCTGGACATTTCATATCAATGGAATCATATACAGTATGTGACCTGTGTCTGACTTCTTTCACTTAGAATCACGTATTCAAGGTTTGCCCACATTGTAACATGTATCAGAACTTCAATCCTTTTTGTGGCTAAATAGTATTCCCTTGTAACTATACATTGTTTTTATAAATAACAGTGTTATTATTATGTGTATTCAAACTGTAACACATGTGCCATTGCACAGACACCTGGAAGACAGCATCTCCTTCACTGTTGTGTCCCTGGTGCCCAGCACTGTGCCTGGCACACAGTATTTGCTTGATAATTGTTGAATGCATGACATTTAGAAAAAAAGAAGAAAAAAAGGTTAAATCCCAAACAGAATCACAGATAACATTTCAGCGTGTATCTTTCTTTCTGTGCATATGGGTTATTTTGCGGCATGGGAATCACATTGTATATACCGTTTGGTAATCAGCCTTTTTCAGAGCCATAGGACTTGACAATCTTCCTAATCACTGATTTTCCGTTCATGTTTCCCCACAGAGTACTCAGTCCTGCAGCTCTACCTCTGTTTATGCAACTAGCCTCCCTCCTGTGGGGCACTGAGGTGCTTTCCAATTGGGGGTGACTGTGAAGGAGTAAGGAGTATCTAAGGGCACGTCCTTGGTTTTTACCCTGTCCCTAGTCCTAGAAGAATCCCTGGGTGGCGCAAGCAGCTAAGCATGGGCTACTAAACGAAAGGTTGGCAGTTTGAACCCACCCATATGCACCTCAGAAGTAAGGCCTGGCAACCTGCTTCCAAAAGGTCACAGCCATGAGAACCCTATGTTTTCATATGTAACACCTGGGGTGCTACTGTGTAACGCATGGGGTCACCGTAAGTCGGAATCAACTCAACGGCAACTGTTTTTTGGGGGCGGTTTAGTCCCGGAAGTGGAATTCAAAACAAAACCCAGTGCCATAAAGTAAAAAAAAAGTTGCTACAGAGTCAGTTCCGACTCCTGGCGATCACCTCATGGGTGTCAGAGTAGAACTGCGCTCCACACAGCTTTCTTTCTTTCCTTTTTTTAGTGTATATTATTGTTCAGATTTATTTCAGTGAGCGTATTAGTATTTTTATTAAAATTGGATTAAACTGCAGAGCTCTACAACATGCTCGTCACTTGAGATGCGTTGGATATTCCTCTCACGTTAGGACACACATATCCAGCTCGTTCTCCTTGTCTTCTGCAGAAAATGCAGCTCACCGTGTGCAAAATCGAACTCCTGATCTTATCCCCATAAACCTCTTCTCCTCATGTTTTCTTCTTCTTTTTGTTTTCTTTAAATGAATTTATTTTGTTGTTGTTGTCGAGAATATTTACAGCAAACATGCAGTAACCAACAGTTTCTGTATGGACCATGTAGGGATATTGATTACATTCTTCGAGTTGTGTGACCATTCTTGCCCTCCGTTTCTGAGTTGTTCTTCCCCTATTAACATAAATTCATGGTCTCTAAGGTTCCTGTCTAATCTTTCTAGTTGCTGTTGTCAATTTGAGCTCATGTGGATAGTTCTTAAAAGAGCATAATGCTCAAGGCAAACATTTTTTACTGGTTGCGTTTAACTATTGTTTCGTTTTAAGGAGATTTCAGGGAATATTTTTGGTTTAAGGTTTAAAGATTATCTCAGGGCAGTAGTTTTAGGGGCTCATCCAAACTTCATGGCTCCAGGAATCCTGGAGTCTATGAGAATTTGAAATTCTATCATGCATTTGTGCGTTGTCTCTCCTTTTGATCAGGATTCTTCTAATGGAATCTTTGAGCAAAATGTCCAATCACGATAGCTGGACACCATCCAGTTTTTCTGGTCTTATGGCAAAGGAGGCAGTTGTTCATGGAGGCAGTTAGCCACCCATTCCATGTTCTCCTCCTATTCCTGACTCTCCTTCTTCCTCTGTTGCTCCAGGTGAGCAGAGACCAGTTGTTGTGCCTTGGATGTCCATTTGCAAGCTTTTAAGACCCCAGGCACTACGCATTGAAGTAGGAGGTAAAACAGAAGCACTAAGCATGTTTTTCAGCCAGTTAACTGAGATGTCCCATGAAACCATAACCCTAAACCACCAAACCAAGGAGCCAAATTCCAGGAGGTGTTTGGTTGTCCATAAGCAGCCTCAGCAGCTACTCTTTGTTGTTGTCATAAATATATCCATCACACAATTTTTGCCAATTCAACTTTTTAAAGGTGTACAACTTATTGACAGCAATTACTTTAATCAGCTATGCAACCCTACTGTTAATCAAAGTGATATCCCCCCGCCCCTTCCTCCTGCCCCTGGTGACCATTAATAAACTTTGCTCTCTATACATTTGCCTTTTTTCTTTTTTTTTTTTTTGTCTTTTTATCTAAGTGATGTCATACAGTATTTGTCCCTTTGTGACTTAAGTCACTCAGCACAATGTCTTCCAGCTCCATCCATATTGTAGCATGTACCAAGATTTCACTTCTCCTACTGACTGAGTAGTATTTCATTGTGCGTACGTACCACATTTTGTTTATCCGTTCATCTGTTGATGGGCATTTAGGTTGTTCCCACCTTTTGGCTATTGTGAATAGTGCCACAGTAAACACTGGTGTATAAGTCTCTGCTTACAAGTCTTTTGGGTATATACCTAGAAATGGAATTGCTGGGTCGTATGGTAGTTCTGGAGCTCTGGTGGTGCAGCAGTGAAGAGTTCAGGCTGCTAACCGAAAGACTGGCAGTTCAAACACACCAGCTGCTCCTTGGAAACTGTGGAGCAGTTCTACTGTCCTATAGGGTTACTCTGACTCAGAGTGAACTCGTCAGCAATGGGTATGGCAGTTCTATTTTTAGTTTGAAGAATGTTTTCCATAACGTCTGCAATGTTTTTCATTCCCACCAGCAATTGGTAAGTGTCCCGATTTTCCACATCCTTGCCAACATTTGTTATATTCTTTTTTTTTTTTTTTTTAATCTTAGCCAACAGTAGGGGTGAAATGGTATCTCACTGTGGTTTTGATTTACAGCTCTCTGATAGCTAATGGCGCTGAGCATCTTTTCATGTGTTTGGTGGCCATTTGAATGTCCTCTTTGGTGAAATGTCTATTCAAGTCCTTTGCCCATTTTATGATTGGATAATTAGTCTTTTTGTTGTTGTCAAATTTTATATATTTTTTGGTTATTAGATTCTTGTTGGATATATGGTTTCCAGAGATATTTTCCATCTGTAGATTGTCTTTTCACTAATTTGGTAAAGTCTTTTGATGAATAAAAGTTTTAATTTTTACAAGGTCCCATTTATTTATTTTGTTTTTCCCGATTGTATTTTTTTTTATTATATTGGATAATCCATTGTTAGAAGCCAAGCCTGACAGCATTCCCCCTGCTTTCTCTTCCAAGAATTTTATGGTTTTAGTTTGCACATTTAGGTCCTTAATCCACTTTGAATTTGTTTTTGTGTATGGTGTGAGGCATGGATCCCGTTTCATTTTTCTACATGTGGATATCTGATTTCCCCAGCACCATTTATTGAAGAGACTCTTCTTCCCCCATCAAATGGACTTAGCACCCTTATCAAAAACTGGTTGACTGTAGATGTATAAGTTTATTTCTGGACTCTCAAGTCTATTCCGATGGTCTATATGTCTGTTATTATACCAGTACCAGCCTGCTTCGATTACTGCAGCTGTAGAGTATGTCTTAAAATCAGGAAGTGTTTATGCTCCTACTTTGTTCTTTTCTTTCGACATGGCTTTGGCTATTTGGGCCTCTTGCCATTCCATACAAAGCTGAGGACTGGTTTTTCTATTTCCGTAAAGAAGGCTTGGGTTTTGATCAGGATTGGTTTGAGCCCATGGATCACTTTGGGTAATATTGACATTTTAACAATATTAATTCTTCCAACCCATGAATATGCAACACCTTTCCATTTATCTAAGCCTTCTTTAATCTTTTTCAGCAGTGTTTTATAGTTTCCGTTACATAAGTCCTTCATTTCCCTGGTTAGATTTATTCCTAGGCATTTTATTCTCTTAGATGCTGCTGTAAATGAAATTGTTTCCTTAATTTCCCTTTCAGATTTCTCATTGCTGGTGTAGAGAAACCCAACTATTTTTGTTTGTTGACCTTGTGCCTTGCAACTTTGCTAAATTCCTCTACTAGCTCTGGAAGTTTTCTCGTGGCTTCTTTGGGACTTTCTATATACAGGCCGTAGGTTTTCAATGGCCGATTTTTTGGAAGTAGATCTTCCAAGGGGCCTCTAGGCGGACTCAAACCTCTAATCTTTTGGTTAGCAGCCAAGCACGTTAACCATTTGCACCACCCAGGAACTTCACTGGGCCAAAGGGCATGTGTATTTTTCAGGCCTTTGACTCCAATGTTCTTAAAAATGAGCTTCACTCCATTCTGCCTCTAGTCTGAGCATTTCTGTATGATGGGGGTGCACTATCTGCCAATTCCCAGCTGGGCCACCCCATTTACAATCAGGCTGTTTGGCTCACCAGCTTTAAGAGTGAATTGCTGCCGTCAGCACCCTGGATTTCAGAGTGTGACTTCTCCATGGCCATTGCTCAGAGGATCATAAATCAATGATGACAAGCCAGCATCAGGTATCTCAGCTCTGTGCTAAAGAATCCCTGGAGGTGAAAGACACCCCCAGACAGGTGAGGTTTCTGAAGCGTCCCAGCACAGGTTACTGCAGGAGCTGGGTTGTGCTGGAGTCCTGTGCAGAGGCACAGAATGACAGCTTTGTGAAGGAGATGGATTCTTCTAGAAACACTCATGCACGCACAAGTGATGTACTGACAAGGACAGTTGCTCGCGCCGTGTACTTGCAACAGCACCATTGGAAGCTCCCGAGATGCCCACCCTTGGAGTCTGGCCAATACAAGCTGGCCCACCCCTCCCTGAAACACCATGCAGCCGGAAGCAGAGAGTAGAAGTATTTTGTGCTGTACTACGGAAGGGTCTCCAAGGCACAGCGTCAGGTATACAAAGTATGGAACAGTATGTATGCGTGTATTTTCTTGTATTTTGTAGACTATCTCTGGAAGGAATACCCAGGAAACCGCCAAAACTGGTCCCTTCAGAAAGGTGAGCTGGGCATTTGGCAGACAGGGAGAGCGGAGCTGGCTTTTCACTGATGCCCTTTCTACCTTTAGATTTTTGTATGTGTGAATGCATAACCTATCCCCTTAACAGCTTTTTGTTTGTTTGTTTGTTTTATTCCCTTTTTTGAAGAAAATGGCTTGGCAGTACTTTCAGCCCAGCTTTTAACATCACGCCGGGCCTCACCCTTGGTCTCTGCTCTGATGCCAGCTCCTCCGGGAGGCCCTCCCAGCCCGAGACCAGCTGGAGCCCCGGAAACACTCCCATGGCTGCCCCTCGGTCCTCACAACGAGTGGTGTCACTGGGGTTGGTGTCACCCAGTGCAGTAGCTCACAGTGTCACCCCCCAATGCACCTCCTCCTGTACCAGACCATACAGAATCCTTAGTAATGTTTATTATCAATTTTAATCATAGAATAATACGTGATACAGGTGTAAATTGCATGAATGTACTGTTTCTTAGATTATACAGATACGAAACAACAAAGTTGTTTTGTAAAATCTTTCTATGTTGAATTACATTATTCATTACAACACTGTTAGTAGCTAAGTGGAAGCCTTTTTTGATTTTTCTCCTCTTCCTTTAATTAGTATTTCGTTCTCAAAAAAGTTATCGATATAGCTTTGCATATATACTAATTACCACAATATTGCAGCTAAAACACCAGAAAATTTGACAAAATCAGTGACTAGAACATCAGCAGCAACGAAAACAGCAGCACATGATCCTGGCGAGCGCAGACTCAGTGACGTGACTCGAAGCATCGTTGTCACCGGGTAATAATGACAGCTCTAACCAGAGCACGTTAGAAGGTCCAGAAAGTAAAACAGCGTAGTGTTAGCATTTGTGGGTATATTGATACATGTAAGCTGGCCTTACGAACAGTGTTTTTGTTGTTATAACTAACTACAGGGATATTTTTCTAAAAAAGAATACATTTCTGCTGAAACACTGCACAAAAATTTTATAGTCATTTTGGTGTCACCTCCTGTGACAGGTGGATGTGTGAGACAAAGTCAGGAATAATGTTAGTGTCCAAAAATGCATGCCAGAACGTTCTGCACAAATGCCAAAGATTAGGGGCGGAGGAAGAATTCGACATTGAGTTTCCTGGGGGCCAGTACAAAGAGAAACAGGGTGAAATGTCATAGCTGGGATCCGTGGGGTAAGAATATTACCAGCTCCTGAGGGAAGACACATATTTTCCTGGTCTCAAGCCCTATCCCCTTAATAGAGCTTTGGGAAACTTCTGCAGTATGTCCCCGTAAAGGGGCCTTCGTGAACGCGTTGTGAATAGCCGGATGGTTGGAAAATAGGGATAATGACCACTCGCATGTGACTTCCCTTAAGGAAGAGACACTAGTCAACTTTGTATCCCAGGGACCACTTGGAGCATGATTTTTGTTTGTTTGTTTTTAATCTCTATTGCCTTTTTTGATTGTAGAGGTAATAATACATGTTCCTTATAAAATAATTCCAACAGTTCAAAAATATATAAAGCTCTCTAACAGTCCAGCACAGATCTAAGCATGGAACATATATATATATTTCTTAATTGTGCTTTAGGTGAAAGTTCATGGCTCAAGTTAGTTTCTCATACAAAAATTTATACACTTATTGTTACATGACCCTAGTTGCAATCCCTATAATGTGACAACACACTCCCCTTTTCTGCCCTGGGTTTCTGGTGTCCGTTCAGCCAGCTCCTGTCCCTTTCTGCCTTCTCATCTCACCTCTGGACGGGAGCTGCCCATTTATTCTCATGTATCTACTTGAACTAAGAAGCACACTCTTCACAAGTATTTTTTATGTTTTATAGTCCAGTCTAACCTTTGTCTGAAAATTGGCTTCAGGAATGGTTTTAGTTCTGGGTTAACAGGGAGTCTGAGGGCCATATCCTCTGGGGTTCCTCTAGTCTCAGTCAGACCATCAGGTCTGGTCTTTTTATGTGAATTTGAGTTCTGCACCCCACTTTTCTGTTCCGTCAGGGACTCGCTGTTGTGTTCCTTGTCAGGGCAGTCATTGGTGGTAGCCAGGCACCATCTAGTTCTTCTTGTCTGAGGGTGATGGAGTCTCTGGTTTATGTGGCCCTTCTGTCTCTTGGGCTAATGTTTTCCTTGTGTCTTTGATGTTCTTCATTCTCCTTTGCTCCAGGTGGGCTGACGCATCTTAGACAGCTGCTTGCAAGCTTTTAAGACCCCGGACGCCACCCACCAAAGTGGGCCACGTTTTTTGAATGAATGAATGAGCGTGTGCATGAACGGATCTTACCTTTCACACAGGATGTTGGGCGAATCCAGTGAGATAAAATGTCTGTACCCATTGGGTGGGTGGGTGAAGGTGGTTATTATCTAAGATCTCTACGCAGGTTTGGGGGCCTGCTGGGGAGCCTGCCTGCCCTGGTGTGAATGGTGCCCATCATTGCCCCTCCCAAGCACCTCCCACATACCGCCTAAGCTCCAAAGGCTTCCTTGGCCCCATTGGGGCCCCCAGTCTTCCCACAGATCCCTCCACCCAGTTTTGCAGGCCCTCTGGCTCCTGCTCCTGCCCCAGCCCAGCTGCTCAGGCTCAGTCCCTTGCTTTCTCTGGCCCCGTCCACGCCCCACTCCTGGTCAGGCTGCGTCCTCTGCCCAGAATGCCCCCCACCCTCAGCACCACCTTTCACACCCCAGTCACTGCTCCACTCCGGGGTCCCCTCTGCAGGCAGCCAGCTCGCTGTGGTTCTCCCCATTTTGCCTATGTGGGGAGGAGAAGTCTGACACCCGCCTCCTGGCTTTGTGGCTGCCTCATCTCGTGTCTCATTTCACCAGTTGTGCTGGAGGCTTCTGAGGGCCGAGCCCCCCATCCTGGTCTCGGAGTTGCTCCGGTGGAACATGCTGTGTCCTCCTCCTCCCTCCATACTCTCCTGCATAGAGTGAATTCCTACAGACCCAGCCAGCCTCGCCACCTCCTCCGAGAAGCCCTCCCAGCCTGCCACAGTGGTCCCTGCCCTCTCCCCTGCCTGTTCACAGGAGTTGTTGGTTCCAGGGTCCCACCAGCCTCCAAGCTCCAGGAGGCAGATGCCATCTGCAGCCTCTCGGCATCTCTGCATCTCCCACAGGTGGCCGGAGCTGCCCAACAGACAGACCCCGGGCTCATTTAACTGTCTAAAGTGTTTCTGTCAAAGGAGCCCCCTTCCAAGGGCACAGGCTGATCGTCCTGTGTGGTCATCACCGCTCCCAGCACCGCCGCCTCTTTCGAGGCCCCTTGGGCCCCGGGCTGCCTGGAGAGCAGTGTGGGCAAGCTGACTGGCCGCCTCCACCACTCACCAGCCTCAAGGCCTAGTGGGGAGAGCGGGAACCGTTCCCTGCCCCAGGTGCTTCACCTGTAAACTGAGTGCCTTGCAGGGCTCCTAGAGAATTACCTGCCAGATATGTATGAGGGCATCCAGCCTGAGCCTGGGCCACAGGAGGTGATCAACCAATGTCGGTGCTGCTCTCCCAGGTGGGAACCAGAGCTCAGGGTAGGTGGAGGCAGCACTGGAGGGGTCCAAAGGAGTCAGAAGTGGCTGCTGCCTGGCAGGAGCTTCGAGAACCCAGCAAGGCATGTCTTTGCCCATCCATCACTCATTCACTCATGCGTGCATTCATTCATTCTATAAACACCCACTGAGCACCGGCATTGGGTTGACCCCTGGAGGCCCAGAGATGTTGCAGCTCCAGCCAAGGCCTTGCCTGGGTCAGTGCAGCAAGAGAGCCAGGCCTGAACGTAGACACCTGACATGCACACCCGAGTGGAGCCGGGAAGGCCCCAGGAGGAAAGGGGCTCCCACGCTGGGGCAGGGTTGGGCAGGAGGGGTGTTTTCACGGAGGAGACACTGGAGCTAGGTGGCAGAGCGATGGAGAAACCAAGCGGAGGGAGCAGCATGTGCAAAGGTCCAGAGGTATTCAGTTGCCTTCCCTTCGAAACAGACCACTCAACAGTGAAGGCCTTTCCTCTCTGCTGCTTCTCTCCACCCCTCAGCCCTCCCATTTTTCTCTTAGTTTGTCTTACACACCCTACCTCCTAGGCTCTGTAGGAGGAGAAAAGACCTGGTGTTCTGCGCCCATAAAGATGACAGCCTAGGAAGCACTTTGGGGCAGCTCTACTCTGTCCTAAAGGGTTGCTATGAGTAAGAATCGACTGATGGCACCCACTGACACCAACAATATCACCTAGAGCAAGGTTCTTAACCTGGAGTCCATGGACAGAACCTGGGGGCAAGGCTATCAGAGGATAGATTCAGGGGTCTGTGAAGCTGGATGGGAAAAATTTTCACCCAACTCTTCCATCAGTTAGGAAGGCCAGCCCTGAACCCATCAGTGCCAGCTGTTGCTGGGACTGTCACCAACGGAAACCCAGATATTTTCATGTCACGCATCGGCTGTCAGAGAAATCTCCCTCTCTTTTATGCTCATGACTACTTCAAAATTATGGTGACTATTAGACTTGCAGCTTCATCTTGTTATTTAATCTGTTAAATAAAACACACTACTACATTATGCACGGTTTCTTTTAATTTTATTAACTGTATTTCTATACATTTGGGTTCCTTCATGATCCTCTCATTTATTTAAAAAGATCTTGACGGGGGGTCAAAAGGCTTCCCCAGTCTGCCTCGGCAGTCCCAGGCACAGAGAGGTAAGGCGCCCGTCCAAAGGGGGTGGTGGTGAGGGAAAGCCTGTGTCCCCTCAGCAGGGGCTGACCGTGGGGTACTTCTTAGCAACCTCAGGGGAGGAGCAGGGGCCCACATGTCACCCACGCCAGGGACAGGACCATCGGAAGAGCCTGCCGTCCAGCCCACAGAAGACAGAGACAAGGCCGTCCCCTCGCGTGGTTCTTCAAGCCCCGCTCCAACTCCTGACCAGCCCAGCTGCCATATTCTCCCTGCAGTGCATTTGGAGAGTGCCATCGCTGTTATTCTTGGCCCTCCCATACCAAAGCTGCCAAGACCGAGACCAGGAAGGGAGGGGGCGGAGGCCCCCAGGGCCACCCCTCACCCCCCACGCTCCGGCAGGGTCTCGGGGCACCTGGATCATGGGTGCTGCAGAGGAAAAGGCTGGTGAAAAGCAAAGTGCTCCCAGGGGCAGGTGTATGGCTGGGGACAAACGCTTCCTTTTGGGTCACTGCCTTCAGGTGAGGTTTGCTAAACACAGGTTTCCCCTCCAGAGATGCCTGAACATGCCCACAGCTGCACTGGGGGTGGGGAGGAGGGAGGGGCCTGGGAGCACCCCACCCCCACGGGGGACACCGGTGACCACAGGCACCCCTGTGAGGGGTGGCTCCAGTGGGGCACTGCAGAAGCCCAGGCTGAATCCCACCCCTTTCTTACAGATGTGGCCAGAGAGGCCCATGGGCTAGCCTGAGGCCACACAGCAGTTAGTGGAAAGGTCAGGGGAAGCCATGCCCCATTAGCTGAGAAGGAAACAGGCAGAGCAGGTATGGCATGGGCCAGAAGGCATGGTTCTGTGGTTCCGAGAAAGACGGGTATAGAAGTGCAAAATTCAGGTCACCAAATAGAGCACCAAACAGGGCCGAACAGCTCCACCCACTTGTACTAAAAAAAAGCTGGGGGGTGGGGTGCTCTGAGCCAGGCTGCCTGAGTCAAATCCAGACCCCATCACTCCTTGGCCATGTGGCCTTTGGCTTAAGTTCTCTGTGCCTCAGTTCCTGCAGTGCAATGGATTGCTTTTGTATGGCCTTTCTAGCCATGGTCTCGTAACTATACCAAATGATGGGTGGGACTATGCAAATAAGGTGCTGGCGGCCCACCAAGGAGATTGGACAGTTTACTAATAATACAAATAAGGTGCATGGCGCCCTTGTGGGGGTGGGACCATGCAAATAAAGTGTATGGAACACTAATAAGGGGTTTTGCCATCCACTAGGCTTAAAAGAGGGCCAATCCCAGAGCAGAGGGGGGACCTCACTACCACCAGGAAGAGCCAGGAGCACCCTTACTGCTCAGCTTATTCTGCGAGGCAGTCGTAACCCTGACACCGAACCTGACAAGTGAAATATGAAAAGGGAAAAGTACAGGCCCATTTCACACAGGAAAATAGATGGAAAAATCTCACACAAGTAACCAACTGAATTCAGAAATACATAACAAGAGTACAACACAGGCGAGCAGGGCTTCTCCCAGGAGTGCAAGCTTGGCTCAGCACCGGAGGCTCAGAACAATCTATCACTTTAATGGAAGAAAGGAGAAGTCCTGCCAGCCTCCCTCTGCTTGCAAATAAAAGTCAATATCCATTCATGAGAACAATTCTTAGCAAACTAGGGATGGAAGGGGACTTCCTTGCCCTGATAAAAAGTAACAACATAAAACCCATAGCAAACATCAGACATTATGGTGAGGCACTGAGCGCTTCCCCTTTCAGAATGGAAACACAACAAAGATGGTCATTGTCATGACTTCCAGTATGGTTCAAATTGTCCCAGAGGACACAGCCAGGGCAGTAAAGCAAGAACAAAAAAGGGGGCAGGGGGGTATAAAGATTAGGAAGGAAGGAACAAAACTGTCATTATTTAGAGATGATAAAAAAAAAGCCAAAGAATCAATAGATATCACTAGAATATTAGTTTAGCAGGGCTACAAAAATTAACAGGCATGCACACACACAAACACACTGGCTCAGCGGTTAAGAGCTCAGCTGCTAACCAAAGGGTTGGCAGTCAAATGCACTAGCTGCTCCTTGGAAACCCCGTGGGGCAGTTCTGCTCTGTCCTGTAGGGTCGCTGAGTCGGAATCTATTCGACGGCCACGGGTTTGGGTTTTAGGTTTCGCTACAGCAGTTAGAAAACGAAATGAGAGAACCCATTTATAATAACACCAAACACAAGGCTTCTTAATAGAACATGTGCAAGACCCCTATGGAAAAAAAACATACAATTTTACTGTGAGATGTTAAAGAAGCCTAAGTGGAAACCCTGGTGCCGTAGTGGCTAAGTGCCGCAGCTGCTAACCAAAAGGTCGGCAGTTTGAATTTACGGGGTGCTCCTTGGAAACTCTATGGGGCAGTTCTACTCTGTACTATACGGTACCTATGGGTCGGAATTGACTTGATGGCAACGGGTTTGGTTTTGTTTTTTTAAGTGGAAAAGAGTCCTGGTGGTGCAGTGGTTAAGGACTCAGCTGCTAACTGAAAAGTTGGCAGTTCGAACCCACCAGCCACTCCATAGGAGAAAGAGGTGACAGCCTGCTTCTGTGAAGAGTACAGCCTCGGAAACCCTATGGGGCAGTTCTATACTGTCCTATAGGGTCACTATGGGTCAGAATCGACTCGACGGCAGTGGGTTTTCTGGTTTAAGTGGAAAGATATACCATGTCCTTGGACTGGAAAACTTAACATAATACAGAGGTCTGTACTCCCCATGTGGTGTGTAAGTTCAGTGCATTTCCAACTAAAACCCTGACGGTGCAAACTATAAAGAAACACAAGGTTGTGAGTATCACAAAACCCAGCATGGCGATTACCTGCAGGGAGTAGGGAGAGCTGTGACCAGGGAGGGGCATAGACCTCTGAGTGCTGGCTAGGTTTTATATCTTGGCCTGGGTGGTGTTACGTGAGTGTTCCCTATAAAATTATTCTCTAACCTGGTCACACGTTTTATGCATGTATGTATGAAGCCCTGGTGTTGCAGTGGTTAAGAGCTACAGCTGCTAACCAAAAGGTCGGCAGTTCGAATCTACCAGCCACTCCTTGGAAATCCTATGGGGTAGTTCTCTGTCCTATAGGGTCGCTATGAGTAGGAATCAAGTTGATGGCAGTGCTTTTTTTTTTTTTCCCCCTCTATGTATACCCTCTTACCAAAAGAATGAAATGTAAACAAAACCTGAAAAAGGAAGACAGGACTTGGTAACTCAATATTACAGCCTAGAAAACCCTATAGGGCAGCTCTACTCTGTCACATGACGTTGCTGAGTCCAAATTGACTCTAAGGCATCTGTCAACAATAGTCAATCCCTGTTGCCATGGAGTTGATTCCGACTTACAGTGACCCTATAGGACAGAGTAGAATTGCCCCATAGGGTTTCCGAGGCTGTAACCTATACAGAAGCAGACTGCCACATCTTTTTCCCGTGGAGCAGCTGGTGGGTTTGAACTGCTGACCTTTTAGTTGGTAGCTGAGAGCTTAACCACTGTGCTACTGGGTTCTTTAACAACAATTAAGACAAAGAATTTGAGACCTGGAGGGAATAGGTGCTGGAGAAGTCAAAAGGGCCACCAGTGTTGGCAGCTTAGTACTGGCCAAGGCCCACTAGACCCAGAGCTCTGACTCCCCCCATGCCAGGCCCTGCAGCACCCCACTTCCCACCCAACCGGGACAGCAGACACAGCTCCAGGCCCAGGTCCAAGGCCGGCAGCCCTTGAGCAAATCAAAGCACAGGCTGCCCTGCCTTTCCCTCTTTTGCTTGTTGGGTCAGCTTTCTTCACGTCTTTGGCCCAGTTAGTGCCCTGTGTCTTTATCACAAAGGTGAAGGTCATTTTAAAGCGGACACAGGATAGATTCACCCTGGGAGTGGCGGCCTAGCAGTCGTCCCATGGAAGTTACCTGCGTGGTGCCTTTGCCCCTATTTACCTTGCCAGCAAGTCCAGGTGGCTTTCTCACCTCACCATTTGTTTTCAGACAGTTCTGATTCACTCTAGAAACAGAACTTACTTGCTTTACAGCTTCCAAGCTGTTTCTTTGCCCCTGGGGTAGGCCTATCTATCCTGTTAGGACTGAGACAGTTACATCCAAGGCTAAGGCCAACTAAAGAGTTCCTTGGTTCCTAGATGGAATCGGGTTGCTTGTGCAGAACCAGGGCTGCCGAGTCAATCTACCCAGCAGTTTGGCTTAAGGCAGGGAGCCGGGTCAGCTTAAACCAACCCCAGGCATACGCAACGTGTAAGTTACAGGCTGAATTTAAAGCAGGAAGTGGCAACACAGATTAGCTAGTTTTACGCCCTTCCCTGGTATTAGAGACTGAATTGTGTCACCCAAAAATGTGTCTCAACTTGGCTAGGCCATGATTCCCCATATTGTGTGATTGTCTGCCATTTTGTCATCTGATGTGATTTTCCTAAGTGTTGCAAACCCTAGATCTATGATGTTAATGAATGCCAGAAAGATGTTTACCTGTGTTTTGTTCACTATGCAAAGGCAACCGACTACGTGGATCGTTAACAAATTATGGATAACATTGCAAAGAATGGGAACTACAGAACACTTAATTTGCTCATAAGGAACCTGTACACAGGTCAAGAGGAAATTATTCAAACAGAACAAGGGAATACGGTGTGGTTTAAAGTCAGTAAAGGTGTGTATCAGTGTTGTATCCTTTCACCACACCTATTACAATCACAAAATGGAGGGCAACCACACAATACTGGGAATCATGGGCTAACCAAGTTGACACATATTTTTTGGGGGACACAGTTCAATCCATGACACCGAGTTTGGGAAATATTTCTCACAAAGACCTGGCACAACTGGTCCATAGATCAGGTGAGGAGGATGAAGGCCAGAGAGGACTCAGGAGGTTCCCAGGTTAAATGAAAGCCTATTAACGAGAAAATAACTTGGGCTAGAAATTTTCTAGGAAAATAAAGTCCCTGTCATGGATTGAATTATGTTCCCCCCAAAATGTTTGTATCAATGTGGTTAGGCCATGATTCCCAGTATTCTGTGATTGTCCTCCATTTTGTGACTGTAATTTTATGTTAAAAGGATTAGGGTGGGATTGTAATACCACCTTTACCCAGGTTATCTCCTTGATCGAAGATAAAGGGAGTTTCCCTGTGGTGTGGCCTGCACCAACTTTTCTCTCTCAAGAGATAAAAGAGAAGCAAGCAGAGAATTGGGGACCTCATACCACCAAGAAAGCAGCACCAGGAGCAGAGCGCATCCTTTGGGCCCAGGGTCCCTGCGCCTGAGAAGCTCCTCGACCAGGGGAGATTGAGGACAAGGACCTTCCTCCAGAACCGACAGAGAGGGAAAGGCTTCCCTGGAGCCGACGCCCTGAATTTGGACTTGTAACCTACTAGGCTGTGAGAAAATAAATTTCTCTTTGTTGAAGCCATCCACTTGTGGTACTTCTATTATGGCAGCACTAGATGACTAAGACAGCCCCCAAAGCACAACTCACCTGCTGGCTCTATTAAAGCAACATAAAACCACATCTAGTAACTGGAACAAGTGTGAACTATACACATCCACTCTATTAAAATGGAGGAGGTGAGTGAAGCCGGAAGGGAAGGGAGAAAGACACAGAATAACATGAGTGGTAGGAAGAGAAATGGCAGAGGAGACAGGAAGATACAGAAGGAGAGGACTGAGGAGGAAGAGGGAGAGCTGGGAGCACGGGGTGGGGAGACAGAGGATAGTGGGTGCCACAGCTGCAGTCCAGTGCAGACAGTGGGAGACTGGGAGACGAGGGGAGTGAGCCTGTTCTCCCCACTGTGAATAAGAACTCTGCTTAAACCAAACCCATTGCTGTTGAGTCGATTGCGACTCATAGTGACCCTATAGGACAGAGCCGAACTGGCCTATAGGGTTTCCAAGGCTGTAACTTTTATGGGAGCAGGCTGCCGCATCTTTCTCCCATGGAGTGGCTGGTGGGTTCAAATCGCTGAACTCCTGGTTAGCAGCCCAGTGCTTAACCACTGTACCACCAGGGCTCCTTGGAACTCTGGTTAGTTCACAATAAATATAAAACACAGACCGTGGTTCTGGAGGCGGTCTCCAACTCCTGTGCCCTGAGGAGCTGCCGGGCGCATCACCAGCGGGAAGAGCCTTCGTGCACTGTGCAACCTGCTGCCACATGACCCAGACATGGCCGCACCGTCTCCCTCCAGCTTCCAGCCGTGAAGGGTGAGCTCTGATTTCATGCACTTACTCAGCGTTTAATACCTAAGTTTCACCTTTAATTCTTTATTGTCCCCCTTGCCTTGCCCACCAACCAGTTGACAAGTGGACCCTGACTCATGGCGCGCTGATGTGTGACGGAGTAGAATCGTGCTCCACAGGGTTTTCAATGGCAATCTTTTCAAAAGATTGCCAGGCTTTTCTTCCGAGGTGCCTCTGGGAGCCCCGCCTCACTCAAGGTAACCAGTGTTAACGAATGCATGTGCCTCCTCACATTCCTTTCTTCATGCTCACATAATAACATAAACACACAGGAACAGGTGTTTTTGGAAGAAGGGCTTAAAAAAAAACGGAATCACACTTTCTAAATTTCCACGCATTTGCTTCTTCTCACGTGAGGTGATGGCAACCTCGCTCGTTCCTTGAAACGGCTGCGTATCTCACATGGTGGACACAGCCTCCCGACTGATGGGCACTTCCTTTGCTCCACTGCTGGCCCACTACAAAGGGTTCCAAGCAACCAGTGAGCCGGCTAGCTCCAAGCTGATGTGGAATTTTAATTGTGACAGATGTTACTAAGTATCTATCCTGAACAGGACTCCCACCTTGGGGAAACGCCAAACTGGTGGGGAAGCAACAGTACTTACAATCTCAACTCAAATACCACGTTACCCAGAGGAATACAACTGCTCAAAAGAGGGAGCTCAATGTCGGGTGGGAATGCTGAGGAGGTGGCATTTGAGGGAGATGCTGAAGCGGCCAGAGGCAGAGCTTGGGGAGGGAGACTTTCCAGACGAAGGGCAAGGCAAGGAGGGACATGGTGGTTAACATGGTGTGGCTGAAAGGGGCAGGGTAGTGGCTGGTGGAAGGCTTTTGAGCGGAGGAACGTGAGGACCAGAGCTGACCTGAGATTGGCATGGCAGCAGGAGCTCACTGCTGCACAGTTGTCAGCCAGGATGAGAGGTGACGAGCCCTCTCAGCTCATACACATCCCAAGTACTTCACTTAGGGGTCTCAAGTGGTTGGACTAAATCAGGTCGAGGGTCTCTTTCAACTCCCATTCTATGACTCCCACCAAGTTAGTGAAGTATACGTACCATTTCGCCCCAGCTTAAAAAAGAGGTTCCAGCCAGCTTGCTCACTGCTGAATTTTGGGCACCTGGCCAGGTGGCTGCCACATGGTGGCACTGAGTACTCAGTGACTGATTTAGTTGTTTTGTCTTCTGTGTAGTTCAGAGGGAGAAGCAGAGGGATAATTCCAATACAATACAGTAAGTACAAAGAAGAAATGCCCAGGGTGATGGGATCACAGGGCTATGGGAATGGTCTCCAGGAGACACTTCCAGAGCTGGAGAACCAAAAAACCAAACCCTTTGCTGTCAAGTTGATTCCGACTCATAGCAACCCTAGGGGACAGAGTAGAACTGCCCCCATAGGGTTTCCAAGGAGCAACTGGTGCGTTTGAACTGCCAGCCTTTTGGTTAGCGGCCATAGCTCTTCACCACTGCACCACAGGGGCTGCAGAGCTGGAGAAGGGCTCAGTTTATCAGAGGAGAATATAAGGTGGTGAGAAGTTGAAGTTCAAGAACTAACTCCTCAGGAAGGAAATAGTAGGAAGAGCTCTTGAATTCAGTTAACCACTTTGCTATTATTAGGTTTTTAAATGGGAAACCAGCTTGCAGGGTTGTTTTTCCTTCTGATGGGAAAATATTAGAGTTGGCTAAAGCATTCAGGAGATCTGATACAAAATGAGAAATGATGAAAGACAATTAGCACAAATTCAAAATGAGATGACTGGGCCGCCACAAGCTTTTCTTGGTATCTGTTTTATTTTTTTTCTGATTATAAAACACACGTTTGATTACAACACAAAAACATAAAGTAAAAAAAGGAAAATTATCCAAAATTATAATTTCCAGAAGTAAACCACATTAATTTTTTGAGAAATTTACTTTCCAATTTGTTCCTATATCTTCCCCCCACAAAACATAGTGCTCATATTACACAAAAATGTCCTACATTTTCACTTCATATTTTACACAGCATTTTTCATGTTATTAAAATCATTTACAAAGTTCATGGCTGTATATTATTCCATGGGTTCCATATGGATGGATCAATATTACCGAGAAAATCTTTTCAGACGTATAGAAGAGTAGCTCCCCCTTCAGCATCCTGTCGTCTCCCCTCCCCTCCTGGACAGAACTACATACATTCAGAGTCTGACAGACGTCAGTAGCAGACAGGAATCGGTCCACTGCAAGCCACCAACACTCCAGCACAGCAGCTTACACAAGAGCCCAGTGGGAGCAGTGAGCTTGTGACTCATGGTGACTGACACGCGACTCTACAATTCTCTTAGCCTTTTCCTCATGGTTGTAAGACAGCTGCTGCAGCTCAGCCAACACACCAGTCTTCAAGGTATGAAGGAAGAAGAGGGGCTTTGTTCTCCTGAGGTTTTGTCTTCTTATAAGGGAAGGGAAGCCTCTCGAACAACACGCAATTCCCTTTACAACGCATTGGCCAGAACTTGGCCACATTCTTCCCCGCACCCTCAGATCGATCACTGGCTAAAGGGAGGAAAGCTGCCTTGACTGCAGGGCCAATCATGACTTATCCCACGAGACGAGGTGGAAGCCCAGGGGTTTGGAATACCAGCAGGGCCACCCGTGCTAGACAGGTTTCAGTGGAGCTTCCAGGCTAAGGCAGGCTAGGAAGAAGTATCTGTCCCTACTTTTTAAAAAATTGGCCAGTGAAAATCTTACGAATAAGCAGCAGAACGCTGTCTGATATAGTGCGGGAAGAAATGGGGAAGAGCTGTCTCCTCTAAGTAGAGTCGACCTTACTGATGTGGGTGGAGTAAACCTCGCCGGACTTTCAGTTGCTGATGTGGCATGACTCGAAATGTGAAGACACAGCTGCAAATATCCATTAACAACTGGAATGTGGAATGTATGAAGTATGAATCTAGGAAAATTGGAAATTGTCAAAAATGAAATGGTGTGCATAAACATTGATATCCTAGGCATTAGTGAGCTGAAATGGGCTGGTATTGGCCATTCTGAATCAGACAATCATAAGATCTACAACGCCAGGAATGACAAATTGAAGAGGAATGGTGTCCCTTTCATCATCAAAAACAATATTCCAAAATCTATCCTGAAGTACAACGCTGTGATAGGATTATACCTATACGCCTACAAGGAAGACCAGATAATGCGACTATTATTCAAATTTATTCACCAACCACTAATGCCAAAGAGGAAGAAATTGAAGGTTTTTACCAACTTCTGGAGTCTGAAATTGATCAAACAAGATGCATTGATAATTACTACCACCACTGACCGCTCTGACAGATATTACAACAGAAAGTCCCAGACAGAATGGGAGGAAAATGTAGAAGAGAACTCAAATTCAGGAAAAAAGACCAGACTTACTGGTCTGACAGAGACCGGAGGAACCCCCGAGACTGTGGCCCCTGAACACTCTGCTAACTCAGAACTGAAGCCACTCCCTAAGCCCACTTCTCAGACAAAGATTAGACAGGCCTATGGAACAAATCACACACGTGAGGGATACGCTTTCTAGTCCTGTTGAGACCAAACGGGCAGCTCCTGTCCAAACACAAGATGAGAAGGCAGGAAGGGACAGGAACTGGATGAATGGACACAGGGAATCCAGGGTGGAAACAGGGAGCATGCTGTCACATTGTGGGGACTGCAACCAATGCCACAAAACAATATGTGTATAATTTTTTAATGAAAAATTAACTTGAGCTATAAACTTTCACCTAAAGCACAATAAAATTAAATATATATATAAACGAATAAATAAATAAATAAAAATGCATTGATAATTACTGGTGAAAGGAATGTGAAAGTTGGCAATGAATAAGAAGGATTGGTAGTTGGAAAATATGGCCTTGGTGATAGAAACAATGCCGGAGATTGCATGATAGAATTTTGCAAGACCAATTCACTGGAAATATCTTTCTGCTACAACATAAATGGTGACTATATACACAGACCTCGCCAGATGGAACACACAGGAATCAAATCCACTATATCTGTGGAAAGAGCCAAA